>NC_134314.1:96374784-96686384 GCF_964195595.1 Calonectris borealis | reverse complement strand
AAAGCTTTACTGCTTGCACTCATGTGATTTTGAATGATCTCCCTTTATATTTGAAGTAAAGAAGATCTGTTGCTAGCTTCCATGTCTATGGCAGATGATTGTGACTTCAAAACCCACATAAAATCTTGGAAAAGCAATTTAAAGACCTAGGAGTTCATTTTATCATAAGATTTTGGGTCCTGACTGAGAACTTTGTTCTGGCAATATGGAGAGAGCTTTTCCAAGGAGAATTGGTGCTAGCAGAAGCATTCAGCTGAGAAGTTAAACATTACCTGTGGCCATGAATATTTAACTTTTAAGCATTTACCCCTTAATGGCATTTAAACCCTGAAGTCAAGTGTCTGTGTTCACTGTGCAGTCCATGGGGAGAAATACGACTTGTCAGTTCCCGGAGATGGGGAATGCCATGGAAAGCTCACAGCAATACGCACACCCGAGCTGCGATCTGTACGCAGTCCAGCTGTGGTAGCTGGGTACTACACTTGAGCTCATAAAACTTTCTTCAGCAGAGCCGAATAGCAGAGGTGCAGTGCTGTGCTAGGGCCTGTCCCACATGTCGGGTGAGCCATGAGCCTGGGGGAGCCAACATACGTCCCAGGAGCACAAGGAGGGTCCCAGACCCCTCAAGGTGACACCCTACATGGCATGGCACTGAGAGCCAGCTGATGGGAATCTCTAAGCTCAGAGGAGTCAATCTGTTCTGTGGCACTGGAATACCTTCATGACTTGGCCAATTTGGGAAGCTGGCACCTCTGTGGCCCTCATGGAAGTCCCTACTAAGTTTTGTATTTATACTCCAGAACATGAAATGGGTGCAGCTTGTTAGAAAGCAGTGATGGCATGATCAAAATTTCCTGTAACCCTGACTCGATCAGGGCTTTGAGATGGAGATATTCATTTTACAAGTTCCACAAAGCAGACCAAAAACCTTTACATTAAAAAAAATACCCAAACAAAGACAAACCCTAAAAAAAATCATTACAATAAAGACTACAATCTGTTACTCTGTAAACAGAGAAAAATGCCAAAATCAACATAAACAGAAATAGAAGGGACTTATAAACTGACCCTGCCAAGCCCACTGCTTCCTTCCATCCTGCTTTGGTTTCAGCCATTCGGTGGCTTTACCAATGGCAGTGAACCGTGCATACTCCTCTTTTGGCTCCTCTCAGCCTGATGCTGAGATCTGCCATGGAGATTTTTTTGTCCAGACAGTTACAGTTTAGGCAGGTGACATGCATCCAGGAAAAGCTGCTTTTCACTGAAAAATGTTAGGCAATCTTAAGTATTGGTGCTGTTGTGACTTTTGCACATAGGTTTTAATGCACTGTCCCTTTGGAGAGGCACGAGGACCTTTGCTGTTTCAGAGGCTGGTGAATGTGCTTGTAGGTGGGTTTCTATCCTCCCAGCCAACTGGAGCTAACACACAAGATAAACTGCTCTTGTCCTAAAAAGAACAATGCCATAAATAAATAATCAAACATAACCTGAGATGGGTTCTAAATCTGTCCATGCAGCGTTTTTTGGGTATCTAAGCACTTTTATGCCATGTTGGGAAGGTTTGCTCTTCAAAAACTGCTTCAATTTAAATTTTAGTGCCTAATAAACAGCCTGACCCACAGCTCTGTTCTTTAATGAAGCAGATGGAAGCTGTTTTGAGTGTCAGCACTTGGAAATTTGTGATTGTGATATCAGGAATAATGTGTCCTTCTTGTTTGAAAGCACAGTTTCCATGGAGGGGCAGGGGGTGAGCAGCTGAGCCCCATGGCTTGGGGGGCTCTGACCTGGACTAGTGCTGAGAAGTCCTCGGTGTGTGCATGTGAGGAACCTGAAATGATGTTATTTACATGTTATAGGCATGGTGATCTCAGATGAAGTAGAGTTAAAAATTTGAGTGATGATATAATAGCCCTGGTGGTGGGAAAACAGGCTCTTTGGGGAAGTGGAGGTTGTCTACTATGGCGGATGTGTGCAAGGGATGCAACCTGATGAACAGTCATCCCAGAGCAGCATAGAGGGTGGCAGTGGTGCTGCTGAGGAGCTGGAGGAGGATGGAGAGCCTGGCATGGGAGGCTGGGGGTATGCAGGTGAGGACTAGGTGTGTGAAAATATGACCCAGACAATTATTTGGGATGAGGTCCCGGGGAAATGGCAAAAGCAGTGGGGTTTATGGAGCATTAACCTTGAGTGTGTGGGATAGAGATCCCAAGGCAGTTTGTGGCGGCTGTGGGTGTGATCGTGGTGTCTGGAGGGCAGCCCATGAGGGCCACAAGCAGAAGCTGGAGCAAGACACATGTGGCAGGGCCATGGGGCACTGACTCAGGCCCTGGCAGAGAATTGAAGCTGAATTTGAGGTTGTGTGGGGCAGTTGATATGGGGTAATCACCATGGGAGGAGTGAATTGTGGTCCTGGGATCCTGCCTGCTCATGGCAGAGAGATGCTGGATCATGGGAGCCACTTAGCGGGATGGCGTGAGCCATGTCTGAGGGCTAGGACATTTCCCTGTCAGGGGAGTGAGGGCTGATCCTGATCTGCATAAGAAAACCTTGTTTTTCAGTTGTATCATTCTTTTATTCAGGAAAGGGGGAGGCAGCAGTACCGAGCTTCATTCCCATTCATCCCGTGTCTGTGAGTTAAAGACTCTGTCGTTCTTGCTCCATAAATTCCACGATGGTCTCTAACTCCTTGCTGAGAGCCAAAAAGTTATCTGCTGAATCAAGGCTTCTGCACTGAAACTTCCAGGAAAACGACGGAACGACATGACATCTCTCACTGAAATGGCCTGCCAATTCTGAGCAGCCGATTGAAAAGGAAACATCAAGACAGAGAGCTGCTTAGTCCAGAGCTGGATAGGAGAGGCTGAGAAAGTAATTTCCCCCCAAAGACTCTCTTCCCCAGGCTTGCTCTTGTGCTGGCTTTGTTCCAATATCTCCCTTTAATGTTAATATAGACAATGAAAGCAGGCAGACTAAAAAGGCTCCTTTAATATACCACTCCAAGTACCCCCAGAGTTTAGTACAGGTGGTATCAGTGTGGTTACGTGCTTTGCAGCTGCTGTTGCAGATTTTGACTTCTTTATACCATGCAAAGTTCAGGTCAGCTCTGCTGAACCGCATGGTAATGTGGCATGGACTAATGCTGGCATCTGCTGCTCCTTCCACTTCTCAGGCCCTGTACTCAGAGGGGCAGGTTCTGGGGAGCTGTGGGTCAGGGCAGAACCGGGGACAGGGGAGCAGGAAAATCAGAACAGCTTTAGGAGAGGGGAGGTTGGTCTCTGGATGTGCTGGTACCTAGGGTATCAGGAAAAAAGGGGTTGGGATGGTAGGAGTGCAGACAAGTCCTCCACTGCTGGGAAGAGTATGAGAAAGCCCACTCCAATGCTTAAATTAGTCGATCCCTTTCCCACTCCCCCTCCTTTCACAGCAAGCCCATTCCCTTCTTGAAGTCTTTCTGTCACAGCCTTCCCATTCAGGTGAAACAAGAAGAAAGATTTTTCTCTTAAAATTCAGCAGAAGTGTCAAGGCTTAGCTCCTGGCAGAATAAAAAGTGCCAGACAGTGGCAGGGCAAACATCTTAAAGAAATCATATTGCTTCTGGAACTGCAAAAGTGCTACAGACAGCTCTGTAGAGAAAAAGCTAAAATGTATGCTCAGAAAAGGCACTGAAAAGGCTGTACCACAGCAGTGCACGCACATCCCTGCCTGAGGCTGGATGGAGAGAGATGGGCCATCTATGTGGCTCAGTTCTGCTGTTTTCCTGAGCTCACGAGGCTGAAGGCTGAGCTTCCAGGGGCTCTTCTGCCCCTGCTGCTTCCTCCGTCACTTCCCGCCAGGGTTCAGGGGACCATAATGACAAGTATCATGCCATTGCCAGGCAGCAACCGCTGTCATGGTACTGTATGCTAATACCCTCTCCATTGCCCATGGACACCGTACTGAACCTGCTTCAGTGCTGAGTGCCTGTTACCAGCTGTTTCTCTTCTGTGGAGCGCGAAAGGAAAGCTCTTGCCCAGCACTCTAACAGATGACTTTTCATCTCTTCTCAGCAGAACAAATCTGGGCTTGGGGTTTCCTGAAGAAAGAGGTCTTTGTGTTGCAGCGGGGGGAGCGGCGCGGACCCACGCTCAAAAATCCTCTTCATCCTGTTGAGTAAAAACTTCTGGATAAATAAAACAATGAGCTGATTCCCATCTCCTGGTCATCTGCAGGGCTCTAATGAAGTCAAGGGACTTTAGCTGATTTATCCTAGCTGTGGATCTATTCCAAATTCATTTATGTGTTTAAGCCATAAAGAGAAGTATATCCTGATAAAGAAACTGTATATACTGCTACTGTGGCCTCTTTTGTCTCCTCTTGCCTGCTTCACGGGGCCTGATCCCTCATTATGTTGGGGAGACGGTGTAGGAGGTCAACTAATGAGTGGACCTGACTCCCATTTCTTTCTTTTACGTGCTGAGGATGTGCATGATTCTGCAAGGACTCCCAGGCTTTATCACTGGAAGACTTAAGCTCTTTCACAATGTTTTAAATGAACGTTCTGCATCTCGGAGGATGCTTGAGATAAAACTCCTGTCTCCTGGAACAGTTCTGCAGAGCACTGCCTACCTCCTTGCTCTGAGTGTGGGAGAGCTCTGGCCTGAGCCACTTCGGGTGGCTGGCAGAGATCACGCCCGCCGGGAGCTGCGGCAACGGAGAGGAGGTTCAGGCTGCAGCTACGGATCACTGAACTTACGGAATATATCTAGACATATGTGAGGTTAACAAAGAGCAAAACTTGCTCTGTTTCTTCAGCAGATTTTCTCTTCTGTTACTGAAACCAGATTCCAGCCTCCCAGATCCAGAGGCTTAAAAGTGGAGGAAACGAATATGGTGTAAAAGTGAACTGAATCTGGCCCCTGCATCCTGCTGAGCCTTCGCCTTCCCAGGATTTCAGTTGGAATGAGGGGGAAAGGTACGAACCTTTTAATGTCCCTCTTCATTTAAAGGATCTGTTTTTACTGTTACCCATTCTTTTTTAAAGAAAACAAAACAAAACAAAGCCAGTTATAATTTTTTACGGTGCTTTCTTGTGAGGAAAAGGCTTATAAGACTGGGCCCAGTGCATTCGGGCTATGTGCTGGCGATACCCGGTCTGGGGAGAGCCCGCTTCCCTCTCGCCCCCTCTTGTCTGTTGGGAAAGCTTCTGCCAAATGGTCTGGTACTAAACATTCCCCAGATGAGTGATGCCAGTCTCGCCGGTTTGAGTCCATTACTTTAATGGTAGTTATTCATCAGTAATGAACCATGCAGTTAACTTGCTGGAGACAGCATAGCTAATTGAAGATAAGGCAAGAGGTTCTTTTAATATTATTATTTTTCCTCCATTTGCTTTCAATACCTCTTTGCTCCTCAATGAGATCTGATAGAAGTTTTAATTACCTCTGAGAACAATAACTTTTTAAAGGCCCTACCTCTTTGTCTGAAGCAGTTTGCCTAGAGATGAGTGATGCTATGTGTTCAGGTCTCTGAAGGAAGCTGAGGTTGGCAAGGATGGTAAATTCTTGTTACCCACTGAAACCTTGCAGTAGTAAATTTTAAAAACTATTTCCATTCTGGCCAATCTGTCTTACCTTTCTGTCTATTGTAAGTATTTCTTCCCCTGTTATCTGGGTGCCACACACAGAACAGTGTAAGTAAGTGGAAATATTAATTTCCCTATGAAATATTCTTTGCCCTAGCTCTCTCATCACATTTTGGGTATGGATATTTCTTCCTCCCTTCATTACCTCGCCTTTCATGTTTCTCTCCTCTGCACAGATTATAAGTCTTTCACAGGTTGTAAGTCTTTAGGCAGATGATGTTGAGGACGACTATAGAGAAAAGCTGAGCCCAGACCTTTCTGTTCAGCCCAGTCTCTCCCACAGCATCAGCCTAGATGTCACAGTAGTGGGTGCATTAGGAATACAGGAATGTGTGAACTGAACAAATGGCACTCAGTTGTTGCTATAATGGCCCTAATATTTATTTCACAGTATTATGATAAAATGTTCCCAAACATAACAGAAAACTTTTCTTGGGGAATGCTGGTGATAGAAGTTAATAATTGAGAAATATATATTATGTGGACACTTGCAAACACTTTCCATTTTACAGAGTTTGGATTTGTTTTTGTTGGTTTTAGAGTGCACTGCAATTTTTTAGAATATGCTCTAGAAATTCCTTGTTGTGCATTTACCGAAAATTAAAAAAAAAAAATCTAGCAATGATTGTGAAAAAACCAAGAAATAAAAATTTTTGATAATCATTTCAGTAACAATTCTGAGAGTGTGCTCAAGAATGCCATCCAACACTTCATAAGAAATAAACACTATAATATAATATTTACTTTTGTGTGTTTAAATAAAAAAGCTATCTACCAATGAAAAACTTTTGCTTTTGCAAAAATTCTAATTAGTTCTGCTATATGTTTGAGAACTGGCTTGGATTAAAAAGCAGAACAACTTGTCCTCCCACCCCAAGCTTGACAGAGCTTACATAAGTTCAGAAAAGAGTTTAAAAACTCTTTTCTGTTTTTTATATCACTTCTTTTTTAGCCTTTGCCTTTCTGTCCGAAAGGACGCTGGCTCTGTATCCTACAATTTCCAGCCTCACCCAAGATGCCACAAATCTCAAGATGAATTTTATCCTCAGAAGACCTGTAGCCCATGCCTCAGCTTTTCAAGTGCTATAACTCCTCAGCTGCCTGGAGGACTTAGGTGGTCCCCTTCCATCGAAAATTAATGGGAGCTGAGTCTTCAAGTCCCTTAAGTGGATTTGAAACTTGCAGCCAAGAGACACAGAGAAGCATGCCAGCTTGAATATCTGGGATGATGCTGCTTTTGTCTCACCAGCACTGCCATGACCCCACTGAACACTTCCGCGTGAAAGCCCTGCTGATCTCCTCATCCTTTTTTTTTTTTTTCCATATACATTATGCTAAGGGACGGCTGCAGAGAAATAAAGCTCTTTGCGGGCTTCTTGCAGACAGCAGGGAAGTTTCTATGGAGACGTGGGAGGATGCAGCGGATTTCTGCCGCCAGCAGCCGGGGAGGACCAGGCTTGCCGGCAGGGCTCAGCTCTTACATGTTGTCACACTCACGAGTGACAAGCAGCAACACCGCGTGGCCAAACATGTGGCTCTAGGTCATACCTTTCCCAATTAGCTCACCCCTGTGTTGCCCCCCCCACGCTATAATTTTGGAATCGAGTGGAATGACGCCGGGAGCCAGGAGTTGTTATTAACACACAGGGTCACAGCAAATCCAAAAATCATCACCAAAGAGGCGAAGTTTAAAGTTCAGAGGTGAGAAACAGCACACCAAAGAGCTCGTACTAAACTCTGGGGATACAGGGAGATGATTCAGTCATAAATGTATATTTGGGCAATTTGAAAGCTTTTGGAGAGAACATTTTCCTCTTTGTCAAGGATTGTTGCTCTGATGGAGCTGGGAAGACAGACAGCCGGTGGCTGCCCGGCTCTGCCTGTTGACCCCGCTGCGAGTCCCATGCCTCCGCCTCCGCTGCCGTTGAGGCAGGAGCTGGCCTCCAGGCACAGGAGGAGCTGGCACAGGATATTTTTATAACAATATCGTTCTTGGTTTCTCTCCAAATGAACTTTTTCAGGAAAATGCCCCCCTTATGAAACATACGGTGTTGTTGAATTTTCATGTGATTTTGGTGCAGTGCTTTCGGGGGAACACAGGGAAATAAATAGTCCATTGGGCAAGAAAAACAGATGTTTTTTCCTAGGAAGAAGGCAGCTGCAAACTTAAGATGCCTCCCCAGAATCACAGCAAAGTTCCTTTATCCCACTGTGCTGACACCAGCCTGAAATGGGTACGTGGGGAACCTGCACAGGAACCATGCACAGGCAAAAGGGTCCTTTCTGGGACAGCCTCCTGGCTAAGAGCTGTTCTGGGCTTCCTGAGCCCAGGAGCACTGTGTTTTGACGGTTCCCACTTTTCCACTGTTGGTTGTGACTGGATCTGGCAGGTAACGTGGCAGGTCCCTGCAACACTACGCTGAATTTTAGGGCAGGAAACAAAGGGCGATACTTTATCTGAGCTGGGAATGGGAGTAAGCAGGTAGTTAAAGAGTGTTCAAGCCAGAATTCTGGCTAAGGCCAAAAGGAAGGCTGTATGAACCCTTCTGCAGTGATAAAGCATCATGAATGATCTGTGATGGGAACTTCAGTTTAAACCCTCAGCCAAAGTAGGGTTTTTCCCAGCAGCTAAAGGGCAGTTATTTTGTGCAGAAGATCTCAGCTTATTGAGGTGTAAATATGAGGCTTTTCATCACCACTTGATACTTTCAGAATGATCCACTAAAATATTTGAAAAAACATTTGCCAGATCTCTCTCCCCACTTGTCTGGAGCAGCAACAAGTGTAATAGAAGACCAAAGCAAGCTGTATTTCTCACTGTGCTTGAGCCATCACTGCCAAGAATCAGGAAAGTTTTTCCTGAAAAGTACTCTGCTGTGGTAGAAAAATAACAGCCACTTGGTTTATTCAGTGTGACATGTGTCTGCTCCCTTCCCAATTATCATGTCATATTGTCTCAAGTTTATGAGCCAAAGGAGTCTGTCAGTATGCAGGGTCTTGTAGGGCCAGCACGCTTGAGAGATGGCCCGTTTTCTTCGTGTCTCATTGCTTGAAGGTGCTGGACTTTGGCATGGACTTTGTCTTAATGTAGGAACACCCCTACAGCTGTCACCATCTCTTTTCTTCCCAGCTTTGTTCCATGTGGGACATGTATGTTTTTGTTACCTTAAGTGGCATGAAATATAACAGTGAGGTAAACAGAGTTTATTCTGAGGACCAACAGCTCGTCCTTCAGAGGCATGTTTGCTTCCTTCCAGGCTGATCTGAAGGGGGGGCAGATTGGGAGATCAGGAAGGTTTAGAGGGTGGAAGTGGTGGTAGCACTTCATGGGCAGGTAGAGGAGCATGATGGGGAGCAGGGAATGGTTGGCAGGTCAAGCAGAGCAACAGTATCCACAGGGGCAGGGAGGGGGCTTCAGGGCAGCAAAAAGGTTGTAAACTGTGTCTGAGTCAGTGTGGGAGATGATAGGTGTAGGTGGGGGCAGGGCTTGGCAAAAGCAGGGACAAGTTAATCGTTCCAGCCTGCCCTAGAAAGGTGGCAGTGAGCCCCTAGGAGCTGTGTGCTGTAGAGAAGGGAAGGTCCCACAGCTGGGCGCTTTCTATGATCTGCTGATCTTTTGGCACAGAATGTGAGTTGAAAGTAAGTCACTTCGCTGTCAAGACGTGAGTTAACCCATGGGGGGACAAAATATTAATTTACCGTGGATGTCTCAGAGCAAGAGCGGTGCTGTATCTGTCAACTCTTGCCCTTGCAGAGCTGTACCCATAGCAATCTGCCTGCTATGTCGCAGGCTGGTGTACTGGTTTCCTTTTGTATAATACATCAAGAGGTGAAGTGCTGTAGCGTGAGATAGGATTGCACATGCTAGAGCCAGCCTTGCATATGGGATGGGTCTTAAGATGTCCCTTGCCCGTTGCACAATGGCAGGGCAGCACCTGCTCTGAGTCCCTTCATCTTGATGTTTGCGTATGTTCATATTTCTGCTTAGCTCTTTTATTTTGCAACAGAAGGACAATGCATTCCTTTCATTTAGCAGTTACATGATGAATATTTAAAAAAAAAAAAACAAACCAAAACCGGTTATATATATCTGTTCTACTTTCAGCAGTACATGCAGAAATGCCTCCAATTGAGACAAGCTTGGTGTGAGTCCTCACTTGGTAGGAGGTGGTTGGGTCACTCAGTAGAGCAAGCTGCAGACGTCATGGAAATACACAGGAGACAGAACAGGTCTTGATACCTAGAATGGACCTAACTTTATTGTTATTAGCAATAAGTAGCCAGATGTTTGGCTGATTCTGCAATGGTGAAATATCTTCGGCTTGAACGGGGCTACACTGATTTCTAACTATTGGTTTAAGTCCAATGTGTTCACCTCCATCTTGTGATCAGCTGTCTTCCTCAGAGCTCAAGCAGCTGGAATCATGTTATTGCCTGATTTCCTCACCTTTCATTTTGAGAAATTTTTTTAGCTATGTGGTGCTGATAAAAGCTTGGAAATACCAAAGCCTAAAATTTGCATCTGTGAAAGATAAAGAAAAAGAATACCCAAATGCAGGGTTTTTGCAGGGCTTTTTTGTAATTATGATTTAAGCTACAGTTGCGATTTGTAGTTAAATATATTTCTTTACTCATATTACTCATAAATATATTTCTTGACTCATATCATCGGTGTTAACCTTGGAGTTGGAAGCTTGTAACTCACTTATTTCACTCAGGTCTGCAGTGCAAGCCCTTTTGGGCTACTCCTCCTTGCTGAGGGGAGCTGCATGACTGTTTAGGGAAGCCAAAGAAATAGACTATGAAATTTAGTTGAGACTGCAGACAATGTGATGAGGTATCCTGGAATTTGGCTAGGAAACCCTGTCTAAAATGGATGTCACAGTTTCTATGTAGCCATCTGCCATCCATCGCCGTCTTATGCAGCAAGCCTTCCATCTAAAATCAGTGGCAGGAGGGATGTTCCTAATGAGAAGCAGGGTCTGTCATTTTTTCTCCTTGTGGGGTCAAAAGTCTGTTTGGCGTAGACTCTTGAGTCTGATGTATTCATGAAGAGAACGGAAAGATGTTCAGAAGTGGGTGCTACTTTGTTATGTATTCATCAGTTAAACAGAGTATTTCCACGTGCACTCAAACATGGAAGCCAGGTTGTTTAAAGGTTCAATGGGAATGAAATGAGTAGTTAGGACTTTGCTTTTGCATTACTGCAGAAGATGTCATCTCTAGCACGATAGAAGTTGTGTCCTAATGCCAGGTCAGTGCCTCTGCTCGGTGACTGAGCAAAGAACAGTACTTAGCAAGTCCGCCTGTCAGGAGGGAAGACCTGGGTCTTGTTTTCAGGGATGCATTGGGCATGTGAGATCCAGTGAGACAGTCAAACATGCTTCAAACTAAGGTGAGGACAGCAGACTATATGTCGTCTTCATTGTTTGGCTTCTTTCTTTTTATCTATCTCTCTTATTTTTTTTTTTCAGAGGCAGCATGTTCTCTAACCCAGTAGTTAATTATTACTTGTGTTGTATGTGACTTTCAAACTTTTGATAGTTGCTTGATGGCTCCTTGTAACCATCAAAATCCAACCAGGGTAAATCAATATTTGCTTTTATTTCTTCTGTTGTAAGAAAAGATATTCCAAAACAACATACAAACTATGTCTCCTTATTGATTTGTTTACCTTTGTCTTTTGAAAAACCTGCCAAGCTTTTAGGGCATTCTTTTATTTTAAAGGTACTCATTTCTAAATTCAATGAAACCAGAATATTTTCCCAGGAGGATCTCCTATTAAAATCCTTGTATTTGGTATCACTGGCCTGTGGTTTTCTTATCAAACTGATTTAATTCTAGGCAGAAGAAGAAAGAAAATAAATGATCTTAATTGTTAAGGACATTAAAAAAAGTCAAGAGAGATAGCTTTTTACTTAAGTTACTAAAGCAAAATAAGCAATTTTGTTCACAGAATGATAGAAACAGAAAATGGAAAAGGTCAGTAAGGATATCTTCTCCCTTTACCCTCATGATCAAGGCTCAGCAACTACCGAAAAAAATTTCTGGCAAATTTTCAACAGGCTAACGATATCTGTGTAGCAATGGGTAAAACTCACCCTTAGGCAGGGATTCAGCATAAAGCCTGTGACCTAGCCTATGACCTCCTGCTTACATCATTTAAGCTTAGGGGGATGAGATCTTCATTCTGTAAACCCAATGTTTTCTCCAGTTTTTCGTCGTATATCCAGGAGCATTATTTTTAATGAGGTTGGAAATACTCCCATCTGGAAATATTTGCTTAGGAATGCCCTCTCTCAGGCAAACTGCAGAGCCTGAAAAGCAAATAATCATCTTGTTCCTGCCTCATTAGTCTGTAAGGTGAAGGCCATTGTGGGTCACCCTGACTCAAGCAGTAAATCCAGAGCTCCCCTAGGTATTTGCCTCAGTGACTGCGCTCCGTTGCCTGGAGAGGGAAGTGCTCCTGAGTATCTGTCGATGAGCTCAACCTTGAGTGGGTTAAACTGTCCATAAAATGAATATATAGATGTAAATCTGAGTTCTCTTTCCACTCATCTACAGCTAAAATTTAACTCATCCCACTCAACTTAAAGACTGGGAAAAAACAATTCCTGAGTATCATATAGGATCCATGCTGGTTTTGAACAGCAACCACGATATGCATTCAGCATGGGTCAGAAAAGAAAGCAAAATACTTTCCATTTCCATTTTATAATGAAGTTTGCATTCAAGCAATGCATGATAGGATTAATCAAGGTGTTTGACTTTATCTCAGTCCTTTGTAAATTTAATGCATATTTCCTAAGTGTGAAGAACCACAGGTACCTCTCATTGATAAACACTTTCTTCTTTGCTCCCAGGAGCTAAAAAACAGCTAATGCCTTTCACCTGGGATTTGATTTGTTTACATTTATAAAGTATTGAATTTGCAACTACTGTACCTTCTCATAAGTCTCACGATGCTCATTACCTGAAACTGCATAGAGAGCTAACTCAGTATTCTTTTCAATGCAGCATCAAGGAAGAAGGCTTTTTCCCATTAATACAGAGTAACCTTTTCTAAGGGTCTGCCCATGCTACACCTGCTTCTGTAACTATTTTTGTGTAGCCCTATCACCTCCTTAAATAACGTTAGCTGGGTTGACAGGAGTATTGCTCTGGTGACATAGGCAAAAGTACAAAAGCACAAGAATATCTGTCCAAACACTGACCAAAGGACCATTGAGACTCACATCCTGCCTTGGGCAGAAATCAATAATGTGGATGCTCAACAAAAAAAAGAGGACAAAAGAAGGGGGAGGAAAAAAAGAAGGGGGGGAAAAAAGAAGGGGGGGAAAAAAGAAGGGGGGAGGAAGGGGGAAAGGGGGGGAAGGGGGGGAAAAGGGGGAGGAAAAGGGGGAGGAAAGGGGGGGAAGGGGGAAGAAAAAAGAAAAAAAGAAAAAAAAAGGAAAAAGGAAAAAGGAAAAAGGAAAAAGAAAAAAGAAAAAAGAAAAAAGAAAAAAGAAAAAAGAAAAAAGAAAAAAGAAAAAAGAAAAAAGAAAAAGGAAAAAAGAAAAAAGAAAAAAGAAAAAAGAAGAAAGAGGGGAAAAGGAGGGGAAAAGGAGGGGAAAAGGAGGGGAAAAAAGAAAAGAAAAAAGGAAAAAGGGGAAAAAGTGAAACAAAGAGAAACAAAGAGAAAAATTAAAAAAAAGAAAAAGGAGGTAAGCATAATTTCTTTAGTCTTTAGTCTTCATCTCCTGTGCTGCAGATCTACAGCATCTGGAGCATTAATTTTAGCAGCTGTTTGGGGTATCAACCTTCTGTGTATTCATCTACCTTTTTTCCAGTCCTTTTATACCTTTGACCTCCAGAAGCGTTCTATGGCAATGAGTTTCACAGTTGTACCACACACTTTGGGAAAAACATCCTTTTGTCTGTTTTAAACCTGTCATAAGGCACCTGTAGGGCATCATTGTATTAGTAAGGAACATCAGATTTTCTCACGGTCTCAGACAATGTCATCATATCTTCCAAATTGATTTGGTAGCTCAACATAATTTTGATTTCTACTATTTAAATTCTATCTTACCTCATAAATTAAAAAACCAAACAAGCAGGCTTGTAGTAGCAATCTGGCAGAGGGTTAAAGGAAAGGAAAGACTTCTTTTTCCTAGGGATCTGAGTAGTATTCAGCTGATGGGACTAAATCTTCTGTATCACATATGGAAGTTCAAAGATGCATGGATAAAACCTAGTTCTGTGTAAGCCTAGGAGACTTTTGCCCTTTCTAAATTAGCATTTCCTTTTCTGGTGAAAAAAGAGCAAGAGTTATTGAACGCAATGCCTTGTATGTGCTAAGATCCTGCTCTGTCCCTGCTCTGAGGATGTAACTGTAAGAACTGCTACTAATGTGATTTGGTTCCCAAGTAAAGCAACAGAGGCTTGTGCTGTTCTCTGTGCGTATTTTAAAACTGTGTCATCACCCACAGCACTATCGTCTTTTTAGGACTGCATTAAAAGTTAAAAAAAAAGCAACAATTTTCTTGAATTCCCCCAAAGGCTGAGCTCAAGTTCACCTTGTGCGACAAGAAAATTTTAGTCATTTCTGATTTCATTGTAACTTGCTTGCCAATCTCTGGTCCTCCCACCTGTCAGGAGAGACCTAAATATAGTGTCTTGCTAATGAAGAGGATTTGCAGCAGAAGTCCAGGATTGCTCACTTCAGGTTTAACCAGCAGCCTGGGGCTACTCATGTTCCAAGATACATTTGAAAAATACCATCTTGTCTTTTCGAAGGCCCTCCTTTCTCCTGGCCTTGTTGTTTCACCAGTGAGGAGTCTTTCCTCCAAAATACAGGTGCTTAAAGTTTTCCTAGAATTTGAAATATCCCCCAAGTACTGTTGTACCTCATTCTCCCATCTGTATCCTCTTTTCCTATTTTTCCTTTTTCTCCTTCCTCCTCTTTCCCTCTCTCTCTTTGTCTAGCTCAGGTCTGTCTTCTGCTCCAATTTCTCTTAGTTAAAATTAGGAGTAAGAGCTACCTTCATTTGATGGCAGGTGCCATCCTTTCCAATGAGGAGCTGGTGGGAGGCTAAAAAGCTACGATAGGCTTAAGACTTAGCAAACATCCCTGCTTTTTTCTATTAAGCTCAGATTAACACCTCCTTCTGGTAAAAAGAGTATGCAATTTAGGAGATTAAAAGTACATTGAGGAACAAATATTTTTCACCTTCTTTGTGGAAACTACAGGTCTGACCTAGGGTTTCATCTCCCCTAACTTCAGTGAGGTGCTCAATCTAGGCTGCGGGTCTAAGGCTCCCCCCGCAGTCAATAGAGAGAGAGCGACTCATCCCACTTGCCCCAGGTAAGCTTCCCTTTGGAAATGCCACCATCTCCCTATCATCTTGGCTGTATGGGGAAAACCATAGACCTATGTCAGCCTGCAAATCTCACACTTAGGTGGTTAAAGCGAGCTGAAGCCCACCCACAGAGCCCATCCCGGGATCCTCAGCAGCAAAGATGGAGCAGTAAAGTCCTCAAGTGCGGGTGGTGGTTTCCCAGGGAGAAAGTACTTTCTGCCTATTTCTGTTCCCGTCGGCACAGTATTAGGATCAGGACAGCGGTGGTAGCTCCTGGATCCTTCCTATGTCAGGTCAGTAAATCACCTGTCTGTTTCTTGCAAGTTGAATGGCATTTATTCTATAACTGCATTGATTTTCGCGGCCCTGTTAGCTCATCCTGGCCTGTACTGTTCCCCTCACGTCAGCCATGACGTGTCACAAGGGAAGACGTCGCCGTGCTCCCTCCAGGAGGGGCATGCTGAGCGGTTATAAACAGGACCTGTCAGATATATTTGGTGACTAGGAGGGAGCCTGTTGGGAAGTGATCTCATTTGAATTGACAGCCTAAGGGGCTATGGGCACACGCAGGGTCAAAGCAGCCTGGCAGTCTTCCCAAAGCCACCTCTTTCATCCTGGAAAAACTGAGAGCCGTGGTAAAGAGCCTGAGCTGCATTCAGTGTAGCTATCCCACCACATGTGCACACACTCTTCCAAACCTGGGTTGGGTTATCACTGGGTCCAAGAGGTCCATGCTGATCTGGCATAATTCTGAGAAGTTTCTGGACCAATCTGCTTCAGGTGTTTGCTGGGGAGATGCTTACAGCAAGGTTTGTCTGTAGCTTGGCAGCAGGCAGACTGCCCAGCCATGTGCTGCCTGCTGGCCTTTGCGTATCCCTCAGTCACAGCATGCCTTTACACACGAGGACACCATCTAAGTAAGACGGCTGTATGTCATTTGTAATTCTCTCCAAATGCTCAACAGATTGAATAGCTAGGAAAAAAGAGATAATTTTGAGAAGGCTTACAGTGGTAGAACTCAGTCCACGTAGCCTTGTGCCCTGTCCCTCATGACAGACAGCAGTGCCCACAGAAGATGCTACAGAAGAAAGTCCAAGGTAATCCTTCTCCTCCAGTATCTGCTATGCTTCTGGCACTTTTGATAACAGTGGGGTAGAGTAATAGTTGGCAAGCTTCACCCTGTTTGCAAGATGATCCGTGTAAGATCTTTTCCAATATCTCAGGCTCAGTGGCACAGTGCTTACTGCATCCCGCCACTGGAGACTAGCATGCACCTCCTTAATTCTCTGCCTTTGTGAGTGATTCAGTTCATAATCTGCATCTCAGTGAGCAGCCCCTTTGGAAGTTAATTAAAAGACAAACTGCAGCACAGATCATTAGTTTGCACATGGACCAGGAATGAAGGATCACTGTGGTCCTGCAAAATTAGTAACAGATGCCCAAACAAATCACTAAGCAGGCCTAACTAGCATGCCCCGGCAACAGATCTTGTCTGTTAGAGAGCACTACTGTGCCACAACTCAGGCAATAGCAACAGTGCTGACTCTCTGTGATTTCTCATTGTGCAATGTTACCAGTTCAAACAAAGTAAATATCATTGCTAACAACATACAGCAGGTAGCAAAATGTCATTCCAGACCTTTAATCTGCAGTAAAATTTTCACCTGCTTTCTAGATAAAAGCAAAAGGTATGCAACTGGCGGAAGTGATAGGAAAAAGTGACCAACAGCCTCCTGCTAGTAGAAGTTTCCATTTGCAGAAGAGATACAACATAAAAATTCCCATATATCCAGCTGGCCAGAGTGGCAGATCTCAGTGCCTGTCTTTTAATTGCTCCTCTGAATATCTTCATGTTTTTGCCCTCTGTTCCCCACGTGTGTGGGAAGAGATAACCCTCCATAGCTATCCTTTTTTTTTTTGGCTCTCCAGCACAGCACTTCTGCAAGCTTCCGTTGGCTCTAAAACCTAGAAAAGATTTCAAATCCAGAGAGGTTTTCTGAGACTTGCTGCTACCTGTAGCACTTTTTCCTTTGGTCACTTCTCTCTCTCCTTCTCTTTCATTTCTCTTACTTGTTTTGCATTGATTTTGGAAGCTCTTTGCGCCAGGGGCTGCATTTTTGGTCTATACGTACAGCAGTTACACATCTCGGGACTGGAATCTGGTCTGGGAAGATGCATGCAGCTTACAGCACTCTGAAACCTGTAAAAATACAGGGGTCACCCCTAGGGAATTTGTAGACAGAAGTCATCTCTCAGTGCCTTTTCATCCAGTCAGGGGACGATATACAGACCAGGAGGGAAGGGGTGGAAGGTGAAGTTGTTATGACAAACTTAACAGAAATCTTTGGAGAGGCAGAGACATTGCCTTGCTATGAACACTGCTACCTCAGCTAAAAATTCAGACTGGAGAGAGGGATGGGGGAAGAAAAGAAAACTTTGAACAGCTTGGATGAGTAAGTCAATAAATGACTGCTTTCTGTTTCCTAAGAAAGAAATACCCCAAGGAAACAGCCTGGCTGAACATCTACTAAATCACAAAGAAGAAGAAAAAGTAGAGAAGTATTTTAGTTGCTGTTTCTCACAAGGGAAAATGACAGCATATGTGTAAAGAGATAATACAGAAAGATTAGGCTGAGGTGGGATGGGGAAAGAGAACTGAAGCACTTTCTGTAAGTAATGTCAGAAAAGCAGGCGAAAAAGGAATCGGATTTGAATTATACTGTCATAAAGCTATAGTAACACAGCGGTGAGTCAGAACAGCAGGATTTTGCCTGTGTGTGTGGGCAAAGCCAGGCCAAGTCTCCAGCCAAGGAGGGATCCGCAGGAGTTAGTTAAGACTGCTCAAAACGGCTTTCTCTCACCTTTCCCATCCAGGATTTTCTTGCCATTGGTGTTGGATTCAAATGTTCTCTTTATCAGACCGCATGTGCAACCTGGAGGGAACCATGCGTGTGCCTCAGTACAGAGACAGGACTCAGCCAAGGTGTCCCTGGAGCCAGGAGCTAGAAGGACTTCTCATGTTTTGAAGGCAGTGTAAATTAGTGATGGACTTCAACCCTGAATCTTTGTGGCTCACCAGTGCGCCCAGTGTCGAGATCAGACTGACTCTGCCCCAGCACAAACTTTATGTACACAGGGAGAAGAACATTTTCTTGTGGCAGCCAAATCCCCAGGTATTTGCACCACAGGGACACTGCAAGGAGGAGGAGTGTAGGAGACCCTGGCCTTGGACACCTTATTTTCCATAACCTTGCAACTTGTAAGATGAGTTATACCATTGCAAAGTCGACATAAAAAGCTGTCAGACTGAAGTGTGAGATTATTTGACAGTGATATTTTATACTTAGCTATACCGCTAAATGATGACACTAGACACAAAGCACAGAAAAAAGATGATGCTGTTCTGTTGTTAGAGTAACAGTAGGTCCAAATTTTCTATCATCAAGAAATGCACAGCTAGAGAGAGTTACAATGAAAGAGCATTTGATGGAGAAGCTACTAAGCTTGGCTCGTGTGCCAAATTCCTAATGAGCATAAATCAGTACAGCCCCACTAACTTCAGCGATGTTCGTTTACCACAGCTGATAAATGAACGGGAAATGTTTCCATTTAATTGGGAGAGAGAAAAAAAAAAATCTCAGGGATACTCTTCTTTAGCTGAGCTAAGAAAAATGGGAGAGTGTTTTCAATGCTGACATTTTTTAGAGATGCCTCGACAGGACAGATTTGTGTCTGGGTCCTATTCATACATAATCCACAAAAGAAGCAGTTTGCAAAAGCAGACCTTGGACTGAGTAAGGCTAAGAACAGAGCTATTGAGCACAGGATGTCTTGAAACAAGCAACGAGTTGAAAATGTGCAGCCAGTTCAGAGGAGATATTTAAAACAATGATGTTTTCATTGCAGTAAATGAAAGGGCACACTTGGCATATGCCATTATAAACACACAAAATGCCATAAATCCCAAAAGACTGAGCACATGTAATTGGGCAGATAGCAAAGAAAGCAGCTTGGACAGTGCGTTAGCACAAGCTGCTTAGAGAAGAGGTTTAAAAAGGAAAATCACGAGTACAAGCAAATGGAGTCAACAAATGAGAACGAGGGAGGCTGCTGAAGGAGATGACTCAGAACAGAACAAGGGGTTACTAGAAGAGACAAAAAAAGAGGCAGAAAAGTCACAAAATTTCAAAGGACAGGCAGAAATCATGTCTGGATTTGCTGTAGCATTTACAGGACCAGTGCCTTTGCTCCGTGTTAATGAGCTTGCTCCTGCCAACGCTGATGGAGGCACGCTGTAGCATACCAGCTGAGGATCTGACTCAGTGCCTGGACATGTGTCCCCAGCAAGCTTTAAATAGCCCTCCCAAAGTGCATCCTGTCATGGTTTGTACTAAAGCCATGGCAAAGCAAAATGAATAAAAGCAAGATGCTGGATAATGAGATGCTAACAAGGACTACAGTTTTCAGAGGTTCCCGGGAGGCTCACTCTGGGATGACAATTAAGCAACCATTCCCTAACTAAACTAAACTTCTATTTGTACAACCCAGGGCTTATTCTGCCTCTCAGGATGTAGCCTTCAGGCTCAAAGGCTCCAGGTGAGATACAGAAACCCAGTCAAAATGACCAGAAATTATATACTCATTCTAGGTTAATACTAGTGGTGCCATGAATGTATATATACACTTCATTTTTGCTTTATGTAAAGAATCAATATCTGGTAATGTGTCAGTGTTTACACCCATAGAATTCAGTAACATTTTAGCAGGTTAATGAAATGTAACCTGTTTTATCTTGCCCCGGCCCTCTGAGATCTTATGGGGAAGCCAAATGTTTTGTTAGAACTTTTAAAAATGCCATGACAACTAGCAAGGGAGATAAACTACCTCCACATCAGAAAATAGCATCTTGCTTGCAATCTTATCAAATGCAACTATATAACATAGCATACAAAGTATACGTGGGCTGAAAAACTAATGAGGAGACTTTTATTTGTAAAAAAAAAGGTAGCTGGGAGGCCTGATTTGTATAAAAGTACAGGATATTAAAAAACAAAACATCCTCCATCCCCCATCAAAAATCCCTCTTGTACCTCCAGTGCACAAAACACATTAGGCAGAAGTTTGAAGACTTGTTAATAGTTTGTGGCTAGGGAGTAGGAAAAAGAAAATCAGGTATCACCCTAAAAAACCCTGAACCTTAGGAGCTATTTTTCCTGGAAACATTCAACACCTTGAAAGCAGCTCCTTTTGCAAGTTCTTGACGGTGTAAGAAGAATTTGTCAGAGAAACTTTTCCTTCAGAATGTCGCTTTTTGAGCTGTTTGTGCTGAACATAAAAGCAATTATGTAGCTTCTGGATGCAGACATCGACAACTCGCTCTAATTTATATTGCTTGAAAACTAGATTTAAAGCAGTTTAAATAGAAGTGAAATCTGGTTTGCTGAGTCAAAGGAGTACCAACACTACCACAAAAATGTTGAGATCCCATCTGTGTCTTCTCCCAGAGAGAATAATTGCAATTTTTCTGCATATGGAAGGAATGATAGCTAGCTTTGAAGGCGTAAAGAAAAATGTGATAAGCACAAAGCACAGAGAATCAAGCAGTGGCAAAGCTAAACTTCAGAGTTCAGGTAGGATCCTTGGTTCCTGCCAGTCTTTTAAACCTTGGCTCTGATTCCTTTCTCACAACATTCACAGGTTACAGACGGGGTCCAAAAATGCCACCCAAATAAAAACAACAATCCCCTCCCCAATCTGTTTAAGGTGTAGCTTGTACATTTGTGGAAAGTCAGAAAGCGTGACAGGTGGAGGGAGCTGTGCATCTCAGTGCTCCCTGGCTGCTGCCCTAACAGCACCTGAGAGCCTTTGGAGTCCCTGGTGCCCCAGGCCAGAGGCGAGGCTGGTCAAATCAAGCCTATTCCTTCCCATAGCTGGAAGCACTGCTGCAGAGCTCAGCATCTCCTAGCCATGGATGCAGTGGTTAAAACAGTTTACCCAGCAATAGATAATGTACGTAATACTTGATGACCCATATCAGATCTGCATACTCCAGAATATTAGCTTTTAAAATAATCTGTAACATTTCAAAGTAATTGTTCATATGCTTGGGATGGAAAACAAGAGTTTGAAAATACGCATACCTAAATTATAGTCTGCAGCAATGCTAGTTTCCAACATTGTCCTACTGTAGAGGAGCCTGCCTTGCGCATGTAAGCATGAAGAAAGCTGCAACTGCTCAGCTATCCGCACCTGAGCCTTCAGCTGAACAGCATTAAATACATTACAGTTGCCACCTGGCTGAGCCAGGAAAGGAGAGAAAGCAAAGAGGTATCTGGGACGATAGACAGAATATACTTTAGCTCTGAATTGAAGCAGACAAAACATTTTGCGTAAACTCACTGAACTGAAAAACTTCTGAAGTATCTCCTGATCTAGGGAAACATATTTTGTTCATAAACCTGTAGTAGATGACCATAAAAAGAATGATGACCAGGAAAATAATTCAGTTTGGTGGAAACTGTACTTCTTGTTAAAAAACTATTCTCAGAGAAAATTCCTGGCTAACCCTTTACTGGACACTCTTGGAGGCAGGCGTTAAAAATGCATCAGATCTCCTGGGACTTGCAATAAGAGGCTCAGAGCAGGCAAGATAAAACTCCTACAGGGGATGAAGGGACTGTGCTATTGCATTGAGATCAAAGCCTCTCTGAACAGCAAGGTCTCCAAGTTATACAACAAGACCAGGTGTTTGTACAGCACTTAGAGGGGAGGTGACGCGAACAGTATCTTATGACCTGCTTTACCTCATTGTCTCCACCTCACACTCATTTTGAAGGTTTTTTTCAACTCACCATCTTGTGAGAAAGTAGACAGTACTTTAAGCTTACTCCAACCATTCTTTATTATTTTTGAAATAGTTTCCTTTTTGAGGTAGGAGTTGTCTCTGAATACACAGGTGCAGATACAGCCAGCTATGATGAATAAAGATGACTAGGACCTCAGCAGTTGCTTCCACTATAATATTAATTATTACTTTAATACTACTATACTATATAATAGCATTACTATAATACTATTATATTAACCATAATAGTAACTACTATTATAATAGCATTAATAATGTATATGGCAACAGATATAATAATAATACCCATTACTGCCACAGAAAGTTGTGGCTTAGTGATTCTGATGCAGGCAATCTTCTCTTCCCCTCCTCTCCTCAAGTAAGGCCTGCAAAACCAGTGTAATTTTTTAGCAGAGAAAAGCCCATTGAAGTTCCAACTTGAATATGCAGGTCTTTGAACTGGAAACTTGATTATTATGTTAATAGAAAGAAAGTAAAAAAAAGGTCTTTTTCAGCACTGCATGTGAGACAGAAGCACTGTTGCACAGGGAGTACGGTTCCTAACTCAACAGGAGCTGGGAGCTGCTGCCTTGCACAACGGTGTGACCTCTCTGATCAGGGCTGATGGGGCACCACTTCCCAGCTCCTGCTGGATTCCTCTGCTGAAAGAAAATGGGCAAACTGTCTCTCATTTCCATGCAGGTTCAAAACTCAGCAGGGGCTAGAGGAAGGTAAAGCAGTGCCTCAAAGGAAAGGTACCGCTCTGTTTCTGCAAAGGGAAGATCTCTGCCTTGCATACAGTCAGCTCCTCCCCTGGAGTGCACACGAGACCGGCAGGTCCTGCTCCATTCAGAGTCAAGATGTCACCCACCAGCTGCTTGGCAATATGTTACCTCTGGGCAGGGCAGGGATCTGGTTTTCCCCCTAAACTTCTAGTCTGATGGTAAGAATCCAGTTCATTGTGAGATGTCGGCTTATAAAGTGCTTATTCTCTTGGCACTGAGAAGAAATGCAGTCCACCACGTACTGCAGGTTGCTTGAGGACTTATATTATTGTAATATAAAAATAAAATATTGTCCTCTGTACATTCCTGTTCCACACATCTGACAAGCTACAATCTGAGCTGGGTAGCAGATAGCTCCACACAGGGGTCAAGAGCTGAGCGTGTGTTCAGAAAGAGCTCCCTTCCCTCCGCTCCATATCCTGCTGGCCAGAAGGCACATTGCCAGAGCAGAGAGAGCTTGAGGGATGTTTTATTGCCCTTGTCTAGGCTACAGATAATGAGGAAGGTCTTTAGTCTCCAGTGCTGTCAATCCAGCAACTTCTCATCTGCATTAAAATTGGTCAAAAAATGTTTTTAAAAGAAAATATAATGAGGGGATGCACTTAGGATAATGAAAAGCTTGGCTGCTTTTTTGTCACTTCTCAGGCATTTTTTATCCTTCTCTGATGAGAGCTATTGTCATTCAGGG
This sequence comes from Calonectris borealis, assembly GCF_964195595.1. NCBI lineage: Eukaryota > Metazoa > Chordata > Aves > Procellariiformes > Procellariidae > Calonectris > Calonectris borealis. The sequence continues at coordinate 96,663,106 of NC_134314.1, read as the reverse complement.
CAGCTCATCGGCTCCTTGTGCTGGGAGTAGATATGGGCTTGGCACCTTCTTCCTCTCCTGGTGACAGCCAGATATACACTCTGCTCATTTCCTTCCCGATAAAGCTTGCCATCCTGCTTCGGAGCTTCTCATATTTCATTTGGCTTGTCAGATAGAAGCCCCCAGTACAGTCCATTCATGGACATTATTCTTTGGTTTGGCATTATATTAGCAAAAGAAATTTCTGAGTTGCCTTCCCCTCTTCCTCACTCTCCTTGTTCCTGGATAAGCATATGGCTGCTGTAGCCCCTTTCATCTAGGGCTCTTCCAAGTGCGGTTACAAGTGCTGATGAAGTCTTGCTACTCCCCTCTGTGACCTGTTGAAGGTGAAACTCGGGTCTGAAGAAATGAATGGCCTTATTTTCAGAAGCAGTGACTGTCTGCTACTTCCATGGGGTGTTGTCCTTGACCTTATGGCCAGGAGTGATGTGAGTGAGACTACCAGGCTAATCAATGACTGCTGCAAATAGTAAAGGGAGTCAGGAGTTCAAAGCTGGATGCCCTCCACTGGTATAACCTGTCTTTTTTTGTTTTCTTAAGTGCTGCCAATTTGCATGTGAAGGGAAAGAAAAGGGGAATGTGTTCCCTCTTATGAAATAAGCCAGAAAGAGGGGTTGTGGTCCTCCAGAGGGACGGTTCAGTGCACATCTCAATCGTAATGACTGAGCAAGGCCTGGCTGCAGCACCAGTTACTATGGAAGGAAAGCGCTGCTTGGAGAGTGCCATAGAGATATCAGATCTTGGCATGACAAATAAAAGCTGTGCCATGGAGCAAGAGAGGAGAAAACAAAGCCTGGAGAGTTAGCATTACCTGTGTGTATTATAACCTCTGCAGAGAAAAGGAAAAAGTGCATTGGCTGGTCATCTTGGATTTCCTGATAAAGTTATTTAACGGAAAACTGCTATTACCAATCACCATTGGAACATTCCTACTCACAGCAAAACCTTGCCTGGAAATGCATATACACACTAGTGGAGTGAAGACGAGGAAGGGGCTTCCCTCAGTGTTTTGTTGTGCTATGTAGAATGTGGATTCCTACGTGATTCATCCAGATAAGTTACTCAATCTGCCTTGTATCTCAGTTCCCTGTTGACTTATTTTGTCCAGAGTTTGACCTACCTGTCTTCCAAAAAGGCTGTTCTCCTTCATCATCTGTTGGAGACTGTAATGGGTGCTGGCCCATTTGCAGGTAGAAAGAGACCTTAGTCCCTCGCCCTCAGGGGAAGAACCTATTTTATAAAGCCACAGTACTGTGGGGGGCTAGCAGGTGCCAACACTTGGATACAGAAGAATAAAACAAAAGCTACAGGGGAGGCTGGAAGCTGCCTCCACTCCAGCTTCAGCGCTTGTGTAGAATAAGACATCCTTGTTTCACAGCAGTTTTGCTGTGAAGGTAGAATAAATTTGTGATTGTGAGCCTATCAAAGAGTATGGCAATAATGGGCCTATAAGAAAAAACACATAAGCTGTGTAATTAGGATAAGCCCCTTCCCTGTTAACAAGTTCTGCTCCACAATTATTCAGTCAACATGCTGTCAGACTATAAAAAGAAACTTTTCCAGGATGGTTATGGTGCCCACACTATCACAGAGATATATTTACACTACCGTTCTGCTTTAATTTAAGCTCCTAACATGATCTACCAATATGCTAGGTGCTCAAGGTGTTGGAGACTGTTGGAGATGCAAAGCACCTGTAGTTCCCAATAAAACTAGAGTAGTTAGTGCTGAGGTCAGTCTGGCTCATTATATTTGGCTTCTGTATCACCGGTCTGTTTGTCCAAACATTTATTTTGCAAACACACTCAAAGCGTTTCCTGTTTGTTTTAATGCAAAGGGCACCGTGTGTAGTTCTGAAAAGATGGGCATTACTTTTCTGTCTGACTTACCCGCACTCAGTGTAACAGAAACTTTCTTCATTGCTGGTACACCAATTAACTGACTGATCACGTCAAGAGTAACAGAACTAGACAATAAAAAGGAAGTAACCAAACCAGATAATAGTCTCTTTTCAAGGGCATCACTGTCTTTCCCTTTCTGTAAAGCTGGGACTTTCTGGAAGGGCTACTCAGCAGCCCATTAAGAAGAACCACCTCTTCCCTCATTAAAGTGTATTTCAAGTCACTGCACGGCAGAAACCAGACTGTCTGAGCTCGAAGGAAGACCAGTCTTGGTCAAAATGGGGAAAAGCTACAAACAGAAGTGGCAGTGACCGTGTTGAATGACTTGGGAGCTCTGGCTCGGAGCAATGCCAGCCCCGGGTGGGCTGAGTTTCCTTCCTGCTGGGGAGGTGCTGGGGGATGCCATGTGTCATGATGGCCAGCTAAGGAATCCTTCAAGAAAACAGTCTGGTAAATATCCACTTTTCATCTTCTCCTTCTAGTTACCATGTTCTCCCTCCCTTCCCTGGAAACTCTGTTGCTGAGTGTAGTGAGCAAATGTAATTAAAAAACCTTCATCAACTTTGAGTGCGGTGTTTTAAGAGGTAATACCTTTGAGTGATGTAGCTGTTCGGACAATGTCTGAATGTAAAATCTGCATTGTCTCTAAGAGTAGCTGCCGCTTTACATTTAGCTACAACTACAGTGCAGAGACACACACATGCACACACTGTGCTCTTCCTGTAAGATTCTTGGTTTTTTCCTTCTTGTTTTTCCAGTTTCCTCTTGACTGAATCTCGAGGGGCTGTTCAGTCTGTGTCTTTCTGTGTCCATATACTGTTGACACTACTGTAGGGCTGGAGCTATAGGGACGCAGATATCTTACCACTCTCCATGGTGGTTTTTCACAGAGTCACTTGTTTAATCTATTCTTTTCCCTCAGTCCTTCTTGCTTCCCTTGCTTGTAGGCACACGGCAGTGGGGGAGGACAGAAGAAGGCAGAGCCCCCGACTCTCATAGGAGTGGGATATAGACATAGAAATTGCCTCTGCTCTCCAGGCAGGCTGCCAGCCCAGCTCCACGATTTCCCAGCTGCTGCAGTTCAGACTTCAGCAGTTGTCAGGGATGAGTGACTTTGGAGCCTGGGTCCTGGCCAAACCACCCTAGGCAGCTCATTGCACTAATCCAAAACTGTAATTGGGAGGTAGGAGGGGGCAGTGGGAGAATGTCTTATCCCCACCACAGCCCTCAGTTTTTGTTAATTTAGGATTATAAGAATAATGAAGAAACCCAGAAGCCTGCCTCCTTTATTTAGTTAGTTTGGGGGTTGTAGCTAGTAATCCATTATTGTCTATGCAATGTATTCCCAGTCCAGCCTCTTATCAGAGGTGCTTAGCTATGCAGTGCACATAAGGATGCCCATTGGTATTGATATATAGATTCCCAGCACATCTATTGTGTTTTACATGCCTTGCAATTAGCTTTTGCTTTATCTATTGTGTGCCTACCTCCCTGTACATGTGCCAGGAAAAAGAAGAGAGTCACACTGTGGAGGTGGGGGAGAAAGTCTGAAGAATTACTGAGGGAAGTGGAAAGCAATTTGCACTCTGATGAAAGCAGTGCAGGGCCGGATCCAGCCAAACATTATTGCTGTGGGGAGCAGCAGCAGCTCCGCACTGCCCAGGATGAAGCCAGCTGTAATGAAGCAACATTGGGAGCTCAGTAAGGCTTGGGGGGAAGTCGGGGTGTGCAGGATGGAGCAATACTGTGACCCTTCAGCAACAATGCTGGCAGCTACGGTGATCAGACAGCGAAAAGAAGAAGAGAGATATGAATGGAGAAGACAGGGAATTTTTCCTGATGCTCTGAAATATGCAGAATTTAGGCCACAGGCAGGTTGTATCAAAGAAGGCAAACAGCCCAGCAGGTAGGACTGATCTAGGGCATCACCATCAGCTCCTCCTTCACAGTCACTGCAGATTTTCCCTGCGGACCCTACTCCCTCCTCTAACTACTTGAACACCCAAGTTTCCCCTTGTTGCAGCTGTGGGTCCTCAGGGCCTCTGCTAGCAGATGTCCCAAGTGAGCCCCAGACCCTCTTGCTGGGGCCGGCATGCCGTTCCTTGCTTTCACAAAGGAGGACCCCGCAGAGGCACGGACATGGTCAGGCACTGTCTGGGCACACCAGTGGGCTCTTTCCAACACCAATGCGCTCCTTGGATGTACTGCACTCTCCCAGTGGGCACTTCACAGGCTGTGTTAGGCATACGCCCCTTCTCCATCCATGCTTTTCCCTCAGTAAAAGCACCTCTCATGCTCTCCATGCTCTGAGAGATGAACTAGACATCATTGAAAAATTCAGGCCATACTGATATGTGGAAGGGTCAAATCTGGATTGCAATTTTACAGATATAGTCCAATATACCACAGTTATCTAAAAGTCTACTACCAGAACCTCACTGAGGTATAAAACTCACTGGACTCCAAGGAGTTTGATATCGGTAGAGGATCTGGCTGCCAGCCTGGACTCTATTGAGAAGCCCAGCCTGTGTGCTGTGCCATGGTGCTCAGACTGCTCCTGGGGACAGTACTTGATCATTCAAATCTGGCTTAAGACTCTATGATGCACTGAAGTCCTATGAGAGAAGAAGTGGGCTGCATTTTGAAGCTAATTAGGGCTTGCTCCAAAGCCTCGGGCAATATAATTAGCAATAAATACAGTATGAATGGCGACTCCAAGTCATTCGGCCATTTCCGCTCTCCTCTGTGCTGCCAATTGAATAGCACTGGAAGAAAGCCCCAGGGACCTGGGAAAGGCTCAGGGCAGGGTGCTGGGAGAATCCCCCCACAGCGCAGTGGCTCCCAGCACCAGGTTCCCACTGCTTTATGCATTGTGTGGTCATTCAGATGTGGCAAAGCAAGAATATACTGCCAGCAGCCCATAAGGGGAGCCTCTTATCTATACTCTTACTCTTTCTGAAACTGTGTCAGGTAGGGGGAAAACCAATTTGACTAACTCCATATTGCTACTTTCACTTGGGGTCTGGAGAACAGCATTCATCCTGTACTGAAGTAATCCACTCTTTTCACCATAAATGTACTTCTAGGATGTGCCAGACTTGTTCTCAGCTGTGGTGTTGACCCTGATACGCTCCTGTTGGCATTGCTGGTACTGGCTTGTAATCAGTCATGATTGGTGTTGAGGTGACAAGGAGGAGACGGTGGACCTCTGAGATCTCGTAAAGGTCCTATGTGAGCAGAGTAAGGTGACTTTCCACTGGCTGGATATAACCCTTTTACCTTTTTACCATCACTCTGTCAGCAGACAGTTGGCAGACACAGCTGTACCCTTAGCTCCAGCTGCCACATACCCTCAGAAAGGAGGAGGGGAGAGGGGCCGGAGGGAGTAGGGGAAGGAGTAAGTACAGCTGAAAGGAGTGCTGCTCCTGCACCTGGTTTTTCCCCTGCCATAGGCTTGCGTTGTTTCTGTGCAACTTTTGATTTGCACCGGGGTGAGAGCGAGCTATAACTGACTCCATCTGGCCCTCTACTTTTAATTACCTCACTGCCACTGTTTTTCTTTTACTATTTATTACCAGTCCACATCACTCACAGGCTGGACCACTGATGTAAGCAGTGGTTTCTCTTGTCCCCAGGAAACCAATGATTAGTACGTACAGGAGGAAGAGGTGAGTGGTCAATGCATGAAACGTGGAGGAAAGAGCCAGGAGGGCAGTCTTGGAAAGGTGTTGGGAAGTCAGTGAGGATATGCAGGGTGAGATTGCCAACTGCAGCTGCAATGTCTCTGTAAATTATTCTACTAATAAAGACTCCGTTCAGTTTTACAAGCATGGTGTCCTTTTATATTATTATCCAGTATGCAGTACATGAAACATCCACCAAATTATCTAACAGGAAATAAATCTGTAAAAGTGCATAATAAATCCCCCTGCAACATCTTCAACAGCCTTCTTAACAAATGGTCTACGTCTAAGTGCCAAGGACTATAAGATTACACTCAACCAAAGACAGAAATGAATAAATAAATACAATATTGATCACAAGTTCCACTAACAAATCCGCTTCCATTTCAGCAAAAATCAATCAGTCAAGGCATTATCAGATTTCTCTTTCTTACTGTCTTAAAAGTCCACCAGCTGGCCCAGACTATGTACAAAGTAGATATATTGGGGGGGGGGGGGGGGGGAAGAAAGAAAAAGAAATATGTCACAGAGAGAAAGAAAGGTGTATGAGATCTTCATGTAGATATATCAGATCAAGGACTCCAGGTTAGAATAGTTTGTTAATTTTGGTTTTTTTTCATCCTCAATTAAGAATGGCCAGTCTAACACTAGGGAAAAATCAAGGCAAAATTTTCCAAAGTCCTGGTGTGTTCAGGCACGTAATTTCCATTAAAATTGATGTGAACTAGATGAGTACCTATCTGGCTTAGAAACACTTTACCCCAAACCCACTATGTGTCTGATATTTGGAACCTGTTTATACATGTAGGAAAAGGCAGGTCTTATATATGAAGGAGCGTGTTTTGGGGCTTGGGTAACTCAACTTCCACCCTATGCTCTTTTACGAACTTCCTTTATAATCCTGGGCAAGGCGCTGAAAATTTGAAGAAGATGAGTGACATTTACATGCATAGACATCCTCTGAGGAGAGTCAGGTAGCTCCTAATCTGCACTTAGTAGCTGCTACGAAATGCTGGCACAAGGCCTGTCTGAATTTCTTCCTCTTCCTGGCATGAAAAGCTACACGAGGGGTATTGCTTTGGGTGAATGATCCTGAAGTCCCCCTCTGAGCAATCCCATCCTTTCTGGACAGCTGCCTCTACTCTCCAGCCTAGGTGCTGGCAAAACGTGGGACATCTGGGTTTGGTACCTTCTTGGGATGTGATCTCACACATACCCTGCTTCCCAGGGCTTGCTCTTGTAACGGGCCTGTAGGTAGATACAGGGTACAGGTACAAAGGGGTGGTTGTTCTCCGCTCTGAATTTCTTTCTCAATGCATTAGGCACTCTACAGATACCTTTTGTAGTCCTGAAAGTGGATGTTGAGTAAGTATTTCCAGGGTTAGGCTAGTGTACGGTGTTTTGTGTCACTTGTTTGAATTCATCACCTAAATATCTGATTTTGTTCTGAAAGAAAGCTCTCTAGATCTCCTCACTTGCACTGGCTGCATCTGGTCTACATCTGGCCTTCACTCTAGGCAGTTCTTTTTTAATTCTCAGGTCTGGTAATCTGCCCTTGCTGTATCTCATTTCATGTGAGGGAGAGACCAGCTGGCCACGCGTCCTGTTTTCACTTCTGTCTTCACCTGTGAAATGGAAATTACAGTGCTTTCCTGACTTTCAAAGATATTATGGGGATAATGCACTGAAAATCTTCAGATGCTGAGATATTTTCACAAAAGGACCTCTACAGCTTTCTGGAATTGGCAGAAAAGGTGAACTTTTACTGCAGCAGTTTATTGAATGAGGGTTTTTTTTTAATCACCGCAGAAGATTTTGCATTGTCAAAGCCCCATTTAAACATGATTGCAAGACATCAAGGCCAAAAGAGGATATTTCAGCAGCACTAATTAAAGACAAATGAGCAAATATTAGCTTTTCTTTCAGTGGAGGTCTTTATGTTTCTAGATCAATGTCTGACAAACTTATTGATTCCTGCTGATGGTTTCCTTGCGTTTCTTGAAATATTGATATTATTAAAAAGAACATTTAATTCATAAATGCCCTCTATACTTCAATAGCCTAGTCAAATAAATCCTATTTTCTTACCTAACTTTAAAAATATTTGCAGGGCTATCAGAGGATTTTTACTCAATTTAGACTGTAACGTTCAGATCTGAATACAATCTGAAAATATTCTTCTCCTGATGCTGCGGTATTTCTTCTTGCCCATTTATTCTTTCAAATGGCATTTTTAATTCATTCTCAACTTTAACTTTGCTTTAATCACTGGAGCTGGGTGGGCATGTGTTTTTACTTTACTTCACTGAGACTCAGTGCAGATATAAACAACCAGCCATGAGAGTCCAATTACAAGACCATACACTTGTAAAATATTTTCATTACCTGTGTGAATGCTGCCGCAGTCTCTGATTGAGGCCTCTACACAATCTTGTAGTGAAAATAACGTAACAGAGTCCATTTCATTGCAGCTGAGAACCTGCATCTTACTGCCAATAACGTCTCCTTAACCAGAAATGGGTAGAAACACCGATCCTTTTTTACTCATCAGAACAGAATAAAAAGGAGTCCTTTTGTAAATGAAAGTTGGTCCCCCAGTGTCTTGCCTGGGAAGTGGTAGAGGCGTGCCTCTCAATAACCACGAATTTGAGAGGAAGAACAATCTGCTTGTAGGAGGTTAGGCCTGATGAGAGGACACTAAGAAAATTGTTTATGAGAACAGGCAATAGAGAAGTGACTTTGAAAAGAAACAGCGGAAAGGACTGTTAAATAACTTATGCTGCATAAAAAGAAATGATCTTATAGAATCTTGTCCGAACAGAAAAGTTTCCATGGTCTGTGGGAACATCTGTGGAAGGTTGGAGAGGTGCTTGGAAAGCATTACCTCAGCATAAACTCAGAGGTTGAGTTTGCTTTCTGGCAGAACCAGAGCTCCTCCCAGTTTTGGTTAGAGCTGGTCCACAGTAACACACAGAATACAGGATCTTCTAAGTTTCCCTATCTTGCTTGCATTACTGAGCCACTATAATGACCCTAGCTTTCTTCCTTTTCAGAAAACTTCTTGGTCTGCTTTTGGGAGCTAGATGATAATAAAATTAATATACAAACTCCTAAGCTTTGGGTTAAGAACTTGCACACCGTCAGGCACCGTGCAGGCAGCCAAACCCTGGGACTGTCAATGTTAGCAGAGAAGTTCATGTCCTACTCTGGCCAGGGCAAGTGTTCGTAAGTGTCTTTCAGAAGAGCTATTGTTGTGATACTGGTGAGTCAGAGGAATGATTGGGTAACGACTGGTGAAGCCTCATTTTGCAGATTTGATACTTTTGGAAAAACTTCAAGTTATTTTATAAATCAAACGTTGGAGGCTCAAAAACAAATCCCAGATATCCAGATGATCTGTCTGCTGGACTGCAAGCCAGGCGTTTCTCAATTCTCTTACTATCTCCGTTGTTGATTCCTGTTGTGACTCTCAGCAGCTTCCTTCACTCCTGGTTTCTTCATTGGTAAAGTCTCGTAAAAGTTACTAAAGTGTTTTGAATCAGTTGTTACATATGAATAAACTGTTTAATTTAAACTTTTTTTTTCCTGTGCATGAATTGTTCATGAAACAATCCTGATTGTATTAGTTTTTCATAAAGTATTCCCTTGAATAATTTACGCAAACAAGTTGCAGCCAGTGAGGCATGCGTCTGTCCGGTTTACAGACCCTAGTTCTAGAGTCTTTGAAAACATCTCACAATCTTTACTGAGCATTTAGCCTTAAAGTCTCTATGTGAGATAAGGCAGCCCTCCATTTTACAGCTGGGGAAATGAGGCACTCAAAGGCAATGCAGGGGATTTGCCATAACCCAGGCGATTCAACTTTCAACTCCTGCATTCCAGACTAAATACTAAATATCAGTTAGGAGTGAAAATACTGCCAGCAATTTGTAGTAATAGTAATAGTACTAGTAATTAATGCTAAAATTTGTAAAATTTTGGTTATTCATGATCACGAAAAAATCAGAAGTAAGTAAAAGACCAGTAAATAGTTTGCCATCAGATATAACGGAGGTGGTGAGGGTAAACTTTTGCGTGTTACACAAAACCAATATATTGGTACATTATTTTACCTGCCACATTTAGTAGCATCAGAAAGACATAAAGATCGCGAAAGAATACCTAGAATCTGTTACATTAATACGTTACTGCAGCTGTAAACCAGTGAACCTTCATGCATTTTACTGCACTGTACAACTTCAGTAATATCTCAAAGACTGAACTCCACTCCTGATACTGATATACACGGCTTGGACTACACAGCAGAGACTCAGACTTGCTGAGGTTACAGGTGTTGCAGTAATGCTACCCCGACTGCAGGGCTGGTTAGAAATAGCCATGGAAACATGAATACCCGAATCAGCCTGGCTGAGAGCGAGGCAATTATCACCTGCCTTCCTGTTGTGTAGCGCAGCCACAGCCACACGTCCGAGTTAATGAAGTTGTGAATTGGGACCGCTGAGTTTTCACTTCACACAACGGGAAGAGGAGTTTGAATTTAAATAAGAAGGTTTAGTCATGAATGCAGGTGGCCTTGCTTTTTCTTTCTTTATTTTCTATTCATTTATGAAGGGTATTAGCTCCTTGCTTAACAGGCAAGTGACACAGAAGGAAAGTCTTACTGCTTGCAGCTGAGAAAAGCTGGAAAAGAACACTACGGGGACAGGTATTTTCCAAGACTTGGAGACATGCCCTGTTTCCTCCCCATATCTTCAACCATTTTTAGTTCCTTATACATTCTTACTAACACCTACTTGGTTATTTCACTTACCCTGTAGATATTTTGCCTTGTTTCTTTCTGGCAAAGCTGTAAAGACTTATATGAATTTTAAACATCTTTATGATTAAGGCTGTGCCAGCATGAAACCATTCTCACAGATTATGTTGGCCATGCTCAGTCTAGACAGTCAGTCTACCTGCGAGGTAGCATGTTCAGGGGGTGGACAATGGCATGCAAACCAGTGAGCAGCAGAGCACAAAGCCTGTTAAGCAGGCAGAAACACCGTACCCCTTGTTCTTCGTTCCTAAAAACGCTAGTGACTGGAAACTAAATCAGAGGCTTTTGGAGCACCAAAAATACCCAACCTCTTCAAGCTGGAATTAAAGAACCACCCTCTTTGCACACAGCTGTGACTTCTCATGGTCTGTGGGACTGGCAGAAGTGTGAGGCACAAGAACCTGGAGGTGGCTCACCACTGAGTCCCATTTATGGGTTCCCATTTCAAGTTGTACATAGTAGCACACCAGATCCAGAGGAATGAGAATATGAATGACAGGGATAGAAAGTGCCCTCCTATTAGTACGAATCCCTTCCTCGGAATTCCTTCCCAGCAGCATGGCTAGGGGTAATTTTTGCCAGTGCTCGAGGGGTGGGAGCTGACCAGGAGCTGCACTGCTGCCCGGGGGCACTTCTGCAGCTTATACTCACCCGTCTCACTGGCATTAGGCATTTGCATTCTGCTCCCAGCCCTCCTCCTCGGAAGTGCATTTAGTGCTTTTACAAGGTGTTAGATTGTAAGACAGCTCCTGTTTACCCGCAGGGCTGGTGTAGCAGGGCTGCGGCAGTACCAGTTCCTGCCCTGACACCTGCCACTCTGCTCTCTACAGCCTGCTCTGGCAGGGCCTTCTGCCTGTTTTCTCCTTACGCTGTCAGAAAGGTGCCTGTTTCCAGGTAGTAGCTAACTCCTGCCTACTGGAAACTAGACAGAAATAGCTCTGTTAGCTTTCATTCACTGCCCAATATTTCTCTACCCCTTATGATTGTGGTCAGTGACGCAATGGCAATTTCCTGAGTCTGGGAAAGAGCCTTTCCTCTCTTCATATGCACTTGTGATATGTCCCAGAGGCTTGGGCACAGGTGATCTCACATGGTGCACTACAGGGTTGTTCTTCACCTGCTGAATTCTTAAGACACTTGCAGCAGAGAATTTTTTTTCTCATTCATCTCACCTTTCTTCCCTCCTGCCTCCCATCCAGAGAAGAGACAGCTCTTTCTTGTCACCTCCCATTACCTTACAGACAAAGGAAAGTAAGAAGAAATTTATTTCTAGGTTGACATACTCCTGAAGTTTCTCATAAGACTATAATTTGAGTCTTATCACTTGAGAAGCACGTTCATATAGCAGAGCCTGGGGTTGGGCTGTGCTAGTGATGTTTACTAGACCCATGTGTCTGGAAAAAAGAATGTGAGAAGATCTCTAAGATCAAAGTTCAGGAGGGACAAGATGGGGTGTAGCTGCCTGAGAAAGGGCTGACAGCTAGTGCAGGAAGGACACCCCGTCTGCAGAGAGCTGGGGAGATGTACAATTGCTCGCCTGCCAGGGACAGCAACGTCCACAAGGCTGAGTTTGTTTCTTAACACAGGGTTGAAGCCACAGAGTCAAGAAAAAAATATCTATACAGTGGGCTGTTTAGAGAGATTTGCTCCCAAAGCCGTCATTCACCCTTCAGAAGAGCTCCAGTGCAGGAGCTGAGCTACAGCTGACCAGAGCAACCTGGGTTAAAGCCAGTTTGACTCTTTCTCCTTCAAGCTAACCTTTTCCCCTTTGCCAAACTCTGTCTTCCCCTGATTTCACCAACACAAAAGCTCAACAGCGTATAATCTGGCTTCTCTCTGTCAGCCTGCCAAGATTAGCAACAGCCACACCGATGTGTCTTTTTGCTTGGCATCCAGTAACTAAGACAGAAAAGATAGTCAGGTTCCTCTTTTTTATTTCTTTCACTAAAAATTTGCTCTCTTTCTGTTCTCTGATAAATTAGTAAGGAGTTTTGGCTGATGAGTCTTACCCTTTTCTACTCTTAAATCCCAGGGCTACTAAGCCGTGACAATTTAAATGAGTGAGATTTCTGAAAACTGATGAGTGCAATTTTAAATGTCTCATTGAAACACATAACCAAATCCTCCTTAAAGCTGCCTGCAGGACAGCGATGTTCCTCTTTGTGGATGCACTGGCATTTCTCTCATTGTAAGGAATCCGATTAACTCAATAAAACTCATAATGTGAATGGGCTGTCAGTGTCTGTTGTTTGTCATGGACTATCTCCAGTGGACACTACCAGTAGCCCTTTAGATATCTGTGTTGTCATCTGATACTCAAATGACAAGATGTAGATCCACCTTTCAAACATTTCTGTGGTATGCAGGTTTAGATGTTTATTTTGTTTCATTTCTACAATTACTTACTACCAGAGCACCAACTGACCCTGCCTGGAATTTACTCTTCTTCCTCTACCTGTTTACCTGTACTGAGTACTGAACATATTAAAAAAACTGTATCCCAAAATGTTCAGTGTCTACATCGACAGACCAGGCAATGGCAGGAAAGAAGTTGTTTTTCTCATGTTGACTAATGGAAAATTATTATTCTGCGGGACTGAGGGAGTTTTCTTCTGTCTCTGCTAGGGTCTTCCTGTATAATCTGAATTAATCCCCCAGGACCAAACTCAGGTCACTTATTTCAGCAAAGCAGATTCTTAGGTGCTTCCTATGCTGGCCACCCCCCCCATCCCCCAGTTCAGGGCAATGGCAAATGCTTCATCCCACCTTCTCCCCACAGCTGGGTCACCATCTGGGAACACCTCCACAGTCTCACTGAGTAGCAACTCCCCAGGGATGGAGAGGGGGTAGTATTCGTACCTCCTGGTACAGGTGCCTAATGAGGATGGATGCCTAGCCCTGGTGCCATCACAGCCTAGGCGCTGGCTTTTGCGTACTAGCTCTAGGCGCCTCTGCTGTGTAGAAACCTCCATCAGCATGAGTCGCTGTGTCATAGTTTCAGTGCAGAGAACTAGACCCCTTTAGGCCTGCTTCACCTGATTTATTTCATATTCTTTCTTTAGACTGAGAAGGATGGCACTCTGGAAGCACCTATGTCTGGTCGCTAGCTCAGCCGCAGAGGCCCATGTTTGTTCAGGTGGACACCATCCTCTGATCCTCTATCCACACACATCCTCTGATCCTCTAGTTGCACACCGAGCAAAATGCAGAAGCTGGCTTATGCTCTCCAGAGTCTCAGTACAGTGCCTCAAGGCTTGTGGCAGCTGAGACTTTCAACTCTGAATCTCTGTTCCCATTTCCTCCTTCTTCTCCTCAGATAGGTTCAATGCCTCATTTGCACCCAGGTGTAATCAAAGACTTCTTATACTCTGAGACTGTGGGTAGAATTTATCGATTACAAAAATAAGACAAATGTAACATCTCAGGAACAACTAAGGAATGAGACCAAGAAAATCCTGAAGAGTGAGGAGGAGTGACAGACGGTTGGAAAGTATTTCCCTGCATTCAGGAGTTGGCTCAATTTTACCTAGCTGGGACTCTGTGGAAGTAAGAAGGGCATTTTTTCTGCATGAAATCTCTCAAGAAAATATTGTTGGCTTAATTCAGGGCCATTTCTCTGCCCCCCCTCCCCCCCTTTTTTTTTTCTGGAAGCTGGCAAAAGTGAAATAACTCAACATTAAATATATCCTGGAGGATCAGTCAGTCAGATTCTCTTTCCTATCTTGGTCACAAATTAAAAGGACTCTTTTGGGGCCAGCATGTCACAGAGTGACTTAAAGAGTGTTACTCTGGGATCAATTTCTGTTTTGTCATCAGTAAGTCACCTCCCTTTTCTCTTGCTTTCCCTCTCTTATACGATTCATTTATAAGTGCTGGAGGGCAGAGGTTGCTTTGCCACCTTTGTTTGGGCAGAGACCACAGCCATGGAGTCCTGATGGTGCTGGGCAGAGCAGGAACTCAGGTGCTTGCTGGCCTCAGGGTGAGACACAAGCTTGCAGGAACCTAAAGTCCTGCTGGTCCCTCTGGTTGTTTCCACCGTGAGTGCCATGCTGATGAGCATGATGAGGTAGAGGTTGGGTCACCACCTTGAGACAGTGTCAGGATCTGGTAGGAAATTCAGTGAGGCCAAGCAAAAGAGAAATGGACCTGAGAAGCATCCTCCACCCCACCCTGGAGGTTAAAAGAAAAGGGATAGGACACTTCTGCTTCTAGTATTTTCTAACTCCTAGCTCCTTAAAAAAAGAAATGAGGTACAGGCTCTGGCATACATTGCAAAATATGGTTGCTTGTGTAACGGCCACTCTCATCTCGCAGCTGCGTACCATAACTGCTTTGCCAAGGTGCTGGCAAGCGTCGTACTGTACTTTCAGGGTGTGTCTAGTGGCTGCAAAAGAATTTTTGAGGGCAAAGTCTGAGGAATAAAACTACATGACTGTTAGATGAGCAAATACGATAAATGATGATGTGTCATTACTCATATTTCTTTTTCACTTGAAATATCAGAACTATGACCCACAATTCTGGGAGCAGAGTCTCAGGATTTTTATTCCTGCCACTCCTGTGCTATCTCTGCAGACCAGCAGTCTGTAATTGAGGTATTATTCACTTCAGTAATACATAGTGTTGAACCTGTCTCTGTTAGTACCCAGCACCTGAGCAGTACAAGTAGAGCTGCATAGTCAGCAGCAGAGGGAACTCTAATAACAGCCTACAAAGGATGCATAAACTCTGCATCAATAACTTCCCTTTACTTCTGCACTGGAGATGGGCAGGAAAACAGTATATTGAGGTAATTTTCAGAAAAGTTCAGCATCCAGCTTTAAAATGAAAAATAAGAAAATTATATATTTTTAGAAACAATTACAATTTTATGTGGGTGAGCTGATGCATTCTGTTCATATCCTTGAGATCTGATTTAATTTAACCCTTCCAGCTTTTTTTGTATACAAAGATAATGCTTGCACATCACTTTGTGTTACTAAATGCTGTATAAATACAAACTGCTGTTTAGTTAATTCATGGTGAATAATTCATTAGATGAACAGCATCTAGGATTTGATTTTTTTTTTTTCTTTTCCTGTTCCTGAACTGCCCACAGACAGCATTTCTTTTTCCTGGTTTGTTTGCTGGTGAATAATTTCTGTAAATAATCCTTAATCTGCATCATTCTGTGATCAGTTTGCTAAGAATACGTAAAATTTCAACTAAATGCCGCTTTTAGTTGGACAGATGTCATACATTGCTATGCCATGCCCTTCTGACATGCATGCACATTTCTTTCTTTGCTCCAGTGATCTTGTCTCTGAAGTTGCTTGTGAACAACATGTGGGGAAGAAAATGAGGTGAATTCACTTAGTCATTCTTACTATTTATATTACAGTGCACTTTAGGACTCCAACATAATTCACAGATTCACAAAGCTAGATATTATCCATGCACATAGTAGGAGGCAATTCCTACCACAACACTTTGCATGAAGTAACTAGGTTATTTAAAGTGGTACCACTAAATAGAGAGGAGAATTTTAATGCCTATTTTAAAGTGTGGGGCCCACAAGCTGTGCCCACACCGTGCTTGTTGGCTCTGTGTGAAGGCGTTAGCGGCTCCACAAGGCTGGGGCTGTTGGAGGCTCTGGTGCTCCAGGTGCCGGAGCAGAGATGCCCTTGCATGGAGAGGACCATGGCGGAGCAAGCCTGTGGAGAGGAGGAGTGAGAGAGCAGCTGGCTGGATGTCTGGCTGCTGGCCAAGGTTAACCCACCACAGAGGAGAACAAAGTCCCTGGATGAGACTGAAGACAACCGCCAGCCTCAGCAAGGAGCCAAGTGAGGCAGCCGATAAAAGAAACACGGAGAACAGGGAAGCATCTTTCTTTTCCTCTCCTCTATGGAGCATATAGCCTCGTTGTCAGGATGCTTATGAAGGACTGTCCCAGCTGCATATCATACTAGTTCCATGAGTTTATCACAACCAGAAACGCAGAAACTGTCCTTGGAAGAGGGACTTAAACACAAGATTCTCCCCTCCCATGAAAACCATGAGCTGGAAAGGCAGCCTCCTTGCTACTTCCTTTTCTGGCCCAGTGAACTCTTTATTTATTCATGCCAGAAGGAGCTGCTTCGATAAACAGGCTGTAGAGAGCTTAGACGCTCCCTTGGTCTGTGTTTTGGGTATTGTCCTACAGCTAGGGAGAGGTGGGTCTGGCGCCATTCACAGAGACTCCCCTTGCTGGGTGAGTGTTCACCACAGAGCTTCCCCGCTGTTGTCTGGAAGGAAGTGAATTCCTTTTCCTTTTGCAAAGGCTGTTCTGGTACACTTTTTCGCAGTACCTCTTTGAATGCAGCTGCTTTGGCCAGGCATACAGAAGACAGCCAAGCTTTTGGATCCTGGTGGGGCATCAACATAAGCCCTGTCAAGACCGTGTCACATCTGGCCATGGTCAGAAGTAGGACTTGGAGTGAGAAGGGGATTTAAATATTGAAAACTGAGAAACTGAGGAACCTCTCAACACGAAGCATTGGACGAGTGGCAGTTTTGAGCATTGCAGAATCTTTCTATGTCCCACTTCAAGTGCTTACCTTCCTTTTTAGATCTGAGCAGAATTACTTTATCCGAGGTCACACAGGGAAAAGGGAACTGGCTCTACATATCCTGAGCTGCAGCCCAGTTGCTTATGCATGAGGCTACTCCTAGAGTATCTGTAGAATATTTTTGATGCTATTGCTGCAGCTCCTTTGCTAAGTAAGAAGGAGTAGGGGACAGAACGAACTGAAGTGAGTGGCAAGAGAGAGAGAGGGACTACAATATTTGGTAGGAAAAGGAAGAGGAGAAAAGAAGGTCTGTAGCTGAGATCAATTCTCTCTTGGAGGAAGAAATGTGCAAAAGGTAACTGTCTCCCTGAGTTAAAGGCAAGAACCATGCAGCATCAGTGCCCCTGGCACCATGATGTTGACAAAAGACAAAGGCACCAGAGAGGGCTGAGGACCCCACTCAAAATACTAAAAAGTCCAGGATCAGCAGGCATAGACTCAGCAGCATCGGCACTGGAGGTTGTCAGGAAATGCCCACACATTCAAATACTTGTCTGCAGAGAAATTTAAAAACAATAATCATCATGGGGGGTCGGAGGGTGAGGGGAGTGGGGGAGGAGTATGTAAAAAAAAATCTATACAAACAAAAATTGGGTTTTCTGTTGGGAAATTCTGCCAGGATAATATTTTTCTGAACTTTGCCTATGAAACTCCTCAGCAATTGATAAGGATCAATAAACAGTGTACTGGGAGGAGGTAGGTGACTGTCAGAAGGAAGAAAACACCCCTACTTTCATTGCAGTTTGTGACAAGATTAGAAGAAGTGGCTTCTTAGGAGCCTGAGAGAGCTTCCGCTGGCACATTGCAGGTTATTAAGGAGGAAGATTTCACTTCCTATCACTGATTGACTAATTATATCTGCACAGTTCAAATGAAGATGTTCTGAGACATCCCTTCGCAGGCAGAGCAGGAATGTGAGCCTCTGCTATTTTGATCTCTTCTCTTACATTTACTTTCAGAATTCATGAAAAGGAGCAGAGAGTAGAGCCAGAATCAGTACAAGGCAAATGCTGGGCCAGCTCGGCCCATGCAGCCCTGCCCTGGCATTTCAGCCCTGCTCTGCATAGGCATATGCTGAGATGACCTGCCCTCAGCTCCCATGCGGTTGAATTGTGCCCTCGGTCAGCAGCAGTATTTTCAGTTCAAAGCAAGCTATAATTATTTCCATAGTAACTGTGAGCATCACGTGCCACATTATTTGGAAATACAGAAAGTCAGAAATGCTGGAGAATTTGTGAATAGGAAATTTTTTTGTCTTGTTAAAGAAATGTCCTTAAACTGGAGCCATGTGCTCTCTGCATCTTGTCTTCCAAAACACAGACCCTCTGCTATGCCGAGATCCAGACTCTTCTGAGAACATAATATACAGTATGGTGATTCACCATGCATATTTATGTGCATCAGAGGCGTCAAGAAAACTCAGACACACCCACTGCCAGTGCCAACATATGGTTTTGACTTTCCTTCCGGGGAATTGTAACCCATGCAACATTTGCTTGAAGCATGCAATGTCTATCAGTATCAAAAACTGCCCAAGAGGAAAGCTACTATATTAAACAGCCAGTCCTGCAAAGGCCCTTTCCATCCACCTTTCTAGGAAGACTCGCAACCAGTTCCTCTCCCTCCACTCTCTCCTTGTCACCTGGCTCCTGGGATCCTTACAGTAGCGGCTTCATTATTCTCATAACAGTACAGGCAAATATTATTAATGGAGTGAGTCACTTTGGTTCATATGCTGATTGCTATCTTATCGCAGGCTGCAGTCAGAGCCATTTTAATGATGCTCAAACAGCTGAGTTATTAAAACAAACCTAGAGGCAGCCAAGCGTAAAGGAGCTGGAGGCAGCTGAAGAGATAGGGCTGGAGCTCTGCCCTCCTCCTCCCAGCACCAGTGTGCAGCCCAGCTGTGGATGCTGCTCTGGAAGTCCAGGCTAATGCCTGTGGACTCTGGGAAGGGAAAAGAGCTCTTTGAAGACCAGGGAATGCTGCTTATAATCTCAGGATTAAATTGTATTTAGGGGGTCACTAGAGCCTTGTCCCACAGCTTGGCCCCTGTGGCTGCTGCAGTACTATGAGTGTAAAAAGTAAAAATATGGTTCTGCAACAAAGGCAAACACGTTGTCCCTATTACAGCAAGTCACCACACTACAACGGCTTGTTACACAGAGGCGTGATTACTTATTACTACTCTGGATAAAAACAACTTTCTTACGGGCAAGGTCTTATTATAGCTAAGCTGAGGTCCTCCTCTCATTTACTCCACAAGGATGGATTTTACTCTGGAAGTACTAAATTCAGCTATGCAGACAACCGTTGCAGTCCATTCCAATGTTCACATGTGCACATGCTCCCTGCTACCCCCGTGACTGCAGGCAGGAGAGGGAGGACATTCCCAGAGACTTCGTGAGGTCTTGCACCACCAGAGTAATTGCTGTTTGTGGACGGGGCAGGCTGATGATCCTGGTTATGCATTTGCAGGAGTCACAACTAGTGTGCTTCCTACATGAAGCAGGAAAGCGCTATGTTTATGTGCCATAAAGGGACCGAGATGTTGATTTCATGCCCAAGCTTTGGATCTAGCAAAATTTGAAGCTTCTCCTGCTCTGATGGGAGATCACAATATTCTTCTGAGATGATGGCACTCCCTAAGAATGAGAAAAAGAATTTGCTCTCCTATTGCAGCCCAGATCCTGCCAAGATCAACCCCTAGGCAAATGATAATAATACATTTGTCTTTGCAGTGGATGTACAAAAGCTTATGCTGCATGATTCACATGAAAGAGGAGAGAGGGTAAGAGTGAGATGGCCACTTCTAACTTCGTATAAGACTTTGAAAATGTAGGGGACTGAATTAAAATAAAACCTGTAGATCTATAGGGGAAAAGTCCATCTTTCGTCCTTTAAGAAAAGACATAGTGCTCAGCCTGCAAAATCTTCTCACTTGCTCTTCAGGTTTAAGTCCCTTTGTATGTCACAGAGGAAATTCTTTCCCTTTATAATCTTCTTGCTGGCCTATAGGTAATTGAACAGCAGATCCACACAGTAAACCCTTCAAAAGGAATTACAAGGATTACATATCTCATATTCACCTCGTTTCACCCTTGGCAGATGTTGAATGTGAGGCATCAGTTTCTTCCTAATCCACATAACTCAGATATGTGGAGTTTTCTGCCAAGATACCTTCCTCCTTTTCCTTCTTTGCCTAGCAACAGATGCAGGAGAGAACCAGGTGAACTCAAAAAGTTGTAGAAAACTTAACCTGAGAAGCAGACATGGCTCTTCGGTAGGGAAAACTGAGGTCTGGAAGAAAGAAGAGGGAAACTGGGAAATAGATATAGAGGTGAGTCTTAGAGGACTTGACTGGTGAGAGAAGATCGTGGCCTGATCCATAGGCTGATATACATTAGTCTTAGTATTTTCTGAAATGGGCTAAAAGCCAGATAAACGTGAATCACTCCACTAATTACCAACAAACCTGGAGTAGAGGACAGAATGTGGTCACATTCTACAGATATTTCACGGCTGCAGATGCAAAGGAGAGCAGTGAATTTAATCAGTGAAGACATTTCATGGAGGTAAACTAAAAAAGACATTGATTTAAAAAAAGAAAAGGAGCTTCCTGAATGTGCTAAGCCGACACCACTAAGAAATTTGTCAATGCAGTTACCGAATGGATAACAAAGTATGTTATCTCCTTAGAAACTGGAGAACATACAGTTGGAAAATGTATGTATGACTAACGTTGGAAAATCTTTACCTACGTGAGAAAACATAGGCAACCTATTGCAAGCAGTAACTTCCCCCTAAACCAGCCGCCAGGTAATACATACAGATTATTTAAAAGCTCAGCAAATGCAACAGAAATTGCATCTCTGTGGGACAATGTTGCAGGTCATCTCTGCTCCAGAGTTTGCAGTAACGCAGGAAGGCTTGCTGCTTTGAGACCCACTGAAAAGTCATAGCTTGGATGAAGTCAGTGGAGATGTGACCTTTCATAGGAACTAAACACTCCTGCCCCTGTGCCAAGGAGGAGTACCAAAAAGGCAGCACGCTCAGTGACCACAGTGGTGATGTAATGTGAATGGACAGAGCATCCTAAAGATGCAGAAGGTCACATCTCTACTACAGAGGGGCAATAGGGATTCCTGATGTGGTGGCAATGGAGTCAGAGCATCAAGTAACTCCGCTGAATTGCTAAGGCAATGGGAAGCCAGGTTTATGAACCTGGCAGCAGTTCACCAGTGTGACCAGGCTGCTTTCAGGACCTGACCTGCCACATGCTGCATTGTGCAGACAGCTCCTCAGACGGCTGTGTTTCAGGAATCCTTCCCTCCCTGATCTGAGAGGTTTGCAAGCTGAAGTCCTGCTCAGAAGGGAACACGTGCCTGAGCTAGCAGTTGGTCATTTTCCCCAGCATAAGCAGAGCAGCACTCTGAATATTGCAACTCATGATGAACTCAGGTCAGCTTCAGTGATGGCGAGCTGACTCCTGAGCCTGTCTAGCTTTAACCAGTCTATAGGATCTAAAATTACTAGAGTGACTGGTATTCACCATAGGTAATGTCTAAATCAGTTAGGAAAATAGTATAGAAAGTCAAGAAAATATAGGCTTCTCAGAGCTAGGTCTCTTCTGAAATATGGGTTTAGACTGCACAGTTATTTAGAAGGTTTGGAAATGTCCTCTGATGAGCATTTTTACAATGGGAAGAGCATAAGAGTATTTGTGTTAACCAGTATTTCTTTCTAATTCTGTTTTGCTTTCTCCCATTTCCTTTTTCTTTTTTTTTTTTTTTTTTTTTTCTGTAGTGTCAGTCCATCTCCATATTCTGGCCAGGAAAATCTTAGTTGTGCTTTACTTCCTGTGTTTGCAGGGAATACCTAAGCCTTTACTTCCATCCTGACAAATAGACATCATTGCTTTTTTGCCCTCAATTTGTTGTGGTGCTATCAATTTCTTATTCATACAGCTGCTGTCATGCTACTCCAAAGGCTGATATTTGTGGAACAAACTGAGGAAGGAATAAAAACTCAGGGCCTGATCCAGTTTGCTTTAAATGTAATTTCTTGAGGTCAAAGAGTGATCCTTCTTAGGAACAGCTGGGATACAAACCTGGCACTAATGCTAAGGGCTTTATACCTCATACTACGGTGTATGAAATTCTTAAATTCTTCAACGTTGGTCAACAAAGTTGCATCATAACAGAGATCTGCTTTGCAGGTGGAGAACAGAGGAGTGATGGTGGTATGATCCCTGGCATGTCACACAGCTTGAAAGTCCGATCATTTAAAAATTGCCCTGTAGAAATTCCTTGTACTGTGGCACAATCCTGCCATGTGGAGCCAAGATGGAACTTGACACCACACTAGCAAATGGTCCAAATTCAAAAGATAACCATTTTCTAGAGGCATTTTCTTTTCTCATTTGCTGGCTTGGTGTGTTGTTATATGGATCAGAGGGATTTCAAAGCTGCAATGCTGCCTGTGTTGCTCATGCGCAGTGAAGTGCAAAGCTAAGAAGTCATCCCTTGTGTCCATCAGAAATCCTCATGGAGTTCTATTTTTTTATATTAGAGGGAATACAGGAAGCAGAGCATAACTCCCCAAAAGGCAAGCTATCTGGGAAACAAGGTTGCATGTTTCTGTCACTGTATCGAGCTCATTACAATTTCCCTAAACTTGAAGATGTGACCCAGAATTATCTATGATCAGCAGCAGGCAAGAAATTCATACTTCATCATGTGCTTGTCTACCTGGATCCTTAGTTGTGCTATCTGTTGAGCTCAGAACAGCTCAGGGAAACAAGGCAAATGTGGCTGAAAGACAACTTATATTTGCCCAAACTGGCATTTGAATTGGGGACCACAGCGAAGGGCTGACTTCTGTGGTCCCATGACCACGCTCCCAGTTTGTGCCAGGCTATTCTCCTCCTTCATTCTGTCCCTACATTCAGTGGCATGCCCTTTAAATGAAAGAGTGGTGGTGAACACTACAGTTTTGACAATGGAGACTTCATTCAACCCTGTGAATACTAGGAAAGTCCCTATAAATCCATGGAGGAAAAGTCCTTTCCATGCAGTGCAAAGAGACAGAAGTAGGGTCCACGGTCTGAGCCAGTTGCCTGCATGTCTCTTGGGAGTATCTGGAGTGTGTCCTTCATCCTGACAGGAACAGGTTCTATGAGGAAGCTGTGTCTGGTTTCTGGTCCAGAGCAGGCTTTTTTCACTACAACCAGTCACCAGTCTCTGCTGGAAACACATCACGCAGAACCCACCTGTGAGGTGTATCAGTGACAAAGGGAAAAAGAAATGAAGAGGCGCATCCACACGGTGCTTTCCTTGACAGTCTGTGCTCCATGCCGGAGGTAACTGTCACTGAGGTGAGATTAAGGGCTCCTGACAGCTGACATCCTGCTTGGACTTTGCAGTCATTGCACTTCTTACATCTTCACCATTGTTATTTTACCCTTTAATGTCCATCTCATTTAATGCACTGGTCTGATATCCATGGTGCAGCAGTTCTGTCCCACTTGTCCTCACATGGTATGAGTTGGACACCCAGTCTGCATGTACCACCATCCATCTGCAGAACAAGAATTGGACCTTCTCTCCTTCTATCCCTCTGTACTCTTGAGCAGGGAAAGGAGAGATGAGAGACTTTATGATCACGAAACATCCTTATATGTAGAGAGATAGAAGTAAATAGAGATCTATGATTAAGGAACAATAGGAAAGTTGCAAAGTCAAGCACTAAGAAACCAGAAAATGTCAGCATCAGAAATGCTTATGCAATCTTAATTTGCCCTGCTTGTGAATATACATTATAAAGTCTTTAGTTATATAGCCATATCTTGTTTTGTTTCCAAGACCCTGTTTTAGTGTGCAGGGCAGTCAGTATTTTCTTGCTGGGTTACTACAGAGTTACCCTCTCTTCCCCTCGTGGCTTAATGGGTAAGATTAACCCTGTTGCCATGTGCTGGTCAAATCTGAAGACAGAATGGACCATTTCTCTCTCCTCAAGGATTCTCACCACTCTCATATTTCAGTGTTTCAAAAATAGTTAACGTGTGCCCTGGTAAAGTGAGACACTATATTTATGTGCAGTGACAAAATTTAACTCTGACAGTCAGCATCCATGCCCCAAATGTAAAACTCTGTGTTTGACCTATTTGGTGGTGAAAGGGATTCCAAAATACAGCTTATACAGTAACAGCACCTCCAGATTCCTACAATTTTTAGGAGAGAGGCAGTGGAAATAGGTAATAGCAGAATCAAAAAGTCTCTAGCCTAATGCATAAATGGATGAGAGGAATAATTTTGGTTAAGCACACTGAAGTAACCCAGAATAATTACAAAAACAGTTCCATAAACATAATGTTGTTGGAGTCAATGTTTATTGGAGTCCATGTTTATTGTCCTTTGATGACTTTTCTATCAAATGCACTCTGTTTATAAGTAGCACTGAAGTATTCAATAAATACACTGAAATCTCACCCTGACTGGCAAGCTGCACTCTTTCTGGCTCCAACATCATTGTTGGTAATAGGCTCTGGGAGCGGAGCTTCATTAAGCTTCTGTTGACAATTCATTTAGCACATTGAAACCTGGTTTCCTCTCCTATGGCTGTTTGGGCTTGGCAAGCCTAAAGGGGTCAAAAGTTCCTGAATGTCATTACTTGGCAAGTGGGACTCCGAGCAGGAGAGGGGAACAGAGTATTTCAGAACAACACCGCTGGGAGCAAATTCCTAGTTCAGGTGGGATTCATCTTACTTATCTTCCTCCCTCTGAATCTGAGGTAACTTGATTAAGGTAATCTTTAAGCTCCCAGAGAGGGAGAAGTTAACCAACCACAAGTCATCCTCTCTCTGTTAGACATTTTATGAAGATGGATGCCCATTTGGAGGCACCCGTCTTTATCCATTGACTATAGGGAAAACTTTGAGATTAGAAGAGATGTATAACATTCAGATAGCTCAAATTTGGGGAGAGAAATCTCTCCTAAGGGCCTGATGGAGCCTGCTTCAGTAGTACATTTTCCATTCAAAGGACTAGGACATGCTTCATCTAACAGTTTCATCACATTCAACCTTTACTTGTGTAACATCCAGCCTTTACTCAGATGGAAGGAATGAATCGGCTTTACTGGAACCTGAAGCTTTCTATTAAGCATCAGCATACTATAGGTCCCAAACCACTTTTTATTGGATGGCTAAATGTCATTAACTGTATTGGTGAGGGGGAAAGAAAAAGGTGAAAAGCTATGCACACTGATGCTGCAGCTACTTTTGTTCAATGTTAACTCCGTCAGACTGTGTTATCGTCCTTTATTACTAGAAAAATTAAAAATATAGTCATATGCATATCTGTCTGCATTCTGCTTTCAGTAACAAGGAAAGAATGACTCTGTTTTACCCTTCACCCCCAGCTTCCTTGCATACACATATACTTGTGGTATACACATTTTTTACCCTTCAGGCTGACAATGAAAATACTAAAAGCTCAAGAGAAAATCACCTGGAGGACAACACAAATCTTCACACAAAGAATAGCCTATGTTGTGCCTGACAGTCTCTTCTTTTTCTGTATCCTGACAGATGAACATGGTGTAGCATAAAAGTTGGGAACTGAAAATGAAAGCAAGAAGAAGACACAGAGGAAGAAGAATAGTCTGAATGAAAAAAGGATAGTGATTTATAACATAATGTAATATTACAGAGTTCATAGAAAAGAGCTCTTGGAACTGAACCTATTAATGACTTCAGAGCTGCATAATTTTAATATGTGAAAATAGAGCTGCCTTGAAAAGGAAAGCTAAAGCCAAATTATATATCCAAAGTCTGTTTAAGGGAGAACATTTTTTTATTCCAGACTGGGTGGCCATAACTCTCCAAGATTAGTGAACTCTAGTACGGTTGGAAGGCACCAACAGTGATGTTAAGAGAGCTGCTGTCAAGTGCTTTCTATAGATTTTAATTTCTTTTTCTTACCTCTGACTATCTATAATAGCCCTTTTGAAGTTCAAGAGCACAATACACTTCTGCTGGCATTATCCTCACACCTGTAGCACACACAGCTGATCCCCTTTTCCCTCATCCCCAACATGGCTCATTCATCACATCAGAGCCTGGAATGTCTCTCAGTTTATGTTTTTTCCTTCTGAATGCAGGATTATTACTGAAGATGCCAGCAGAGGTGTGGTAATAAGCAGAAAAAGCCCTACAGAGCCGAACATCCCCAAAAGGGAGAACGACGAAGAGCAGGAAGCTGCTCTCAGGCAAGTTCATTGCCCATTCTGAGAACTCTGCTGCATTATTGGTTCTGTCATAGACTTTGTGCATTTGTGGTCACCTAACCTCACGGTGCCTCCGCTTCCTCCTATAAAATAGGATTGTCCTTAATAATAATGATGATAATTTATGACAGTGCTGGAATCTGAACAGAGCAACATTTTCCTACTATTGTAACTGAGGACTCTCTCTACAGAGGGCTGACACCTCCCTTTCTGGTTTTCACCATGGAAGTCCACTTTTCTTCACAAAAGAAGGATGCGAATAGCAGACACTAGAGCCATTTGAATGCCACCAACAGCAATTGTCCATTGTTTTAATTTTACTTTCTAAATGAATTGATACAGGCGGCGCGCACAGCCCTTTCAGGATCATTGTCAGCAAACAGTCACAAGGTAGAGTTTTAATTGTATATTCACTCACAGAAAACAAGTTTGAAACTTCTGTGCTCTTGCACCTGGGGAGAGTGAATTTTAAATTCACCTTCTGGAGGTATCTGTATTGAATAACTCAGGCTTACACTTCAGCGACTGGGGAATAGAAATACTACCACTAATCATGGTGTAACTGCATGGCTCTCTGCGAATAGCGAGCTGCCGATAAAAGCAGTCTTGCAAAAATGTCATCATATAATTTTGAATAACAAACCATTCTGAAGCAATCACAATTTGATAGTGGCTGTCTCTACAAAGCACAGAGAGAAGACCATCAGGCAAATTATTTACTAGCAATTATTCAGCCAGATTTACTGAGAAATGATCTCAGAAACTGGAGCTCAGCTTAAAAAGAGCCTTCATTTTACAATTTAATTTCTCCCCATGTACTGCTATTTTTCGCACCTTCTTCTGACTTCTCAAATCCTTAACCACTGGATTTGGTTAAAAAGCTTTACTTTGAAGTAATTAGTAGTAATACCTATACGGACCTTAAAGTCCCCAAAGTAGTCTTTGTCTGCAGCAGATGAGGTATGTACTTATTTTGGATTACAGTTCCAGCTCTGATCTCCCTGACTGGAACGGGACTAATGAACTTTGACTGCAAAAATAGGAAGGTTGTCATATTTGCTTTGCTATTTCCAGTCCAAGGCTCACAAACATCTAAAACATCTGCGGAAGAATCCTAAGAAAGCAAGGAATGGCATTCAGATCTCCTGCAGTTGATGCTGCTGCCTTAGTTACAGGACCATATATCTTCCTTAGAAACTGAAAATAAAACCAGAAGAGAGAAAAAACACTCCCGGATCTTCTCCCACTCTTCTTCTTCAACTAACATATGGATCACGACACTCTCTGTGCAGAGAAATGTTTGTTACAATAGTATGACCTAACACAGCTACATCTTATAGAACATTCTTCCTCCCTGCCCAGGCCCTCCTCCCTCAAAGTACTGGCAGAATTAAAGGAATAAATGGTATTGGAAGGGAGAGAAGAATGAAGAAGTTGTAGTAGAGAACAAAAGGGAAGTTCTCAGCTGGGATTTGCAATGAGAGGAGGGAATCAAGGAAGTTAAGAGAAATAGCAAGGCTGTTCTCTCACTGACTTCTCAGAGAGGTGCAAACACATTGCTCAGGGGCTCAGGCAGTCAAGACCAGCAGGCAGGAGTCTCTGAAAACAAAGCTGTAGGCACTGGGGGTGGATTTGAGTTTTGTCATCTGCACTGTATTGCACCTGCCCCTTAAAGAATACAATGAGGCAGGACGCTCCCAGCAAGCAAATGCTGCTGCTGCTCTGGAGGTTTCCAGGATGCTGTGGAGTTTCCTTCCTCCCTTCTGGAGCTACAGGCTGCCTGGGGCATTGAACATGAGTGTGTCAGAGCAGAGAAGATGCTGGTCCACATGCGTTTCCCTGCTCATTAGGGCCAGCCTGATGGTCTGCAGCGAGTGCCAGTTTCCTGCTGTACTGCTTCTGTGTTCTTGTTAGCATTTCATTTTGGAGCCCGAGAGCACTTCAGAGGTTCCTTGTTTGAGCAGTGAGGACCATAAACGGTACATACCAAAACAAGAAAAGGACAGGGGCAATTGTCCGCCTCTGGTGGTTGGACATCTTTGTCATCTGGATGTGTTTTTCCAGCCTGTTAGTTCCCAAGACTAAATTGATATTGGAGGTATTAATTATTAGAAAGAATATGCTGCTGACTAACTAAATGCTCTCCTGTAGGCACTTTGGAGATGCAGCTGATTTAGTGCATGGCTGCTGACTAGTGCTCTTGGAGGCATCACGTTTCTGCTTCGTTTCCAGATCACAGCGGGCTTTATGTGACTGAGCAGTCTGGCTGCTTCCAAGCTGAGCATTTGTAGCGATCCATGGGTTGTCTACTCTAAGCTGATGATGTTGATATGAGTGCTTAAATAAAGCCATCAGGTGGAAAAAAGATTGTCATTGGTGAGTTTTCCTTGTGCTTACAAGGACTTGAAACTGCTGTGGTGAAGTGGGACTGTTTTCAGAGATGCGTTAAAACTCAGTGCATCTGCTCTGAATATGATTTTAATATTAAAGCCAAACGATTGCAACTGCTAATCCAGTGTATCCAGCAGAGCTATTGGAGGGACAGAGGACTCCTCTGTGCTATTTGAACTGTGATCTGTGTACAGCCTTTGGAGATTTTGCTGGCAAAGCTGTTGAAGGGTTTGCAGTCAGTTTACAACATTTGTAAAAATAATAGTTGAAATAAAGAAAAAGGTAACACTCCCCCAAGCCTCTGTGCCCCATATCCCTGAGTTGTGCAATACCCTCTGTGTTGGTAGCCGCTGTCAGCTTTCACTGTGACAAGCTAAGCCAGCATATCCACAGGTATTGTAAATCATCAACAGAAATGGAAGCCTGAACTTACAGCACCAAAAATGACTTGTTCCTTTCTGAGCTAAGAGAGCACTGCATGTCTAAGTCATAGGCCCTTGTGTCTGCTGGGGCCAGCTGTGACCTAGCTGGGGATGTCTCCATTAGAAGTTCTCTGCTCGGTGCCCTGCTTACACGTGGTATGGGAAAGTCCCTGCCCCAGAGGTTCAGCCCTAGGAAAGGGCTGCCATTAAGAAAGATAGACAAGGCAGGGAAAGGAAAAGTTGCTGTTTTGCCAGTGTTATTCTTTGACACAGGGTGCAAGTAGAAATTATCTGTATCTGCATGCCAATGTCCATGAAGTCCTTGTGTTGTTAAGCCCATTATAGCTGCACCATAAATATTTTGCAGCACCTTTCAGAGGATTATTCTGGGCCTGGCAGAGTTCTCTTAAGGCTTTCCTTTCCTCTCCTTCTCTAAGCTTTTGGCTGGGCTCTGAGTTTACCACAGAAGGCTTGCAATCTGCAGCTGTCACAATAACTTTTGCATTGTCTGCAAATAGCCATCTCCTTCATATCCCTCCCGCCAGCCAACTGCTAGCTGTGTATGCTTTATGGGTATTTCTATGTTTTCCTCCTGCTCTGCTTAGCAAACAAACATATTTGTCTTGGCCCATACTAAGAATTGCTGTGCTAAATAGCTGTAGTGAAAGCTGGAGAGAAAGGCATTCAGTTCTTCGGGAAACCTGTGGCTTAACTGCTCATTGCTGGTATTTCCGGGTCATTATTGGTAGCTATGAAAGTGCGGGAAGAAAATGCAAAGGGCTGCTTGTGTTATACCCTCTGCAGGTCTTCCCCAGGCAGCACAGCCCAGGCTGGCCGGGAAGGCACAGGAGAGCGGTGTGTTTCAGCATCTATCCGTAGGCAGCAGAACTGCCAGCCAGAGCAGGGCAGTGTAGCAAGGCTGGCTCTCCCCACGTGTCTTTGCCTTGCCGATGGCTGGACATCTTGCTAGGCAGGACACCTCCACCTCACAGTACTCTCCATAGAGAGCCACGTGCCTGTAAGGAACAGCAAAGCATGTGCTCTTGGGAAGACTTTTTTTCCCCACAGTTTTCCTCCTGAGGGTCTCAGCTTCTTCTCCCTCATGCCCCCAGCAACCCATGATAAGAGCAAAGAGGAAAAGTAAAAGGGAGGCATGCAGAATTACCGAGGCTGAAGGAAGTCAACGCAAAAGGAACACTGGAGAATCCAGCAGGGGTTGTTGAGAGAATGAAAGCACACCGGCAGAAGAAAGTAGAGGTGTGTTACAACAGTTTTTTTTAAGGAAAGAAGAATGTATGAAGGATACCTGAGAGTGAAAGGTTCTGTAGGGAGGAAGGGAGCTGTGTATGCATGAAGGACACTCATGGATGAAGGAAGGGTGTGCGAGGTGTAAGGAGGAGTGGAGACAGAAAGGGAGGGAGGCAGGAGGTGGGGTTGCATACAAAGGGCGAGTGTTGGAGTCTCCTGTGGAACTGGGGTGCGCTGGAGCTGGGATGAGAGAAGCCGTGGCAAGCAGAGAATTAATAGGTAAGGGCTGTCCATGTGTGTGTATGTCCTACCTGTAATAACAGAATGTGCCTCAAAGTGCTGTGGAATCGTCTCTACCTTCTATGAGAAAACAAAGGTCTGGGTAAATAAAAATAAAAATAATAAAAAAACCCCAGATATAAAAAGAACCTGGCAGTGGGAGTAGGTTGTGCTTGTGGGTTTGACAGAGCTTGAAAGAAAACATGGGCTCAATAATGTTATTAATCAGCCCATGCTGAAACCCACTGCAGAAGGCGTTGTATGTTGAGCTGAAAGGGCTGATGCTCGGCTGCGAGCTGCTGGTCCAGGCAGAGGCCAATGTTACCTGATTCTGCCAGTCCAGCTCCCAAAACAGAGCCTGGCCTGGGGACTGGGGACTGGGGACTGGCTGGGTCTCAGTGCTGCATGGGCAGTGAGAGGGGACAGGGGGATGTCAGAGCAGGTTCCATGCTCCATTTCTGCAGTCTTACAAGCCTGTGCTGTCACTCATCTGGCAGAAGGCAGGGAAAGGGGCTGCTGTCTGCCGAGAGCTCGAAGTGTTTGTGTTTGAGACCCCCTCACCTGCTCACCTCACAAGAGGACATGCTGCTTTCTGTGGCCTCCCTCGCCTTCTGCCTACTTGGGGACTGTTATAAAAAGAAAATATCTTTTAAAAGGGTATTTCTAAAGAAAGGAAAGGCACTATCATTGTCACATAGGAACCCTGCATTTCGGCGTGACTGCCTGTATTTGGCATTTACATTTTCATATATAATGTTTAACTGGAAAACTAACGTGGGATTTAGGATCTCTTTTGGCACTGTTCAGTTTATGCGTATAGGGATGATTCGTACATGCTTGGGAAGCAAGCACCCATAAGGATTCACCCTGTAACTATGAGGGCAATCAAACATATAAATGGATAAATTTCCTTGAATGGCCACACTCAAAGGTCTTCCCTGACCCCCTATTAGGAGCTGATCTTCTCCTCTGGCAGGACTGGGAAGTGCTTAGAAGAGACATTATTCTTTCTCCCTTTTCTAAGCACCCTTTGCCTTCTCTGCCTTTACTGCTTCTAACCTTGCCAGCTGTGGGTCACTTCTACTGCATCTATCAAGCCCTGTCTTGACTGCATTTTTAGGCTCTGATGGACATTTTCTCTCACAGCCTTGCCAACAATTCCTCATTTGATACGCAAAGAGTTACACTCCCCTCACAAGGAGCCAAAAACATCTAAATGTTGAATTCTATCACAATACCCAGATAATTAAGATACAAATATCTCCTTCGTATAAATGGAGAAGAAAATGACAGAGGAGCAAAGTTGCATGTTGGCACCTCAGGAAACTCACTCACACCTATGCTACTGCAGCATGCAGTAGGGAAAGGAGATAACGAAGGCAGACTTACAGCAATTAAAACACTGCTGTGTTCTGATGGCTAAAGTGGTGAGAGTTTTGTGGGGCTATGGTCACTTTGGTGGGGAGCCCCTTAGGTTGGGGCTGGCTGCACAAGGTAAATGGATGAGCTAAGGTTCCCCTGCAATCTCTGGCTCCTGCTGTGCTGGTGCTTCCCAGAGAGAGCTTTAGTTTTGAGTCAAAACAATCTTCTCTGCTCCTGAGCCTTTGAAAATTGTGTGAAGAAACTCTGTTCTGCCCATTCACCCATGATAGAAAAAAGCAAGGCAGGTGCTTAATGAGTGTTAATAAATAACACTTTATTTCCATGGTAACATTTAAGCCATCAGGCAAAGACATTTCAACAAAGACAGATGCCCCCTCCGAAACAGAAGAGTGCCTAACTATAGGGACTTATCTGAGACATGTCTTTGGGGAGTTTTCTTGCCCCAAACTTCCTCAAGAGTCAAAACAAAATAGAAGGATCTCCAGAGAAGATTCAACACAACTAATGTGTAGGTCACGCCATGAAAACTGTCACTCTCCAGTGGCTGTAGACAGAGGGAGTGATCCCATAGGACTATCCTCCTTACCCAGGTACTGCACATTAGCTGGGATGGGTCCCAGCTGAGTAGGTTCTCTCTCCACCTTGCATTCATCATCCATGCTTTTTTGGAGTGGTGGTGCACCCTCACAGCATCCTGGTGGGTACTACCATGAATACTGTGCTCTTGCCTCCAAAGCAGGGTCATAATAGGTCTTTTTTTTGTCCCCATGGGCATGGTCGGTGTTTAGGAAAGGCAAACACGTGTGCTCTGCCCAGAATAGGTGCTTGACTCCTAAAGACATCTATCAGAAGAGCTAAGCCAATATAATGAGGAGGTACCAATGTAAGCACCAGTAAATAAGGTAAGTAAGTAGTTCCCTTGAGCTATTGTTTTATGCTGTTATTGTTTCTGGCATGAGGGAACTGTATGCTGCCCTTCAAGATGGTCTGGGTCTTAAGGACTTGCTATGACCCTGTATGAGTTCACAGATGTGCCTCATGCACATGAAAGACTTTTGGAAATGTTATCACATTTGTTTTATTTTTACAATCAAGCTTTGAGAGAAGAAAAAACTGCTGGAAGTGATGGCCCCAGCTTCCTAGAGGTACTATGCTGTCATGTCTGATGCCCCTCTGAGACTTTAGGTGACTTAAATGTGTCACAGGACCCTGCAACTCTTTTCAGAGGTTTGTCACTTCGGTGTGGGATGGAAGTGGAGGCAGAAACTAAAAATATTTAAGAAGAATGATACACTGCAGTCTCTTACTCTGTGTTTCTAATCCTTTAACTGTATGCAAACTCCTCTTCAAAGCCTGGGTTTCCAGTACAGAACAAGATCCCTCTTAGCACCATGTCATTGAAGACTCATTCTCTTAAAGGACCTTTGAAGGTTTCTTTACTGGAGAATGCACTGATGTGACTCTTCTTTTGGCAAACATAAGATTTCGAATTTCCAGTCCTTTTCACATTCTCCAACATGTACTCCTGATGTGGCTTCCCAAGTACTTTCAAGCTTAGGGTCTAAATAATAAAACATCAACGATTTATTTGTCTAGTTTCTTCGTCAGATACCATCAGCTGAGAGATCAAGAATGAAATGGGATTCGTATTCCAGCCAGCTTCCTGTGCTTCTAGTCCTTTGTAGCCCAGAGCCTGGGCTTCTCTGAGCATTGTGTCCTCATGCGCCGGTGAAAGCAGCAGTCTGCGCTTATCTGTGGGCTTAATAGCTGCACTCCTACATTGTACCAACAGTGTGCAAAGGGTCTGATAAGCAGTTAGAAAGATACATGAGCCAGATATAGCTCTCATTAATCAGAGTGAAAAAAATGAAGTAACTCAGTTTGCTACAAGGAAACTTTCTCATTTGTGAACTCAAAATCCTGCCTTAATTTCTTTTTTTTCCCCTGTTCCTTCCCCCTCCCCTTGCTGTCCCTAGACCGTATGACTCTATAGCAGAGTATTTTAACTACCTTTTACAAGTAATGCATTCAGATTTCAATTTTCCTAGAGAGGAAAGGTGAAAATATATGGTGTGTCAAATAATATATTTTATCTGTCATCTAAACTGTACAATTTTGTAATATCCTTTTATATTTTATAATATTATCATGCATTTTAGATACTGTGCCACATATTTCAGACACCTGCTATCTGTGATGTATTATGCCAGATCAACTCATGTTGTAACAACTTCTCAGTTATTTTTACCATCTTGTAAGACGATGAAACTTACAGCCCTTGGCTGTTGCTTGACTTGCGTTGTGTTACCTGGTGGAAGCCATGGGAATAGACAAATGGTCTTTTCCATAACCATGTGGCTAGAAAGAGAAACAGGAGGTGACCTGAATCAGAAAGAGATGGTGCATCTGAAATAGTGCCATATTCAGTTTCTCAGTTGCTAGAACAGACCTCTTGCAGCTATTGTGCATCCTATTGTGCACCATAAAGCAGTTATACTCTCTTGGGCTGATTCAGCACAATTTGCTGGGAGCTTAATTTGGCCCTTAAGCCCTCTCTCATTCCTTTGTGGAACAGGGGTGTGGTGTAGGGGGAGATGCTCATATGAAGCAGCTCTAGGACTTGCGCTGAATGCTGGACTCTTGGTCCATGTGAAGCAAGGGCGGTCTGATTTATAGAGTGCAGTACATGTGGATTGCACTGAAATCATTGTCACGTTGGGCTGTTGACGGTGGAAGCATGTAGCAAAGTTGTTTGGCACAAGTGACAGTGGTCTGGTAGAGTAGAAGGCAAAGGGGAACAGACATGAAAGGACATCTTATTGCCTTGCCTGGTGGCGGCCTTAGTAGGAACTGGGGTAACTTACCACCTCCTGGATGTTCATCTCTGTTGGCCAGTAGGAAGGGCAGAGCTCTGGTGCCGGGTGAGACCCCAGGCAGATGCATGGTGGTTGTACTTGTGCCCTGCAGGGAGGCATGAGGCTGAAAGTTCCTCATGTCTGTAGCTCTGTTTATAGCCAGACAAATGACAAGGCCAGTTTGGCCTTTTGCATATTCATCAAAGTCTCCTGCTAACTTGAAATATTCATGTCTTTTAAGATTAATTGCCACAGGGAGATGTAGACAGCTTGAGACACGGTAAACAGCAATTTGGCTCTTTCTCTAGGCAAATCTGAAATGCTTCTAAAGTCCTAAAACTCAATTTAAGTTTCCTTGGTTTTGAAACAAGTTTCTTCCTAATTTCATCCAGTTGGAAATGTCAAGAAGAAAATGCAAGGTTAGGTATTTTTGACACATGAAAGTTCAAGAAGTACCCAGAATTCATTGAAAGAACAAGTTGCTGTAACATACCTGGCCAGTCTCCCATCTCAAGAGACATGAATCAACACCACGGTTTTGGGATACTTTATTAGAGTCCAGTTATACCACTGAGATGCTTGTCCATCTCTGGTTTAAACCTGGATATAATAGGTGCAGATGATTCTGTTTTCTTGTTTAAAAGCACAGCGTAACACGTTGCTGGGTAGACTCTAGCCATGGAGATAACAGAAGTTGTCATTTCCATTTTGTTCTTTTTAGAGAAAAATGGTAGTGGATGGGGACAGGTGATTTCAGGGGCCCACAGCAACACAGCCCTGGAGATAAGATGCCAGGAATGCTGACAGAGCAAGCACAGCTCAAGGGATAACGGCATGAACAGCTTCTGCCAATCTATTTCCACGCCTCAGACAAATGTTGGCCCCACTCCGAGATGCTTTGTAGTGGAATAAACAGCTCTTCTCCTAGGAAAGACTGAACAAACCACCTGGCTGCTTCATGTGAATGGATTGCAGATGTTAAGAGCCTTCAACAATCTTTCAGTTAATCTGAACTGTTAGAAAATTCTGTCTCTCTTCCCCACTCCATTGGTCAACTGATGCACCACAGCTGAGTCTGGACCCCATCCTCTCCTGTCCAAAAAGGAGAAAATCTTTTTCCTTCCATGTGACATTTTGCAGACAGCTACATTCTTCTTTGCAAACTCCAAGTTCATACTTAGACTATTATTCACCCAGCTGAAAAATGAGAATTCAAATTGGAAGTGTTTAGTCGATTTCTAAATGTGTGCCCTGGAGGAGGTTCTCCATTCAGTGAAATCTGCCAGAAAGTAAAGCAACAACTCGGAGACTCCTATATAGTCTCTGTGGGCAGGTGGGCTTTAGACAGCATGAAGATTAAACTGCAACACCTAATGTGATGATGCTTTTTTATTATATTCAAAGTAATTTTTTGAACCAGCTCCAGAATTTTACTTTCGAAGAAAATATAGCTTAATTTAAAATTAAAAGAGATGAAGTTAAGTACATCTGTGGAATAGGTACCAGTACACATCTACTAGATTATTGCATGCTATTTAGGCTGGCTAAATAAAAGAGCATGTAAATATCTCCATTGATGTACACATTATGGATATATATTGCACAGAGGAAGGAAAAAAAAAAAAGTGCTTGAACAGGCAAATTCCTGAAATAAAAATCAAGCTTTACGGTATGTGACTAAGGTGTTGATACCACCAGGAAAGGGTTAGGATAGCAAAACATCTCTGTCTGTCTGTTGGTTCTTTTTCACAGGCACTCTTTTTGCAACATCAGATACCAAGTTTTACTGGCTATCTTGTATGAAGAGGGATGTTTTATGATCAGAGATAAGTTATAGATTTTATAGCTGATGTTTGTAAAACTTCAAAATGAGCATGTCATTATAATCACTTTGTTGCAGAACCAGTGGCACTTTAAGGAAGGTGTAATGAGATGGCATCAGTGCTGTTCCTCCCATGGGCTCTGAGGCTGTGATGCCAAATGGAGATGGAAGTGGTGGGGTAAAGGGCTCTCACACGCCACTGAATAATAAGTGATACCAGTGTATGAAATGGCTCGTATGCAACTCTTGTGTCGTTGCTGCACAGGGAGTCTGTACACCCCGGCCTACTGTGCCCGGCTGCTGAGGGGAACAACACCAGGTGGGGATGGCCAGGGTGTGGGGAAATGACACCCTGCGGGGACGGCTATGGTGTGGAGGGCAGGGACATGAGCCCGTGGTTGTTTGCAGAGTCCTTGGTCTTGTTTCCCCTCACTGACCTCTTCCAATATAGCTCTGTTTTGGAGTACACTATGATCAGGTGGCTTCATTTTCTTTTTTTACTAGTGTCTTTTGAAACTTATTAAATGAGTAGTCACAGAATAGCTGAGTTTTATGTTCCAACACAAGCTGAGGCAAGATATTAATTTGACAGCTGGGCTCTGCCTCTATTGATTTTAAATTCTAAGTGTAAGTGCTGCACTTCAGGGCAGGGTACAGCGCAGAGATGTTGAACCTCAGTTTACAGGCAAAACTGCGCTCAGCCTTGACTGTGAAGTGACAGCTGACGTCCTTGTCCTCATGATAATAATGTAGAACCTGCAAACACACACCCCTGAATTCTGGATCTGGAGGCATTTAGCTTTGTGTATACGAACATTTGCCCTGCTGGACTGGGATCTGTGACAGTTTTTCATTTGCTTGGAGTTCCAGGCTGTAACTAGGCAAAAGAAAAACTTGCTGTATGAAAGCCCAGGTCTTGGACTGATTTCTGCTCTAAGGTTTTCAGCAGTTTCAAGTCTTCTCTCCTCCATGTCAACAGAATTTAGGCATTTAGCATTCCTATGTGTCTGAGGGGAACGATGGACACCTTTCAGACGCTGTGCAGCACATGCGACTGACATTATGCTGAAGGGAGATGTAAGCAGCTGTCTTAGGCTTGGTTGCAAAAGAGGCAGAGGTGATTGCATGAGATGGTGCGAGCAGACCTTGGGCAGCCTGAGCTGGGCTCCCCGTCCCCCTGGAGCAGTTATCGTTTTGCTAGGTTCTGTCTTCTGCTCAACCCTAACCCTAATTTCTGGCTCAGGCTGAGACTAAGACAGACCCCCACCTCTGGTCCACACCAGAAACTTCCTCTCAGCATTGACCTCTTTACTGCTGCAACTTGCCTTTGGCTGCCCAGTTCCAGCCCTGCTCCAATGGGCCGGCTGTTGAATATGATTCAGCTCTTGTGTGGAAAATGGTAACAGTCCTCATGGGCTTGTTCTCCTCTCCCTTGTGTTAGTGAGATATAACTCTGCTGAAATCCACTTGATTGCACTGAGATGACAAGTCTGGTCCTCTAAAGCAAAACAGGACATTTTCGTTGTATGGGAAGGCTTAATAAGGATCTGAAAATGTTGTTTACTTATGTGGCATTATAAGGATGCGTAGCTGTTGGCCTTACAAATCTGGGACGCAGGCAGCTGTCTGTGGTGTTTTTGCCTTACCCTTTCTCTCAAAAGCAGCGAATTGGCTGTATGCTCACAGGGATTTCCCTGCATGAATGCAGCCTCCATCTGTTCAGTGATACCAGCTCTCTAAGACTTCTCTGCTGCTGCGGCAGCATAAGAGGAGCTGACACTCAAGCATCATCGTGGTTACTCGTTTGAGTAAGTCCTGCTCCTGTGAGCAAAGGTAATAGAATTAACCCCTAATTCTTTAAGAAGGGCCTCACTATGAATTAAAACCAAAAGTGGACCATAAGAGCTGAAAACCAGAGATAAATAATTTTGGCTTTACTCATAGACTCTGTATTTTACTGGATCATTCCTTCAACATCCCTAGTTTCAGCTTTTGCCATTTGTCAATGCACGTACCTAGCAGCAGCACTCAAATTTTTAGCCATCCTTCTTAAATGTCTGTCTGTCATTATGGAAGATAACTTGAGGACCTAGATCCCTGTGGTATTTTGTCCTGATCTGCTCTTGTTACAGTAAACATTAAAGGATGTCAGACTAGCAGATTTTGTAATTTACATAAATTCTAGGAAGATTAAAAAATAAAATCATTGCATGAACCCTCTCTACTGCAATTGATGTGGCAATTGCATGCTGTATTAGAAGAAAAGAAGAAGGAAAAAAAAAAGGCTGCAAAGCTGTACTAAGGAAATCCAAACACACAAGTTTCCAAACAGCAATTAAGAAGAAAAAAATAGAGACCTAGTGATTTCCCAGCTGCCAAATGCTAAATACTATCCAGGGGTTATTGACTATCTGATTAGAATGAAATGGAGCTGAAATGCAATTGATTCAGGAATAAACAATGCATCTATTTAGGGTGATGGCCACAGAAAGCGTAAGTGGTGAAAGAGTCCCCAGTCAATTTATTAGGAGTTTCTACAGCAGTTGCTCATATATATTCAGTATCTCCTCTCAGAATACACCTTCTCTCTACTCTGTACAAAAATGCAGCTTCCTACTCAATCTTTCTGAAACTGAAAAAAGCCCCGTATACATCATAGAAAGTCACTCATCTTATATCCATCAAGGACTCTACTCAGAGCAAGGGAAAATAGCATTGACCTTAAAACTAATTTGCTTACTTTCTCTGTATCTCTTGGACTACTGGCTAAGGCAGTATTTTCTTGCTCCGTGAACATTCAGTTTACTTACCTTTACATAATCTTCTTTTCTTCCTTGTAAACACTCTGAAAGAATAGAGGGAATTTAAGGGTCTATATAAGACACCTCTCCCTTGCAACTCATGTTCCTTCTTGTCTGGAAGATAGTTTTTCTTGGATTATCCATGTAAGACTCCAGAGTCCTCTTTCCCCTGTTGACAACAAGATTACCTCCCTTCTCTACGGATTTGACTTCATTGGCCTGCTTATGCTGCTCTTAAAACCCTTGTGCCAAGACACTGGACTTGCGCAGCTGAGGGAGCAGCCAAGTCAGCTCGCAGATCCCACAGGAAAATAGTTTCACCAAAGCCCGTTTTGAGCCGCATCAGCTCCGTGATGCAGCTGGCTGCACGGCCAAAGGAGTGCTCGTGTCAGGGCAAGGGCTGGGCAGGGACAGGAACCACAGGACAGTCTTTTTCAGCATTAGTGACTGGCTTAAGCCATTTAAGTCACTACAACTTAAGACTTCCAGGAACACCATTGCTACCTGATTTTCCCGAGAGGCATGCAGTCTCTAAGCAGTGTAGGTGTATTGAGCTTCATTTAGTAACAACAGATCCTGTTGCCCTACATTTTCCCTATCTGGTTTTATCAGGAACAGATTTCCTACTTTAAGCTTTGCCTCTATCAAGCTGCAGCTGGACAGTTAAAGAAGACAAAGGTCTCTTGGCGTGTTATTTCTCAGTTTTACATGTATGTTTATTTTTAAATTAATTGATATTCTCATCTGTTGGCCCATAAGCTCCTGGGCTTAGTTTATGCTAATGACTGACAAGTTTT
The DNA here is from genome assembly GCF_964195595.1 of Calonectris borealis. Lineage (NCBI taxonomy): Eukaryota > Metazoa > Chordata > Aves > Procellariiformes > Procellariidae > Calonectris > Calonectris borealis. Next base: position 96,622,794 of record NC_134314.1, on the reverse strand, counting down.
GCAATTCATCAAGAGCTAAGAACAGGCTGTGTTTGGTAAAGGGTTCTGCTAGCAATCTGTATTACTCTCTCCCTGGTCTGTTTTCTTTTGGGTAAGGAAGAATTGGAAAAATGATCCTTAAAATCTTAGCATATCCCAGTAGTTTAGAAAGGGCTCTGTGTTACCATTGCTGTTAGTATTTTCTTCCAGAAAAACAAAATGGGAAAAAAAAAAGATGCTTTTTACGTTATATACCTTGACCTGTTGGCTTGTGGTTTGGGTGAAAAATAGGAATCTTACAAACAGTAACAAAATCTAGCTTTGCCCATAAAAAAAAAATCAAGAAGTTTTGATAAGATACAGATTCTAGAAAAGTGGATCATAGCAGGCAACCAGCTGGGTGATTAGCTGGTGAGTTACAAAGCAAATGTAAGATATCTATAGATAGTGGAATCATAAACAGAAGTGAGGTCTTGGTTTTACTACCTTTTGTGGGATTAAGAAGGTCAAGATTAAATTTAGAGGGTGACCTGTACATGACAGTAAAGAATTATTTTAGTCTAATGTAGGAAGGTGTATGGATATTTAACACCTAAAAGATAAAATTAATCAAATTCAAACTACAAATACAGATTTTTTTTTATTATTATTTTTTGTTTTTTTTTCAGAGGTTAATTAACCACTGAAAGAATTTACACAACTCTATGATATAATCAGTATCTCTTGCAGTCTTTACATGAAAAGCTTTCTAGAATACATGTAATTAAAAAAAAGTTATAAGCCTTGTAGAAGAACCACTTGATGAAAATTTATTCTTGCTTGCGTAAGTCAGACTACAGAATCATACATAATAATTTCAGCTTTTAAGTTTGGACTATGAAACTGCAGTCATGGGAGCTGAATAAACGGACTTAATTTAGTCCAAAATGTTGTTGCCAGAACCTTCTCATGTCAGAGATTGTCATAAATGGAGTCTCAGCACTGAATGGAAGAGAAAGAAATGCTTATTTCTGGGGCTTTTTAGGAGTTAGGTTAACAGGAGGATGACAGGGAATTATAAATCTTCTATAACATTTTAGGAATAGAAGCATAGGTCTCAGAGTCTTAAAGCCCTCGGTCTTCATTCAGGTGTCTCCACCTCATCCTGTGGAGGGATCTTCTGCTGAATGCTGAAGCTACATACGTACCCATGGGAGCAGCAAGCTGATTCCCCCTGGAGAAGCTGATCGATAATCATCTTTGAGATTTTAAACAGTCTGTGTCTGTGAGCTCCTCCTTTCCGAATCTCTCTATTGGTTTCTGTGTTGTGGATTGCGAGAAGAGGCAAGTGTGGAGTCAGCATGGAGCTCCATGAGCAGCATGCTGTGAGACCCCAGGGACGTCTGAGGCTTTGCCCTGGGAGAAGGAGGACCTAAAGGGGTTGTGCGCTCATGCTCAGAAAGTATCATCTCAAGTTGAAAAAGCACAAGAGAGAGTGAAAGGGGGGACCTCATCTGTCACTGCTTTGTGTCTGTGCATGCCAACGGCATGTGCTGATCATCCCAGTGAGATAGGACCCATTGCACGTTCCCTTACGTGTTATTTTCTTGTGTGTGTTTCAAGAACAGGAGTTACCTTGTTGAACATTATTCCTGAGCCAAAATCCAATAATTAACAAACCGTTCGCACCTGAGACATAGGCTTAAAAGACGTTAAAAGACTTTTAAGAAACTGACATCATTTAATTGGGCCTTAAAATGGACTACAGGCATTTTGTGCCTTATGAAGGTCTCCTTTACTTATGAAGCAGCATAAAAAGGTTTCCTTGTAAATGAGAATACCTTACTTTATTTTTGACAAGAAAAACTCCTGGTACCATGCAGAGACTTTTTAAGCATTATTCTCTCTGAAGGACTTTACTGGATGTAAATGAAAGAAAAAGGAGCTTTTCCAAACTGGAAAAAAAAAATCACTTTTGAATTCCAAGTATTTTAATATTTCTGTTTTCCTTGCTTTTCATCTATGCTTAATAATATCAGAAAGGATTTCTATAACATGGTTGCTATAGTAAAAGCAGACCTGTGTCCCATCACACAAACCTTGAACCACAATTAACTGTTTAATGTTACTGGAGCAAAGGAAGGTATGAATAGCATGTTAACACCTTCAGAACCAGCAGCCTTTCATCCTAATGGTGCTAGGCAGAGATTTTCCCTTTCATTAGGCAGATTTAGGGCTGTTCTTTAGTGCACATCAGGTAGCCAGATGGATACTGACAATGCTTTTCAGGCCATCTTGCTGAACGTATAAATTCATGAATTTGAGGGCCAGAAAGAGATCTGTCTGGCATGTTTAACATAGGTTATACAGTTTAAATGAATTTAAAAATGATACCCTATGTTTGAACAATCACTTTTTCTCAAGAAATACATGCAAACTAATTTTTAAGACTTCAAATGTTGAAGAATTCATTATGTCCCTTAGAAAGAAAAACCAAAAAAAACCCAAACCACAAAAACCCAAACAAACGAGCCACTATTATTCAGTTTAATTAACCTGAAAGCTAGTGGAGTGAAAGCAGTTTTTTTTTTTTTTTTAATGCAATTTCTGCCTGTTGGTCTTTTTGGGTCTCTGTTACCTGGACTTGTTACCTAGAAAACCTAACAGCTTTCTCTCCCTGTCTTTTCTGGTCGCTTTTCTGTATGCAAACCTGCAAGTGATATCAATGCAGTGAGAGCAGACTGGGACTTTGTTGCAGTGGATGGCTTTCCACTATGCAAAAAGAGATGGTCTCTGCCCTTGGATGCTTATACATCAGGGACAGTAATCGATCTTAGTGAACAAAATAAATCACTGTTGTCAGTTGCAGTGCCAGGGTGCTGACAGCTGGTTTTGTTGTTGTTGGGTTTTTTGTTCATTTGTTTTTAATATATATATTGAATTTATTTAAGAAAAAACAACTAATGATCGAAGGAGAATAATTTATGCCAAATTTTCAGATGTTATAGATCAGCACAGCACCACAGATTGCAATGAAGCGACACAAATTTCAGTTAGCTAAAGATTTAATCTCTCTCCTCTTTGAGGAGGTAACATCTTTTGAAAAGATAGGATTAAATGCTTCTCAAAGTACTTTATTTAAAGTTAGTGTAAATTCACAGGAGAAGCTGACGGGGTGCCTGTGAGTGACCGGACATTTTGCATGGGTTTAGTCCTTCAAGATAAAGTAACAGATTCTCCTAGTGTATAGTCAAATTTCTTAGTTTAGGAGGTGTATATCTTTCTTTCTTTATACATTTCATCATCTTTGAATAGAACACTGATCTTCTTGAATTGCATAAAAATTGCAGCCTCCATTGGTGATATCTTGCTTCATGTTCCACCCTTTGAAATCGAATTAATTGTTTAGTGTTGTAGTCTCTAAAATAGTGCTTTGAATTCCTTCTCTGACTATAGATTTTTATCTCTCTTCATATCAGTCCTCCAGCTTTATTGCTTTTTTACACAGCTTTATTCTACTCCTACTTCTGGAACTTTGCTTCAAGTGTCTTGAATGAACTCCACTCTAGCTGTTTATTTCTGCATTTGATTAGTAATTAACGCTGAGCAAGTTTTTTCACCACTTAACTGCAAACCCTGTTGAACAGTCTGCAGCTGAAGGATCAGCTGAAATAACTGGTCTTGGACTCTATTTGCCAAAGAGTGAAGAACTAGGACAGGGAGAAGGGGAAGGGGAGGCATAATACAAATTCTATAAGGAACAGGTGGAGACAGGCCAGGGAAGGGCAGCACAAAAACCATACACAGGTGAACTGTGGTAGGACACGAATTCATTCTCTAACCACTTTTTCTTCTAAGTGGAGACTCTGGAGACTTTAAAACAGTTGTGGCTCCTCTGAGTGAGTCCAGCCAGTTGTGGTCCCTCAAGGTCCATTTGCCTGGAGTGCTGGATGGATATTTTCAGGTGAGGGCAAATCAAACTGCAGAAAAGTATTATATTCTGTCTTTCATTAGCCACTGAATACTGAACAGCAGCCCAAGCAGGATGAGACAGTGACCATGACTATGTGCTTAGGCCATCTGTGTATGCGAGTGCAGGAAACATGCTGGGGATTCTTAATGTGTTTATTTAGTAGTATTTTTTGGCACTTTTTTTTAGCAAGGATCATTTGAGTGCTGGACATGTGGGTTGTCCAGATAGTTTCACTGCTAATACATGCCCTGGCAGTTTTGGCTTGTGCTGACTTGAACTTTCCATGATAATGCCCAGGCACAGTTTGCTGGTACAGGTTGTGCCAAGTGCCATTTCGACAGTGTGACCACGACACTGTCAGCTTCCACTCTCTAAGACCTCCAATCCAATTCCAGGAGGCTCTGTGCCTTCAGACCCCTGTACATGCCCTCATGCCATCACCTGAGCATGCAAAGCATACCCCTTGTTTTCTACTATAAGAAATATCTTTATACTCTATTCTTCTGATGGGCTGCAACACAGACTTCTCTGTATTTCAGACACCTTGAATTGGAAAAAAAGGAAATTAAGCAATAATTGTGTCTTATGGGTCCCATGTGGTGCTCTGTGGCCTTAGGAGACCCAAGGCCAAGTGCCATGAAGTGTGGACACACGCACACAGCCAGTCTATGTTATTTGGCCTCAGGACTGCTTTATTTAGCAGTGTGGACATAACCACTGCTTTAAATTGTGGTCCAAACTTTGGAAATACAAGAGGAAGATTAACTTCCTTTTCTTCTGATTGTAATATACGAGGGCTGGGTTGTGCCGATAATTTTATCTGCTGATTATTCCTGCCTATGCAGAAGAAAGTTTAGTCTCTAAGTTATTTCAAAAATACCACAGTGGTTGCATGACTCCATCAGCTCAGAGATGAAGGAAACTCCTGTACGCACACCCTGATATACATGCATCCATATTCCCTTCAGCTGCACGCAATACCGTTCCAATGTACCTCTGCGTCTGGGCTTGACAGTTAGGCAGGAGCTTGCTAAAAAGCCTTTGATAATGAAAGTGTCAGCTTGTGTCTGCAAACATCTCTGTTACACTACTGCTAGAGGACCAAGGCTGGCCTAGCAATGTAAAAAGCAAAGATTCAGAGGAGAAATTAAAGGAAAGCAGTCCAGCAAAATGTTATAAGAACTCCTTCATTCAGGAGAAAGGCCTTAATTTTTTTCCTTTACATTTTCAGTCATCTAAATCAGGGCAGGTACCCTTAGTACCCCTGTAGGATGCCCTTAGTTGTGGAAGAGTAAAATAAGATTTGGAGAGGAAAATTATTTTGTGAGCAGTATAAACAAGCCTACGCTGAGGCAGTAACAGATGCACCACCGCGCTTCATACTGCTGACCATGCACTTGGGTGAAAGGCCCGTTAGCTAACACCGGTGAATGAACAGAAGGCCTATCTCATTAAGCTTGGACTTGGGGAAGAGTTTAAGGACATTATTAAATCACCGAGGCAAAAAAGAGCCCTAGAACAAAGGCCTGAGAACAGATGGAGATTTCATAAAAGAAGGAGGAGGAGGAGGATGATATGAGGAAAACTTGCCCGATACTTTAATACCAGTGCAGCATTGCAGGGGAAAACTAAATGAAAGCTGAGAAATCGTTCACCACAAGATGGCAAACCGTCACAGTTTCAAGACTGTCAGCTGGAGAAGGCTGCCCTAGCATGTACCCTCTTTCCCTTCTCAGGCTAATTATGGATCTTTCCAGAGGCAATTCCCATAAAGCAATTAGGATAGGGAGACACTGAGGAGTTCGCTGGTATTGATGCAGTGCGAAGCTCACTGAGCAGCCCGGTACATGAGTCAGTATCAAGCAAGGGCTTAGTCCAAAGGCACTGAAACCAGTGAAGTCACTGACACTAAATTCAATGGGTTTTTGATCAGCTCCTCAGCAGCCCAGCAAAGCACCTTAAGCAGTCACTGTGCTGCTGGAGGAGTTTCAGGTAAGGCATACATTTTGGCCAAGGGTACCCTTAGTCTGAAAATTGACCATTAGCTCTGCTTACCAGAAAGGTTTCATTTGACTTGCAATCTGTGTTGTTTTGTAGCAAAAGATGTGCAGGGCAATGGATGGTGGGTCCATAGCCCTTGCTTGAAGAAGTTGAGCTGCTCGGCTACGCGTATTACAGTCCCCTTACTGCTGGTTGGCAAAAAAAAGTCTTCTGTACCTCAGATGGATACATTTCAGCCCAAACGTACACAGAAACTGATGTGCAGTTACAAAGTCTGTGCATACTTACAGCAAGGAGCAACGAGTTTGCTGTTGTGTTGAGAAATATGTGTTAAAATACATGCAAAGAAAGCAAAATGAGCTGTCTTCTCCCTGTGCTCTGAAAATCCCTGTTAAAAGATTTAAAATAATCATCAAAAAGTGTAGCCTGACACAAGCCACATTGAGGAAGGTGTGATTCTCAGGTGAGGATTAAATACCTTACACTTAAGTTCAACAATAATAATAAATAGATTAAAAACCCCAAACACTGTCCTAACTCTTTGCTATTCCCAGGTGCAGAGCACAGCTGCACATTTAGATCTCTGCCTTAAATAAACCCACCATCTGCCCAGTGCTTTTGCCTGGCCACTAAATCAGGCACTAATGGCCATCTCCAGATCACACCATGGGATTAGAATGGATCTCCCTTGCTGCCACCACCACTGGGATTTCTTCTGCTCTTGGCAACTGAGATGTTAAGTCTGCTACTCAGCCAAGAAACCACCTCCATGTGTGCTGACCAAGCAGCTGTCTGGCCTGGGAGGACGAAGTGGTTTTAATTTTGTTCTGCAGCTTTGAATTTTACTATCCAGGGACTGGCAGGAGCCAGCTTTTATCCCAGTGGTGTGGACCATACTTCTAAACAGACTTTGGAAGGAGCCCAGGTGTCTGAACAGAAGGGCAAGGGTAAGACACTGACAAAAGAGAGGTGGAGGGAGAAGGAGAATGAACCAGCTCAGGGATCCTCCAGAGCCGCTGCCTCACTACGGGATTGTAGCAAAAACCCCTTGGGCACCTTGTCAGGTCAGGAGGTCTTTTGCTTCCAAATACTGAGAAAGAAGCAAAAGAAAGAAGCAAAGAAACAAAAGCTTGCTGTTTGGATTACTACAAGCAGTTAAATATATTATGAAGGCTTCTGCTTGCCAACCTCTTTCCCACAGACCAGCATGGTGGCAGTGGTGGTGTCCACCTCTGAAGGAATGATCAATTTGCAAACAAGGGCTAATTTTCTCTGCTGCAGCTGGGGGATGTTAAAACTACGCTGCTGATAATAAGGTTTGAGTGCAACAGGAGAGGCAAGATGACAATAGCATTACAATAACAGTGAGGCACTGCAGCAAGCAAGGCTTTTTGTCTGATAAAGTGCAGTTTCCTGGGAGAGGTTGGAGGCTCTGAAATAAGCATGGTATGAGATTGCCGTTGCTGACTGTCAATTTATTAACTCCATGTACCTTGCTGGAGACCTTAAGTGTTCCTTGCAAAGCAGAATTTACACTTTAGTGCATATTACTAAAATATATAACTTATATTTAGATGGCATCTTTCATCTTGAAGGGACCCTAAGCTCTTTACAGATTGTCTATAATGGAATCACTCAGCCACCGGTGACATATTGTCATCTCTGGGGCATAATGAAGCAACAAAACTGTTATAAGGAGAAAAAAATAACTTCTCTTGAAAGCACATGGGAATTCAGGGGGCTAGAAGGTAATTACACCAAAATGAAGGTGGTGGCAGACAGAGCTGCAAAGAATAGTTAATACTTCGAGAATAAGAAGCAGAGTTCCGGCCACAGCTTGCTGTGCTTTTTGCTGAGGCAGGAGAACAACAGTAGCAAATGCACCACTGTAACCCCCATCTGGTACGAGCTTTCACCTCGGTAATCCTCCGGGCCAAAGTCTATGGCCCCTCTGGGGTTTGTTGATGTGAGTGTGCAGCATCAGCCAAAATGTCTGTCATTAGTAAGGAGGGAGAGCTCCAAGCCTTTCCCAGGCACGGTCGGGTGGGTTTGTGCAGTGAGGCAACAGCCCACGTCCAGGGACATCTCTGGAGCCCTCGGAGGTCGATGTGACTGCTGCCACCCTCCCAACACAAGCTGAAAATCAGAGGGCATGGCCTCCAGGGTGCCCCCGCGGCCACCAGCTCGGGATGGCAGCACATGACGCAGCAGAGTGCTTTGCCATCTGCTGTGCTAAATTCAGCCCCTTAAAATGAGCTTGATAATGCAAGTGGTGACCTTAAACATGTGAGGGCAAGACTGGGCAGGAATGCCATTTATGAGTTTCTGAACCCTGGAAATGACACCCAAGGCAGCCCAAATTACACATATCTGTATCCTTGACACAAGGTATGTTTTGTAATAGTGATAACAACAATTAGATTGGTTTGGGCAAAATGACTGTAACCGCGTAGCTTTCATGTTCCTACTGCTCAAACTTCACCAGACCCAGTTTGTCACTCGTTTCATAAATACTGAGAGCGCACGGTGCTGGAGCAAGGGTTTGTCCTTCTAACTCTGAAGTACTTTGTCCTCAGCTTTCAGAGGCAGACGGTGCCAGTCTGACATTTAGTCTATCTTTGGCAGTAGAATTTGTGGCTTTTGAGAAAAAAAGAGGCAGTCTGAATGAACAAGATTTCTGTGATTTTGAGTCTTGACGGTTGCTAGAGAATCAAATGGATGCTAGGTGACTTTTTGCTGGGAATGTTTTTTTTTTCCCCAGTCAAATATATTTATTTTAAAACAAGGTTTTGCCCATTTGCTTCACTTAATTTTTACTGTATCCCTAGAAACGTTTGCTTCTCCTTTCTGAAAAAATCAAAATGCTTGATATTTGTTTTGACAGTTTAAAAATTAAATTTTCCAATATTTGCATTTAGAATGACTATTAATATTCTCTTCTACATTTTACCTTAAATGTTTAAAACAATCTCCAAAACAAATTAAAACATTGACTTGGTTCAGCCTTTAATGAGTTTCTTAGATCAACTTTCCAGTTCAATGGAAAAATGAACGTGTGTCTCAGACTTAGCAAAGCAATCTCCCTGATGTTTTGGGACTTACAGAAAACAGAAAAAAGCAAGAATCTGCACAACAGTATCAGAAATCAAAATCATGACTAGATGGCATATGCAGTTTTCTGCATGATATTTCCATCACGGACTTTTGGGGTACTATGAGTCCATGATACTGAATGAGTGAACATCCCAACTGTGAAGCCTTAAGCTATTTGTAATACAAATTAATCTGAGTGGAAGAAAATCTCCCATGTCCCTCCCTGCTCCTGACTCATTTCTCATATAAAGCACCTCTTGACTATATCTAGTTGGGAGGGATAATCTTGTGATTGACAAAAAGCAGCTAATTCCCTTCTTGCTTCCCCCAGAAATGCAACATGCTGAAATAAGAGGAAGAAAAGTTTATTCTGGCTAAAACCATAAATTATTTATTATTTCATCGCTTCAGGCTTCACCCTCAATAGTTTGTTTTGCTGTGGTTACATGGCATATTTGGGCTTCGTCTCTTGCTAATGCTAGCATTCTCTAGCATCGTCTTTGACTGTTGCTAGCACTTGTTTCAGAGACAGGATACTTCCAAATCCATAGAAATACAGCTGCAACATACAGTTCATGGATACACAGCTCTTGAATGTGGAAAGAATGTAAAATTATTTTTATGGCTCATTGTTCTTGTTTGAAATCTAGAGATAGAATAAAAAAAATCCCCTGAGATTTCATCGATTCTGCTTTGCCCTGGGCTGGAGCAGGAGAGGGGCCCCACAGTATAGTTTTCAGTGTTTGGTTCATTCTGTTTTTAAGGATCCCAGTAATGGGTCTTCCATCACTCTCCCTGAGAGTCAATTCCAACCCAGACATTTTAACGGGCTGCTTGCACTGCAAGAGACCGCAAGACCTGCAGATGGGTTCTCCTGACAAGCACTGGGCATGTGAGCTATCACTGCTCACCGTTAGGAAACAAAAATAGATGTCCATCTTCAGTTTCCCTGTGCTCATTCCTATACATTACAAGCACTTGAAGCAATTCCTGCCTTCTGTGGTGCTTCCTTTTAGCCTTTCCCCACCACGCTCCATCGTTACACGGCAATGCCACGTGCTGAAGCACCACTGGAGTGGGTCCCTGAGGTAACACTGGGGGAGAGGGAGGGAGGGAGAGACGTTTATGACCATTCTCTCTCCTTCTGAGCAGCTTTTATCACTGCAGTTAATAAAACACTAGCATGGGCAAAAGAAGAGATAAAGAGGCTACAGACCTGTGAGGCTCACTCTCTTTTAGGATCCACATTTCTTTTGCATTCTTGTAAACGCCTTGGAAAGGGGAACGGAACAGCTTTCTGTAGGAATGAAGAAGCCAGGCCTTTTGAGAGTCCTGGATGAGCAGCTGTACGGAATTAATGACCATCTTTTTCCAGTCCCACGTAGGTCAGCCAAGCCCCGTATCAGCTGAGTCCTGGACATTTCACAGTGTCAAACCTTTGGCTCAAACTGAGGTAACAATGCTAATTGGGCCTGAGGTCCAGTGTAAAGTTGTGATTTCACATTGCTTTTTGACATCGCCTGAAAAGAACTGGTAAGTTCTGAAATGGTGCTCTGGCATTTCCCAGAACTTCAGGCAACAATTTCCACTGTTTTTCCCACTCATACACTAGATAAAGAGGTCATTTATTGAGATTTTATTTTTCCATGTGACTGTTTTGGGTTTTACCAATGGGACTGGAGATCTGTACTGTTGTCTTGACTAGGAGCAGCCTAGAAATAGGATTAGCTGATAACTGCCCTCCTCCTCAAAACTGACTGTGTCTATATATGAGATTATTTGGGACTTTAGAATTCCTCAGGTTGAATGGATGATGTAAATGCAACAGAAGTTTGGTCAACAGAAGACCTTCAGCTAATATCAGCTGGAAAAGTAGCTGTACTGACCATGTGTAAACACTTCGCTGAAACCACCCCTGATGAAAAGTGACCCACAATTTCAAAAGTAGATTGCAATTTTCCATACCCAAAAGCATGTGATCAGGGTGTGGGTATGCCATTCTTTGTGACGGGAGAAGGAAAGTCACTTGGAAAGTGTAATTCTCTCTTTTGCAGTCAGTGGCAGTTTGTCCTTGCTGTGCCCTTCACACTTTCTGCCTCTTTTCTCAGAGATTATGTACGCTGCTGTACTCCTTTGACCAGCAGGCCAAATTTATGGTATGTTATACAATATGATATGTTACACAAGTTAACACAAGATGCATGAACTCTTTGGGCAGATCTTAAAAAATGGTTCAGAATAATTCAGTTTTTCTGATATATAGCTAATGGTTTGGATTCAGAATCTGTTGCCTGCTGTCAGGTTGTGTTTTTGACTAAAAATAACCTGCTTCCTACTACATTTCTGTTGTTGGGCACAAATATAGCAGCTTTGTGGCATCACGTCACCTTACAGAGTGGTTGAGTGCATTGTAAGAACAGTGGTTGGTGGGTATTTTGAGGTGGGTAGGGTTAAATGTGAAGTTTTTGCTCTTTTTCAATGTTTCACCTGTTTTCAAATTCTGATGAGTGGCATGAGTGATAATTACAGAATTTCAGTATTTATAGGAAACTGTCAGTTTATAAGTATGTAACCGTGCAGATGATTTTGCCTGTAACAGCACCTATTAAGCAAAAAAATTTAATGATATCATTCTAAAAATACAGAAATTTGGCAATTTTCACTAACCTTTTTATTATTATTTAGAAGATGGATAAATACAGTATAGCTTAGCTGTATAAATAACATCCTTCACACGCATGGCACAAAAGGGCTTTATGGAGAGAGGAAAAATTGAGACAAAGGATTTATGATACCAAGTACGGCAAGTCTTAACCCACATAGGTAAGAAGATATAATTTATGGAAATAAATGAGGCTTAAAGTAAAGCAAGATGGACTTTTAATAATACAATAATGAAACAGTAGAAAGGTGTCCACGTTACTACTGGTGCTAAATGAAATCACGAAGGTTGAGCAGTTATGTCACCTGACATATAAGACCACCTCCAGTAACAGTCCTTAGCCCACTTCTGCTGACTTGCCACAATGAAAAGTAACTGAGAAGAGTCCAGGCTGGAGAGAGGTGGAGGAGATGAGGTGGCCTAGAGCTGAAGGCTGGGAGAAGGAGAGATGGGAACAGGGATACTCAGGTGACTGGGGGGGTGGGCAATTAATAGAGAGACATGAAATACTTTTTGTTACTTCTGACACATCAACATATTTTCCACCTAGGGGCTGAGGTGAATTAGCCTAGTTAATTGCTAGTATAATTTTACTGACTAGAGGTAGTTCTCCTGGAGTAACCTCGGAGATAAATATGGATCTTCGTGACAAATTTGTACAAGAATAACATCAGAGGGTTATGCCCAGCATAGGAGCAGTGTGACACGCGTGAGCAGAGCAAATGAGCGTATCAAAAAATTTCTCTGTCCGTTCACTTTGATTTTCCACATCTGCTAAATGGAAGGAATTCATGTTAACCAAGAAAAAAAGTAACGGTCTGTTGGTTTGTTTTGCTGGTTTTAGTCTCACATTTCTCTTTTCAGAGGTGAGGATGCAGGTGATTTTGCTTTCTTTTTCCAACCTCTGTGAACACTCCTGAGCACTGTGTGATTCTTCTCCATATAGGACTGATGGACGACAATGCACATGACAATGGACTTAATGAGGCGAAAGTCCTATTAGCCTACTGTAGTCTAAGTGGGGAGTTTGATGTATAGAGATGACACTATGTAAGACTAGGGTCAAAAACGTCTTTTAATTTTTCGATGTCCAGATCTTCTAAACTGCAGCAAAAATAAGCTTGGAAGTAAGACAAATGGGACCTATATTCTCCAGAGTGACTAAGGACTTTGACTGTCTGAACTGACTACCTGAAAAGAGCTGGTTTTGGTTTTGTTTTTTTTTTTTTTCCCCAGAGATTAAATAGCTTACAAGTCTTACTTCTTTTCCTTCATTTTAATGAAAAATAGCCAAATAGCCCAGTTATTTATTTTACCTTAATTTCTTGCAAGGTTAAAACTTTTAAGAACTTCTGATGTATCTTACCCATCAATCAGGCCTGTAGACAACACTATGGGGCCAGTCAGAATTTGGGTGGCCTGCCTTCTTCTGGTGGCTTGGTAGTGATAGTGAAGTTTACCCAGCACCCTCCTTTCAGCTGTGGCCGTCTCTCTCATGGCTGAGCAGGAGCACAACGGGTGTGAAATGTATTTAGAAGCAGGCAGAATGATTTATGTTATGAATCATGACAAGCATGATGAGTTCACTTTCTGTATTATAACATCACTTATGCAGTACAAGCACCAGCTTCCTACTATCATGCCAGTGGCTCAGCAACGTGATGCTCTATTTCAAGATCTTACAGCTCTGTGGGCAGTGTGCTGGGCACCTGCAGTGTCACCTTCTCCAGCTGAGACAGTCTTACACTCAACTATTGCCTCACTTGCTTTTCTTCTTCCCTGAAATTTGAGTTTGGTCTCTGTCCTCTGGCAGGCACTCTCTCTGCGTGCCTGAGGGTTGTCAAGTTGGGCCAGATTTCTGCCTGGGACAATGCAGGTCCCCACCTCTCTCTCCCTATACTTAAAGCTAAATGGGCTGGAGGAAGATACTTTTCTCTTCATGGGCTGCTCAGATTTTATTTACTTCAGATAAGCAACAGTTTGGTTCAGCTCCGAAACTCACAGAGTTTTTTTCTTTTACTTTGATTTGGCGTGCTAGATTTTTTTTTTTTTTATCTGCTATCTCACTATTTTTGGATTGCAGCTAAATTCAGTAAAGTCTCATGGCAGTGCATTTACAAGCCAATTACAGGAGCCCAAGAAAATAAGAAAAGTATTTCTGAATGCAGGACATCTCCTTATCAAGGCATTTTCTTCCACAACACTGTGGGGGAAAAACCATATGGAGGCAAATGTGAAATTAAAATAAACAATAATTGTGCAATCATTACTTTTATGATCATGTATTCCTTCTCACCTTTAGGCTGATATTATGCATATAAAATAAGATGGCAGTTTGCCTTAAAGTTGAAACGTGACACGACAGGAATGGGCTCTATTCTTCAGCTGTCTAGAATGACTCCAGTGAAATCAGTCACTGCCACAACAAACGCAAGTCAACTCTCCTGGTGCCTATTTCTGCCCCAGTCAGGGAGGAGCAAGGAGCACCATACAACATCATAGAGCATATACATTTCAGTCCCAGTCCCTATGCTTTGCTGGAGGTCTCACTGACATGTAAATTCTTCCTGGATTCCCCCTGATTGCTTTATTCCATATTTTCAGTCATTTTCCCTAATGAAACAATCTAGCAGAACTAATCCAAACATGGACTTAATTAATCAACATTTGGCAGTCTATAACTCCATGCTCCAGTCCAAATTACTTGTGACAACTTTCTTAATGCACAACCAAAATATCTATAGGGAGTCTGCCTCAATCAGCTGCCTGGATAGCACAACTTCAAATTATTTAATATATTTTAATAAAGCTGCAATAAACCTTTTCTCCCTAGCTGCCCACAGATCATTTTACAGCAGAAAATGACATTATGTCATCTTTAACTCACTTTAAAAAAAACCCCAAACAAACAACTGTCTTTTATAATACAGTGATGTCTTGCTTGGGTCATGAAGGCAGGAAAGGAAACCACTGAACTGAAGAACATGCAGGTGCTGGTCATAAGAAAGGGCTGAAACCGAGTGTCTGACAAAAGAAATGCTCTCAGGTTTGTTTAGTGCTCAACGTGACCCAGTTGTAAGATTGTAGATAAAACCCAACTTACTTCCGTCCTGAGTCTGCTGTTTTCTGGCAGCCTGAGAGAATAGGGGAAGAACAAAAAATAAATCTTTCCCTGATCAGTGAGACATTCTGTTCTACTGTCATGCTTGAGAACAAGAAATTGGGTCCACTGCAAGTTTTATGACCAAAAATAATTCAGCCTTCTTTTCAGTTGCAACCTCTGTTTTCAGTTCTGGTTGTGTTTTCTTAAGGCGAAGGCAGAGTTGTCTCATCGTATGGTGTGAGTTATTTGTGCTTTAAACTCTCAGGCAGATACATACTTGAGAATTGAAATTCCAGGTTGGATCCAGACTTGAATTTGACAAGCAGTTCCTCTCTTCAGAAAAGCTTAAATCCAATCATCAGATCTAAAAACTCCTGACCTGGGAAAGACTTGATATACTGATGTGATCATGGATGTGTGGTCACAGCTTCCCTAGTCTGCAGAGGATCTGCATGAGGACAAAGACAAGAGCATATCTGTCCTGTGTTCCACAGCTGAGGAAATCAAAAGCTGAACTCTGAGGAATATTTGTTACGTGATATCATAGAAATCACAAATACCTTCTACCCTTTACTTCTTTATCTGTAAAATCAAATTCCTAGCTGTTCCTCACCTTAATGAGGACTTCAGTGACTTTGTACAGTACTGGGGTTGATGGAAACTACTTCTGTAGACAGCATGTTTGTTATTAGATATAGAAAGTGTTATGTATGTCATTTCCATGGGTTTCTGTGTTCATGTTCTGTGACTTAGATTTCAGATGGACCTCCATCTTCCTGCACAAGTTTGGGAACAGAGATAATTGACAACACAATTTAATTTGTCCAGACATCCAGGATCTTGATATCTTAATGAATTCAGGTGTCATAGGATCTATGAATCCAAACATGAGCAGAGTTTGCAGAGAGAGCAGTAGCCCTGAAGTCTTTACAGAGAAAGGAGTGACAATCCATGGTCGTCTTGGGTTCCCTCCAAGTACAGGCCTCATTCTGCCACCCTGGCTACCAGCATAACGTATCTCAGCTTATGTGAGAAGACCCACAGGTTTCTGCTCCTGGTGTTTCTGAGTGTGCCACCACGCGAGTCACGGAAAAAACGTACACTCTTCTTACTGCACTTTATTCAATAGCCAAGCTGATTTTGTGGGGTCAACTTGCAATAAGGAGTGCTGCTGAGAGTGAGTCAGGCCATCATTGTGATGAAACTATTCACATCTACTTCTGTGGATATCTAAGGAGGGGTGAAGACAGTATGTATAAGAGTAACTTCAGAATCAGTAATGGTGATAACTTCTACCAAAGAATCCTAAAGGAACTGGCCAAAAAAGCTTTCTGGCTTTTTTTTTCTGAACATAAGAATGTTGCCACAATTCCCAAAGTGTGGACATTTTTTAACACCATCTCAGTGTTCGGAAAGGGCAAGTGTGATAACTGAGATAAACGTAGTACAATTAGCCTGATAAGGTTCCTTGGCAAAAAAATGAAGAAATTGATACAGGAATCAGTTGATGCAAGATTAAGTGTGGTAATAGAATTAATACTAGTCAATATTTTTTTTCATGGAAAATAGATCTTGTCAAGGAAACCTAATTTCATTCTTTGATGAGATTATAAGTTTAGTCGATGAGAGAAACTGCATAGACATAATAGACTTTTGTATGGCGTTTGACTCAGTACCACATGAAATTATTTTAACGAAAAGTGCTATGCAATATCATAAAGTTAACATTGAATAGATAAAAGCTGGCTATCTGACAATTTCAAATGCTAGCTGCCAGCAAGGAAACATCATTGAATGAGGATGTTTCTAAGTGGGGTACAAGAAGGATCAATATTAAACCCAGTCCTATTCAATACTGCCCTCAACCATGTGACAATAAATAACAATAGAAAAAAAAACCCAAAACACCAGAGATGTACTGTTGAGTGGAGTGGCAAAAATGATGACATGGTAGCCACACAGGGAGATCAACTTCCATTGGATTGGGTGGGAATTTTCCCAGCCCAAGACGAAGTCAGATATATATAGGAAGAGCCAGCAGGCGCTCCGGGCGGAATGGAGAGCCGCACCTCGGGCAGCGGCCGCTCCAGGGAGGAGCTTGGAGTGCTGCTGAACAGGGAGTCCAACACCATCTCCCAGCACGATGCTGCAGAGGAAAAGAGTAATGCAATTTTTTGTGTATGAATGGGAAAGCAGGGAGAGGTTTAACTCCCAAATATGGCCTCGATGAGGTGGATGATAGAATCACGGGCACAACTAACATATTTTGGAGAGTGTATAAATGAGCTGCAAATGCTACTTAAGGGCTGGAGAAAATGCTGCGAGGGAAGAGCTGGATCTGTTTAGCTTGTTAAGAAGCCGAAAGGGAGGTGAGGCTATTAAAGACCCTGTCTTTGTGGGGAGGTCTGGGTCTGAGAGGGCATTTAGCTTAGCAGAGAAAAGTATTAAAAGAACCAATGGCTGGAAACAGAAACCAGACAAATTCAAATAAGAAATTAGGGAAAAATGTAGAAGTATGGGGAATTAATCAGTGGAAAAAATTACAAAAGGAGAGATGTGTTTCCTTCTGCCAATATATTCAGATCAAGACTTGATGCCTTTCTGAAAGATACGCTTCAGTCAAGCATGAGTTATTGGGCTTAACACAGGGGTAACTGAGTGAAATTGAATGGCCTGTGATATGCAGGAGGTCAGGCAAGCTGAGATATTGCTCCTTTCTGGCCTTAATCTCTCCGAATCTATGAATATTTGAGTTAGATACAGTAGGTATTTTTGTACTTGGCTAACATGCATCTCAGATATGATTTATTAAAGCTTTCCATCTCTTCAGTGACAGGCATTGGCCAGCTGGAGGTCAGAAACAATGGCTCACACTGCAGACAATTGCTCACCCAATCTGAGTAATGGTTTACTGATAGTGTTTATCTGTAAGCAGTGGTTACAACGAATAATGCTCACACAGCCCGTATGATGAATTATTTCTGCAGAAAATGTTGGTAGAATCATTCTGAATAATGCTTGTATCAGAGCCCCATGATAGTTCACAACAACAACAAAGGCTTAAACTTGCCAAAACCTTTTTTTTTTTAGCTTTGACATCAAAGAGCTCATTCCTTCCTACTACCCAAGTGGAGTAAAGCACTCTGACAGGGAAGGTGAAACTTCATCTGCTGACTGTGCTACACAGTAATATGCTTCTAAAAGCTGTTGCATAGTTAGGGTCTTTTAGCACTTTTCGTCTGCTTATATCACTGTCTTCCATTTTGCAGTGTGCAGACCAGTAAAGTTATTTGTACTGTGTATAGATAATTATCCCTTGTTCAGCACACTCACATGAATGATCATTGCCATAATGAGTGCATTTTTTCAGTGGCTCAAACTTACCTATTACAGTGTTCCCCAAACACTGTCTTTTCTTCTTATTTACTGAACTGAAAGGCAAAATGTATTCAATAGATGAAGGATAATTACTGGACTGATTTTGCATGGTGCTGAGCCTCTGATCTCTAGCCCATCATTAAACCATGTTTACCTTAAATCATGGAAGTATATACGTTACAACTTCATACGTGATGATTTTTTACTCAATGATATGATATCAAAAATACTTTTTTTCATACCTTTTTTTTAAAATAACCAATGCGTCTTGCCCTTGGTAAAATACTTAAATGTGAAATCAAGATACACAAGTGCACACATGTGAATTGCACACTTGTAGTGTAGCAAACTGCTTCTCCTGGGCTGTCTGTAGTAAGTTTGAAAATTTAAGGTTGATGTGTTTCCTTAATGTTTTGTGAGGTTAACAATGCAGGGAAAGCAGTTCACTACTCCTCAGGAGCTTCAGCATACTGCCTCTTGCTCTCCTCTGATTACACCTGAGGTCCTGGAGGGAGTGTGTCTTCAAGAAACGTTCATCATTTTGTTCAAGCAGATTCCTTAGTAACTTGCTTTTTGAGTCAAAATAGTGAGAAGTACATTTTCCTCCCAGTTTCTCACAAGCTACCTCAGAGTTGGTGTGGTTTTTGTCAAGTGCTGAACCTGCACCATGCCTGACATCCAGTGAGTAGTCCTTCAAAGTGCAGAAAGGCAGCCTTACTGTCATTGTCCAAGGAACACCTCCGTGCATTGCAAATATAAAATGCAAAGAAAGCCACTCTCCAATAAACAAATAGGCAGTCCTGACTTGTGTCATCCCTGCAGGCATCTTCCAGTGAGGGGGATCTGATTTGTCACCCTTTCCATGGGATCCTGTTTGGGCAACCTGAACTTCCATCTTTCAGGCATGGCAGGAGTCTGAGATACCTCTGTTATTCAGTCTCCCAGTGATGGATACAGGCAGCAAGGTTTATCAGCAGCCTTTTCAATGTCCCAGAGGGAAGATTTGTAACTGTAGCACCTTGTAACTTTGTAGCGCAACACACAATGCATTTTGTTTTCTTTAGTGTATTTACTCTTCATGCCCCTACCTGGCTGGCAAGGCTGGAGTTAAAGTCTAGGGAATGATGATGGTTTTTCAAACTTTAGGGTTGGATGGTGTCTTTTTATTCCCTGCTGTGCTGCTACTGAGAAAAACAGCTGCGCCTGCCATAGCTATTTTCCATCCTGAGCTCTATTTGTGACTTCTGCATGTGACTTTAAGTGGAAACCAGGGTGAATCATGCTTTTACTCCTTTAACCCAACCCCCTGCAGAAGAGGGTTCTGTAAGTCGTTACTCAGTCCATATGCCACCCATTCCCTAGGTGATTTTCATGTAATTGGACTGAGTCTAGATCTGGAGGGCTAGTCAGTAGTATATTTTTTTTTTTCCCTGGTGGGTTGCAGGGGTGTTGTCTTTTGTGAGTGCTATCTTGCCTGCTAAACTTCCTAGTCAGGCTGGGCAGCCTGCCATGGTGATACCATAAATCCATCTGGAAGCAAAATGGGGGAAGAAAGTTCCTGTCAACAAAGATGAGACATATAAATAATAATCTCAGCCAAATATGTGTAACAGAAAAATAACAACATGCTTAAATGTGAAATCAAGATACACAAAATAAGAATGTCATTGGTTAGAATGGCAGCCACCAAGTCCAAGGAGTGTGTCTCACCGAGTGTCAGTATGGGTTGTGGTAGCAGCATTCAAACCCCTTAACAGTTTTGACAGTCTTACACTTTCTTGGTGCATAACATGATCAGCTCAGTTTATCAGAGCTCTTTTTACCTCTACACACCGTTCTCCATCAGATCCATTTCTCAAAGAGGCAGGTTTGTTCCTCTGTTCCGGCAGCAGCCTCCATACCTCAGCCATGGCTTTTGTTGGAGAAACATACGTACCATAAGGTGCTTTAATTACTCTCATTACTATACTGCCTATATTGACTGGTTAAGTAGTATCTCACGCTAGGGTGATTTTCTCGTTAAGCCCAGGGTACAAGCTGCAAAACAGAAGGTACCATACGGTGGATACAAGAGTCAGGACAATTCTCATGGGAAGATGTAATTTTTAATGGTTTCCTCTGTTTACAAAACAGTTGCATATGATCTTACTGCTGGGCTGGCAAATGCTACACAGTCTATCCTTTCACAGCCCCAGCCAATGCACCTCATTCCTTGCATGCCTGCATTTACCTGAGATCCAGGTTCTTCGCTGCAGCCCCTCACAATTGACTTCGATCCTCAGCCTCATGTAGCTCTTTCAGAGCACGATCTGTGCTGACCAGCTTTCTGCTTTCAGCTACTCCCCTCTCAACAGCTCCTCTGAGACTCCTCAGGCCATACCTAAACTGGTCTTTGTGTCAGTCAGGACACTGGTGTCTTGTCTCCCAAAGGCTTAATGACCCAAACTGTGTCTTTTTCTGAGAAACAGAATTTTTTATGGCAAATTGATGTGTTTTGACTCTTCGTGTTTAGCAGCACTCCCAATGTTCCCTTTGGCATTCTTCAACTGTCTCTACTGTGGGCAGCAGTCAGGGTCTTTCAGACCAATCTAAATATCTTTTCGTTTTTTTTTTTTAATAAAAAAACCTGCAACTGAGAAATCAGCTTAGAAGATCTTACCTTTATATTGACTGGGACAAATAGTGTATGGAGGCAATACATATAGAAATGCACTAAAGTCCCATTAATTCTCTCCTAATTCCAGTAGCAGTCTTGCTGACTGTGCCTGTCTTCAAATTTGTGTTGTCAAATTTGTCCTCTTTTCAGCAATTGCTTGTTTAAAGAAAGTACAATGAGGCCCTTACCAAGAACCTACTATACTACTATTTCAACAGCAATAACTACTCTACAACTATTACTATTAATTCTGTCAGTTAATGAGTAGACAGACAGAATTATCCTGAGTAGGAGAAATATGAAGTAGGACATATGTTCTGTTTGTTTTTTTTTGTCATTTATTTCCTGGAAAGCTGAGACATGTGAACTAATGAAAGGATCACCCAGTGCCCTCGCTGATAATTCTGGCAACAGAGCCCAGTTAGATCACAATGTTGTTGCATTTATTCACCACAGAGAAAGGAAAAGCAGATGCCTGGTTTAAGTTTCAACCTATCTGAAATATTCAGAGGTTCTATGGTCAGCCTCCTGGATAGATACCCACCCCAAAGCTGCCTGCCTCACAGCTGAAAAACCAGCTTTTCTGCTCACTTTCCTCACTGGTAATATGAATTGTACAAGACAAATTCTTTGTGTTAACTCCCTGGCATGAAGTTCTGTCCTCTGTCCCCTATCAATGCTCATTTTCTCAGGTCTGAGTTAGGGTGAAATTTGGCATTGCAGCTGAATCTCAGGTAATAATTCTGCTGATGATACATGAGTCAGGTAGTTCTCAGTTCTTTCTCTCATATACGGATTGGCTCTGAGCTACTGGGAGGAAAAAGTAAGTGAAATTTGTCACTGACAAGATTTAGGATATGACTCTAAACCACTGGGAACTCAGCTTTCCATCGTTTTCAGAACATGTTCTTTCTTCATCTTTGGATCATGTCACAAAATTTCTAAGGAGAAGTCTATTAGGGTTTTCTTCAGACAGAAATTTCCAAGAACACCACCAGACAAGAAGGTAAAGCAACTGGAGTTTCCTTTTACAATACTGAGATTCACTAAGGTAATGAACATGCACAAATATTTCCAGCTGAAAAAAAAGTTTCATTAGGCATAACACTTGTAGAAAAGCCACAAGAACATTACACTTGAAAATTCCCCAGCAGCCCTGAAGTCTCTTCCATAATACTTACAAAACCCCCTGAAACTTGTATTTAACATAGAGATGAAAAACTGGTTTTTTATACCCTTACCTGCTGTTCTCCCTGTAATGTTACATCTATCAGATGTAAACAGATACCATGCATTCCCTGCTCAATCTTGCTAATGAACATACAAGGGGTATTCTTACATTCTGGCAACTTTAGGAAAACCAGAGACTATGGAGAAGCCAACAGTGATAGGGCTAATGAGGGTCACTGTCTCGCTTTCAAGAAGAAATTATATAGTGGGTATTTCTTTCTTCAATAGAGAGAAATACTGCAGTCCCCTCTTGCGTTTTTTTAACATCTTTTAAAGTATTATCTCTGCTCTAAAAATCCATATAATGAAGTCATCCAGAAGTACTGTAGTAGGAGTGGTAACCATTACACTGGTATGTGTGTGAGGGGGTGAGCAAGAAGAAAGAGAAACTGCAGATCTCTTCCCAGTAGTACATTATCACAGAGCGAGGATCTCAGCACAAATTATTCTCTACCCATTAAAGCACTTTCATGGGCTGAACTAAGCAAAGCTGCTTCTTCTTTTGAACAGCAGCCTCATCAAATATTCAATACCCAGGCGTATACTGATCATTTTGCATTGGCTGTTTTTCTCCATTCCCAGGGTCCTCTTGCATCAGATTTCACGGGTTTCTTTCCATGCCATGTGTCCTGAAAGGAGACGCAAATTCTTGCAACAGGACTAGGTGGGGAATAAATAAAAAAACAACAAGAAGGAAGACGAACAGGAGCCACAAAGGACCCTCCCTTTCATCTCCAGCCCCAAATCAGGTGTTACAGCTACTGGTAGTAGGGAAGAAAATATGAAGAACAGGGGATTTGGACAATTTATACTTCCCGTCATCAACTTGGTACTCAAATGCCCTATATCTGGTTCTTTGCCTGGCCATCCTGTCTATATTGTTAGGCAGCTGGATTCAAAGCTAGTGTAAATGCATATAGCACCAGCAGTTTCAAAGGAGCTATGTTGATCTACTGTGAAGGAGAATTTGGACCTTGGTGATCTAATTTAAGAAAGGCTTGCAGGCACCCAGGGAGCAGCCTTTCATTATTATTCTTTCTCAGTGGTTGTGTTTTGTATTTATACCAGCAGAAAAAGAAATCCCACAAACCTCTTGCTCAGCAAGAAAAATAATAGTCCAAGAAGCGCTGGTTGTTCTGGGTTTCTTTTTATTTTCTATTAATAGTCATACTTCTAACCCTAGTGTCATGATTTAGTCTTTGAAGTAATGGAGGCAATAGGAAGTCAATTGTATGTAGGAAAGGCAGCTGGGACAGTTTGGGGTAAAGCCACAGAGAAGAAAAATGCCACTGGTTTGATGTTGAGGAAGGATGAATGGTCTCCTGGAAAATTAAAAGCAAATCTTAAAGTCATGATATTTGGTGGTATAGTAATGGGAAGGGGGGCAGGGAGTGGAGGTGGGGCTGCTGCATGAATATCAGTCCTCAGTTAAGAATAAATAATTCAATAAATGACTCCTTAGAGTTCATATTTGTAGAGGAAAACAGGAAAATGCAATCCAAGTTTGTATGTCCCAAAGGTAGGGAAAAAAAATCAGGAAAAGAGCCTATTTTAAAAAATATTGTAAACCTTATTACTTCTGTGTGTCCTGACTCACGATGCCTGACTGTTCAGGGCTGAAATATTGTCAAGTGGTTTAAAGTCTGCTTTCTGAGGCTCCAAGTAGCATTAACTCCTATACGTTCAAGTCCTGGAAGTATTTTCATCTGCAGAGTCCTGAGTGTAAGTGAAGATGGCTTCAGCCCAGCCAGTTCCCTTCTCTTGCTCCTGTACCCATTCTCCAGACACTCTTCTTCCTCCCTGAAGACCCCAGAATCACCAAAAGAGAGGTCTTCTCTGCACCTTCCCGGCACAGTCTCTTTTTCATCTCCCTCTACTTTATGTTCTGCTCTGATTTTGAGCACAGACCTTTGTGGAGCCTATTTGGTTCTGAGCAGCTTTGCAAAGGGTTTGCTCAGTGCTGCTTGCATTGAAGTAGAGGGACCGATGGCTGGTAAAGCAAGTTACTTCAAAGGACAGGAGGATGAGGAAAATGCCAGACTCATGGTCTTTTATGTGTGGGATTCACCACAGATAAGTTAATTCAATGCCTCTCACTTTGTCACAAAATGCATTAATACACTGCACAAAGTAATTTTAACTTTTCAAAAGGAAACATGGCTATTTGTCATCTCTCTACACTCCATACTTTCTCTCTGGCCCTTGATTCCACTTGTCAAATAACTGGCAAATGAGCTGTCTTAATGCGAAGACCTAGCAAGCTGCCTGCATGCCCTGGTCTCTTTTGTGGAAGAGGATTTACACAGAGAGTTCAGCTGTGACTGACGTTTCTGCTTGAGGTGGAGTCTGAGACTGCAGTAGACCAAGGTTTTGGGCTGGATTTCAGTCTGCTGAATTTTCACAAGCAGTGGGTTTGTGAGATGTTTCCTGAGATCCACTGATTTTGGAAGAAATCAATTGCACTTTCTTTCTCTCTCCTCTACCTTTCTTTTTTTTTTTTTTTTTCCTTTGCTATACTTATTGCTAGAGTTTTTAAGTTTTTGGTTCTTACCTCATGGTCTGAAATCTCCTGGGAGCAGATATTACCCTGACATTTAATTATGCCTAAATTGGCTTTTCCACTTTTGAATGCAATCTGTATCTGATCTAATTTGTATCTGGGGATTTGAATTTAATTGTAGGTGGACAACCATGTGTGGGTGTGTACCTACAAACACATACAAACACACACACACACACAGACACACACACACACAAAGAGGCTCTATTTTTTTTTAAAAAGGCCATTTAAATCTATTTAAAATTATTAACAAATCCAGGCAGGTTTCACCATGTAATTTTGGACAAATAAACATTTTGTGGATTTAAGTGTCATTCACAAAAGTAAGGTAGGAGGAACTGTTCTTTTGTCCTTTTATGAGATATATGGGTAGGCTGTTGGGGTTGTATGAGTTGTTCGCACAGCTCTCTCCTTCTCTGAGAATGTATGGACTTTAAGTAAGTCTTCTGTCAGGAGAGTGGCCCAACTGCTAGCTATTGTGTATTCTGAATTGAGCTGTCCTTTTGAAGCTCAAAGTAGAACCACTTTGTATCTGCCTTAAATATTCACAGACACAAAGCGAAAAACTGACTTTAGCCAGGAGCTTAGAGTTATTTATATGGTTTCTGGTCTCTGTGCCAGTGAATATTTAAAGAACTACTACATCAGCTTCAAAAGAGAAGAGCGAGATAGGCGTGTCTTTAATTATTGTTCAGTTCAGTGGTTAAAACAAGCTCCTGTGAGTAGGAGTCTTTGGTTAAAATCCTTGGATTGAACATTGTTAGAGGTGTCCTTGTCCCCATTCAAGTACAGTGGCATAGCACCCATGCTGTACTGCACTTCCTCCTTTTCATTCACTTTCTGAATCCACTCTTCTGTTTAATCAAATGCATTTCAAAATGCTTTATTTTCACTTTGGACAAAATGTACTATTGAACCCCAAATGTGCTCGTAATTTCAACCTTCAAAAAAAGAACGTGGTTGCCATTAAATGTTTTGTATTTCAGCCACACACCAAAACTTGGCATCCCCACACATCCTTAAATATAATCCCTCCCCTTCCAAACCTGAAGTGGTAGCAATGCTCCTCTCTTCACTCCAAAGCACTCTCCATTCTAATGTAATCTTCCTCTCTACTGTGTGTAGCATTTTGGGGACATTTGAGAGGAGAGCAGCTCTTTCTACTTATTTCTTTTACTGCCACTCACCTATTTTTGGAGAAATGACTTCATGAAGGATTGAAAATGCCATAATAATGTTCATGACTGTAGTGAAGAATATGGAAGAGATGGACAGTGGATAGATTTACGATACCATTTCACTGATTGCCCCCAGTCGATTTCTGGCTTTTTCCATTACCTTGCTCTAATTTAAGGAAGTCAAATTACCAGGCTGAGGAAAGTTAAAAGCAACATATTCAAAGTTTTCCTTTTTAATTAGTCTCACTCCATCTTCCTCAGCTCCCTTTCTCCTCTATCAGGAAGCCGTATGACAGTTATTAGACAGCTGCATAACCAGCTGGTTGGAGGTCTCCAGGCTACTGATTGCTCTGGTAAGATCTACAGGAAAGTCAGTGCACTGTATCCTGATGTACAGGAAGGCATCTGCCAGCTCTGTCCACACTTCCGAATGTATGGAAAGGGAGCTATTGACCTGTCATTCTTATGAACTCAAAATATCCAGAGAGCTGGGCTTTACAACAGCTATAAAAGAGAGCATTCTCTCTATATCTCATTTCTAAAGGACTTATCAGTTTAGTATTTAAATTGCTGGCCTAAATCCACTCCTTGTTCTTTCAAAAGGCATCAGTTCACATAACGCTGAAGCAGTCTGGTCCTAGCACAGCACCACAAATCAAGGTGCATGCAAAGAATTTGGCTTTGTGGGTTTCTTTCTGTAACCTTCAGCTCCATGGCTGTCATTTTGCTCACACTGACAGAGAGTGGGGGCAGGCTACGGGCAGAGGCACTGGAAAACTCTCTGGCAACACAAAGGAAGTGATGTGGCCCATAGGAGACCTCTGAGCAAGTGCTGAGGAAGGATCTGGTGTGGTAAGTGACAGAAAATCGTACAGAGAACAGATGAACAGAAAGAGCACTCTGCGGGATATTTAAGAAGATGGTCGAAGGAGTCAATGTCTCTCTGCTTCATTAGATGCTTAATGTTAAATTTTTGAGCATGATGAGTGGTAGATGGAGTACAGTCAAGTGGTGAACACGTGTTGCTGAACCTCCTCAGTGCCACACTGGGCACACATGCCTGGCATCTGACACGTGAGCTCAGTCCTCGAGTGGGTGCTGGGGAGGGGGAGAGGAAAGCAAGCTTGTGGATAATTAACTGCAAATGCAGCAGACAACTGTTCTTTTATTCATTTTTTGCTCTTTTTAGAATGTACTTGTAGGTACTCATTCTGTGCCTCAGGCACCTTAACAACCAGTTACAAGTCACAGGCTAAATAAGGGGTGTTCCTGTGAATAGATCCACTGCTGCTCAGTGTAGCTGTGGACAAAGAAGAAAATTGATGGCTTGCACAGAATGATAACAAAAACAGGGGTCTGACACACCACGTGGGTACAGGTCCCCCGAGAAACAGCATTAGCATCTGATAGGGAGAGAGGGAGAGGTTTCTGAGCTAAAAAGGTCTCAAAGCAGTGATGGCTTTGTAGGTTAAAACCATCACCTTGAATTCCACCTGGGAGCTTCGTGGAGGTCAGACAAATGCACAGAGCAAGGTCTAAATTGCTCCCAGTGAGCAGCCTGTCAGGCTGCAGCATGCTGCGCTGGCTTCAGGCTGAATATTTTGGAGGTGTAGCGGCATGGAGAGAGCATTAAAGTCACCTAATCCTCTGTCCTGCATAACTATGGCATGGTCACAGCAGGCAGGAAAAGGTGCCTTGCATTATGCTGCGTGTAGATGGAAACAGTAGCCTTTGTTCATGGTGGCTGTTTGGCATTGAGGACCAGGCCCTGGCTCGAAAAGTGTCGCCAACCGGCACACTTGTTTCACTGGCAGATGTGTTGCACTGCCTGGTTCCCCCCAGGTCTTTCTCATCCAGTCAGTCTGGAGCCCCTCTTCCCACGTCAGCCAGTGCCTTGTGCTCTGGAGCCAGTGAGGCTGATCCCCCGGATTAATTCCTCTGTTCCAAACTGTGCGCAGCTTTTTTCCTCATGCCATGCCCCAATGGGGAACCGAGTTGCTCTGGTGGGCTATATCCAGAGAAACAAGGGAACCTCTGACATGTGCTTCAGACCTTAGGTAGGCCGGAGCACTCTGTGGCCATGCCTATTGCTCTTCATTGACTACAGTGAGGGCCTTGGGCTTTACTGCTTATGCATAGTGAGCCCGGATCTAAAAGTTTTGATGCCTGTAGCCATTTTCTTGGTGGCTCCTGGGCGTTCACAGCATAGCTAGCACAGTGGGGCCTTGAGATGCTGAATTCAGTACCAACCATGATGATGCTCAGGTGGTAACAGCACAAAACCCGTCAGCGTTTAAATCTTTCCACCATATTCCTTATTTGTTTCTCTTTCGCCTTCTTTGTCCACCTTCTGTTTGACTTCAGTATGAGGAGGTGCACAAAGTTGCACGTGAATTAGCACAAAAGACCGTGTAAGGTTTATCACCAGGTTTATATTCTGTTCTCACCTGCATGGGGTTTGTGCTCACAGGTAACCTGAAGCGCAACATGTAATGGCTTCCTGAAGTGGTTCTTTGGCTCAGATTCTTTAGCTCTCTGTCTCTTAAGATTAGCTGATGGTTCAGTGTCAACAAGTGATATACTGTCATTTCCAAAGCCTGCTTTTTTTTTGTTTTGTTTCTTTGAAACCGCAATCTTAAAAAACTTTCTTTTTACTTTTCCTGGCTCTTTATGATTTCATGCTGCAGGTCCTGAGGCTGCAAGTACTAGACCCCTCAGCGTAAGAAAAACTCCTGCAGAAAAGATAAAAGTTAAACCTCTCCAGAAACAATCAGCTGTCTATAAGCATTTCTGGCTCACTTGGGGATTCTGGGGCTTTCTGACTGGAGATAAACTGGTAGACAAGATAACCCAATAGGTCTCCATGTCATGCTTATATGGTCACCTGTTTTTATTTGTACACCTATAGATAGAGCTGGGGGGACCATCTGCAGCAAACAATTTATTTGATGGATTAAGCACTCTTTTTAGTGTATGTTTACAGACAGGCTTTTCTCATTGTTTGAAATGATCAAATCAATGGTCGGTGTGCAGATGCTTCAGCAGCATATTTCTCTCCAGCTAGTCCCTGTTTGGTGAATGATCACTGCAGTCACATTGCATTTTTACTGCATGCTACTTGTTTCAGTCCCAAGCAACGTTCATGATGGCAGCTCCCACAGAACTAGCACATTCATATGACACTCTAGCTTTCTTATGAGCACGAGTGTTCTTCTGTTAATGCTCGAGATGAACAAATATGATGAATCATAAAAAGCTTGAAAAGTAAATTTGCCAAAATAATCATAGACAGATTTCAGGGAGACCAAAATGCTTTGCTGATTTGGGTCAAATTTAGTAATTAAAAAAGAAGTATAGAAATGTAAGACACTTCATTATGACATTTTCTAAGTGATTTTTTTCCTTTTTACTATGAACGTCATCTTTCATTTTAAACAAAAGTCTAAAGTAAATAAAAATTATTAGAAAGACAAATTTACCCAAAATATTTTGCACTGAAGCGAAAAAGGTATTTGTAGTATATTCAATTTAAAACTCTGAGAGTTATACCTTAAATTAACCCAAACCTCTGAGGAACTTCATAATTTGATTGATTTTTCTTCTTTTTCTTTTGTTCAGCAACCAAACTGGGCAGAAAAAAATCCTTTGCTCTAATCTGGAATACCTGTGATGACCCTTACTCGGCAGTACATTAGGGTATATGCTTTAAACCCATTTCTATTCAGCAAATTCCTTACATTCATTTTAAGATTAGCACTTCAGGGCTTGCTGAAGAGTGAGAGATGATGGGACTGAAGTTTAATCAAATTATTAATGTTCATATTTATTTGATATTTATGTTACTGTTTTTTCAAGGGTGCTCGCTCAGGATTAGGTCACTAATGTGTAGCTGATGCGTTCAGCTACACACACTGCAAGTATGTGGGACAGTTGATCTTTGTCCTAGCACTTAAAACGAAGAGTAAGCGGTAAAAAAGGAACAGCTAGAGCCAAATGTGGAGAACACATATATGCATGTGTGTGTTGTTTTAGAACAACAAGTCTTTTATCAGCATGTACCTTAACCCGTTCTCACTGGAAGGCTCCATGGAAGAAGCAGGAGGACAGCGAGGACAATGGTGGTGCTATAGATCAGAATGGGCAGATTCTTAAAAGTCAGGGTTTAAAGTCAGGATCCAAAATCTGTTCAGCAAGACTTAAATATGCTTCTAGGTTTTCAGAGAAACTGAGTAAACAAAAACTCCCACCAGCATCTAGAGTTTGGTCAGACCAAAAGTCTCTTTAGCAAAATATCTACATCAGTAGGCACTTTCAGGTACCTGGGGCAGATGTAGAAAAGGGTGAATACAAAGTAGGGTCACAGCCCCACTGTCTCAGGGACTTCTTGAACAAACAGGGTGTCTTTGTGTTTAACAACCTGTTAAGAATCTGACAGCTTGGGTTTTTATTTATGCAGATCTTGTCCTCCATACTTCGGGCTACAAGGAAAAACACACAAATGTCACAAGGTTTAAAATAAAGCAAAGGATATGACTCAGTGTTGTCATCCCAAGTGGAGCTGGAGTAGAGGAGAAGCAAAAATAGCATTTGTGAGCTCATGTTCTCTAATACTTTTCTACATCATTTGCAGCTGTCTTGTAATCAGCAGAGAGATTCCTTACACCATTTGCAATCAGCATATGTAATCCATTGATCAATCAGTCATAAAATGGTCAAATGCCTATGACCTTCCCATTGATTTGTTGCAGAAACATAGAATCATAGAATCATAGAATAGTTTGGACTGAAAGGGACCTTTAAAGGTCATCCAGTCCAACCCCCTTGAAATGAGCAGGCACATCTTCAACTAGATCAGGTTGCTCACAGCCCCATCCAACCTGACCTTGAATGTTTCCAAGGATGGGACATCCACCACCTCTCTGGGCAACCTATTCCAGTGTTTCACCACCCTTATTGTAAAAAATATCTTCCTTATATCTAGTCTGAATCTACCCTCTTTTAGTTTAAAAACATTACCCCTTGTCCTGTCGCAACAGGCCCTGATTGACTTTTTGTCTGAACGTTTCCTTGGACTCTGCAAAGTACCCCAGCCCCCTCCTGGAATGAGATCCAGTGTTACATGCCTCTGAGTGGAGTGGAGTGGCTGCTGGCAGGCAGAGGTACCTACTTCTGAGACATGCCCATGTATGACTGGAAGATGATGGAACTGCTGTAATCCGCCAGGTTTGAGCTACTTTGAAATAAAATGAACCAGAAGGGTTTTTTGCATTGATTTCAGAAGGTGATTTCAATTACTAAATAACTTCAGATTTCTCTTGTTGACTCGGCACGTAAGTTGGGTGGTACTTTCTCTCTCAAGCTCATTCTCATATTGCATGAGTAGCTATTCTTCATACAAGTCAGAGACTTTATGTTTATGAGACTTGTATTAATTTTGAACCATCTTCTCTGTTTGTACAATAATCAGGACTTGCTGTCTGTGAATTATGTTATTCAGCCTTTTCCAGTTTGCCTGTTGGGGGCTTGTCAGCTTAGGCACAGTAAGGTTGTGGACTTTTGCCCTATGCTACAACCATAGATTTAGCATTGACATGTGAATATCCTCCCGAGACAAGAATAGTAGGGTTGGGAGATGGGAGGTAAAGTCGAAAAGTAAAAATAATCTTCCAGGTAGATCGCTTTAGACTATTTTGTTCATGTTTCCTGTTTTTATAAGAAATATGGAAATGAGCTGTCAGGACTCTGGAGTTAAGGTCACTCCCAGACTTAGCCTATAGTGTAGATGTAGCCATTATATTTCTTTTGCTCACAGAGCAGAGGATGGGAAAGTCTTTAAAAAAGAGCAGAGTAAAAAATCCCTTGGCTTAGGTATGGATTTCTGGATGAGTAATTATTAGTGGTAACAACTGCAACATCAACGTCATGCAATTGCCTTGCTGCTTTCTGAATGGTGAACAGCAAGACACAATGTGCGTCTACTAGTCTAAATGAACCAAATTCGATGCTTTCATTCACAAATATAATTGCATATACTTACAAATCAAGCTATTCTATGTGTTCAGACTGATGTGATGATAGCAACAACTGAAAATGTTTATGGATATTCTAATTGGAAAAAGCAAAAGGAAATCCGGTTTACATAGGCTGTGCTTGTGAGGATGGGTTTTCGGTATGCAGTATTATGTACAGTGCAGTCTTACCGCCTCACTCAATCTCTCTCTCTCTATGCAGTTTCATCACTTAGTTTCTGAGTGCCATGCACAAATTACCATTACAAGCATGTGTATATATTGTATAAACAAAAATTACAGCTTTGTGAAAACAGCACTCTTTTGGTGCCTGTGAGTCCCTGCAATCACAGGGCATATGTCAAGTGTATCAGCAAATCTGGAAGCATAATCCTTCCTTCCTTAAAGGGGATGAACATAACTCATTCTTAATGGGGCCCTCACGGCAATAAAGGTTAACTGCACACTACCACGGCAGCTATTAGAAGGACCTGCTAAAACCTTAAAAACCTCAGTTAGATTAACTGTTCAGGGGTTTGAAACAGACCGATGCAATCCTGTTCTTGTACAATCTATAAAGCATGAGTGGGAGGACTGGTTAAGGCACTGACGCTGTGACAATACACAGTAACTCAAGGGTTCATATCTATATTGGAGCTCATCTAAATCGTTACCTGTGAAAGCGGCAATGCCATCTTACACTATAGCAACCATGGTCTCTTGGGCTATGCAGCTTGAAGGACCAATAGGAAGTTTTCACATTATATTTCCAGGGCATGCTTTCTTTTCTTTTCCCTTGAAGCCAGCCTGCGCATATTTCTCTTTCCAAATGTGTAAGTCTGGCCAGTCCCACTCATATGGACACCTTCCTGTGGCTTAATGGCCCTTGCACACAGAGCAATTCTTTGCTCTTACCAGCTGTGCTGTTAAAGACAACCTTCATGAGAAGCCATTTCTACCCTCTGTTATCATACAGTTTATTTCCAAAAGCTGAAGTAATTATGTGCATTACTTAAAATGTATTTTTGTGTGTGTGTATGAAAAAGAAAGCAGGGAAAGCAATGGGATGAATTTACATTTTTTGATGCACTGAGAGAATGATTAACTCCTGCGGTTTACAACAGGGACACGTATTCTCCACAGGTGTTGGTGTAAGCCGTTCCCACTAAAATCAGAGGATATTGGCATGCTGTAAACACAGAAGCTGAGCTCTAGTTTGGCAGCCTAATTTCCTGTATCTCCCTGTCTGAAAGTGTTTGCTGGAATTTGGCCCAAAGGATCCCATTTATAATTTGGTCCTATAATTTGGTCCTGACCAGTCCCTTCTCCTTGGCTGTATTTTGACCCACAAGCTAACTGCTGCAGCACTTTCAGAACTTTCCTGTAGTCTGAGCAAACTAAACTGGCTCATCCCAATTGCCAAGGTGGTCAGCTTCTTGCAGTGTTTCTTTTCATTGCTGTGTGTACTTTGGCTTTCTATCACTTCAATGTAGTACGCAAAAAAAAAAAATCCTCAGCCATATCCTACAGAAGGCTCCTGTACTTTTTTTTCTTTTTCAGAGCAAATGACTGGAAGACATAAATGAATTTTATTATTACCCTCTCAGGACAAGTTCATTACATATGTCTGTCATCATTTCTATGTCCTACATTCCCAAATACCAGTGTTTGATCAGCACAAAGTCATTCACAAGTTAAATCTACCAGTGCCTGTCTTACATGAGATAAAATGAATCTTATTTAATTTAGGGAGGGGAAAATATAGATGGACTTTTATCTAAAGTACTCCGAACTCTGCAGGAGAAATGTTGCCATCATTAGCTGAGTCTCAGATATCTCTAGAGAAGCATACAAACTAGTGGCCCAGGCAGGGAGGGAATCCAGGTCTTGGTTACTATCCTTAGAGCACTAAAACACATTGTCTTAGGTGAGGACCCCCTGCCCTAATCCTTGCCAAGAAAACAGTTTCTCCTATTAAGAACCCACAGTCTTGTTGAGGGAGATCTCAAGCCAAAAGATGAATCTTACTTCAGTTGGAACAAATTGCCATCTGAAGATGCCTCCAATGTTATGTAGAGACCAGTGCCATATGCCAGGAAGATAGTGGTGGTCAGGCTGCTGTGAACATCTAATTGCAGGACTCAGCTGATAGGCAGGTGAAATTAATACTAGCTGTAACCAAACTGGAAACCAGATAGTGAAGGGTATGATGAAGGAAATGGATGACCGTCATATTCTGCCAGCAGAGATTGACTTGGTCTGCCCATGCTTTGAATCAGCCAGGACCCCATGTCTGAACAGTTGTAGGCATGTCCCAGATCCACAAACACCTAATGGGACTTGCCAGTTGGTGCTTGGCTCTGTGCTTGCTGCAGTCACAGAGCTGCCAGCCAGGTTTACATATAGGTCTAGGGAGTTCCTTTCCCTCATAACAGGGAAAAAAACAAGCTTATGTCACCTGAAAAATAGAAAAACATGTCCCATTTGAGTTCTTTTCAATAAGGTGATCAATGAGCTAATTCTATGGGGTCTGTGTAAAGTGACAAAGAAAAGTCGATTCATACATGCTTCTAGCAATCTCTGTAGGTGAACATTCTAAAGGAGTCTCCTCCTTCTCTGGGAAATTTGCATGGGCACACAAATGAAGAGGTTGAACCCCCCTGGGTTTAAACATTAGCACCAGGCAGTCACCCTTCCATGAACACATGGCTTAGAGAAACAAAAAGAATGCTCTGCAGAAAGAGCATTTACTTCTGATTAGACAGTTTCCTGTGAATTTCTGTATCAATGCCCCCAGCAGAATCAAAGGGCACTAGTCTTGGCTCCTGCAGAGACATTTCTAGCATTCCAATCTCCTCTTACTAATATCAGTCTTTTGTATTATAACATTATTTTTTTTGGTTGTTTTGCTTCTGAGAAGTAAAATGGATTCAGATATGATGGAAGGGTTTCAGACCTAGAGGCAACGGGTCTAAGATGTTGCTGTTCTCTTTGAAGCTCACTGGTACACCCTAAAATTAAAAAACAGTGAGTGACTTCAGAGTGACGTTACTGAAATCAATGGCAGTGCTGCTGATTTTAATCCCATGTTTTTGCTATAGATTTTTCTTTTATTTTTTCCGGGACATACAGATGAAGACCTGTAACAAGAAATGTTTGCTTCATCCTTATCCCCAGATCCTAGATCACTGGGGTTGTTCTCATTACAGGAGAATTATTATCATTTTATTGTTTTTAATGCCTTGAGACATTTTGCTAAGTGCTGTACTGCAATACAACAAGAAGACAGTATTTTTAACCCTATATAAACAAATAGTTGTTACTTATGTAAGGGGAAGAAAGGAATCTGGTCCTCAGCATACCTTTGGTTTTCAGCATAGCCAAACCAACTGAGTTACTAGTGAGTACTGAGTTACTAGTGGGAATT
The DNA here is from genome assembly GCF_964195595.1 of Calonectris borealis. Classification (NCBI taxonomy): domain Eukaryota; kingdom Metazoa; phylum Chordata; class Aves; order Procellariiformes; family Procellariidae; genus Calonectris; species Calonectris borealis. Next base: position 96,587,567 of record NC_134314.1, on the reverse strand, counting down.
TCCTACTATGTCCTGTTTCGAAGTATTAATATTCAAGTGGACTTTAAGCTGACCCTTCTTCTAAGGTCTGACACTTTATGGTGAAGTCTTCCAGTCACCAGCAAATGCACACAGTTCATTTTTTTTAATAAACTTACCTAGTCCAATAGTCCTTCGCCAGAATGGGCTGAGCAAAGAGAGAGAGCATAAATACTTGCATTTTAAATAAAGTAATAGTCTTGAGATTATTGTTAGAGAGTTCCTGTAATTGCTAGTGTGGGACAAATCTTTTGCAACCATTTGTGATGAAAAGCCAAGTCACTCAGTAGGATGCAGTATGTGAAGGACACAAAGCTTCCTTGGGGTCCTCAGGGTGCCAATCACAAGCTGTAGGTAACTAGAAAGTCTTTCAAACCTCAAGTCTGCTGGCAAGTCCTGAGGGACCTATGGAAATTATAAATTCTTGTAGCTGTTTTGCAGCCTTGAGACAAACTGGATGTTCAGAGCAGCCTGATAGAATTCACTTTGAAATGTCTAAAGCCCTTACAGCTTTTCTAGCAAGTACTGATTGCTAAATCTCCCCTCGTGCCTCTGTCCTTGTGGGGTTGCAAATATGAATCCAGTTCAGTTGTGGCTGAGAACTAGTTCCTTCTGAAAATTTGTCCCCATTACTTGATTCACTAGAGGGCTAGAAAGCAAAAATCACATTTTGATGGAATAGTAGGTTTTAAACCTAGGACCTCTAATCTAAATATATCCATTAGCTGAGCTAAAAAGACATCCTCTGTTATGCAAGACTTCAGCGTGTTCATCAGCCTGGAAGTGTGGGCCAGATGCCATCAGAGGGAGACACAGCACCACGCTGAGGAGGAGGAGTAAGATGTGTGGCTTTCTTAAAGTAGAAAACCTTACACGTGTTGGCAAACCTAGACTGTGCAGGAAGTGAATATGCCTGAGAAGGGTTAGCTCTTTTTCCCAGGGGGACTTCCCTTCTGCGTGGGGCCTGAGGTGCTAATCTTGTTCAGCTTCATGCATCACCAGAAACTAATATAAATCGAGGCTCAGGGTATAGTTACACCATTCATTTCCATTTATTCAGACCTAGCTTGGCATCTGCATAGCTCTACTTTATGCTGTGTAGACATATTTTCAGTAGTTACTTACCCAAGGTCATGGGAGAGCATCCTTGCTCTTCCTGATGAGTGAGTAAAGCCACAGCAATATAATACATGACAAGGACAGAAACATGAGAAAAATGTATATATTTTCCTTTAGTTTAAGTTTTTTCCACTTCTCTGCATTTGCTTCAGGCTGTCCATATGAAAGGAGGGCATCCACAGGAAAAAAAGTTACACAGTGTGAAATCAGATGCATAAGGAAGCAGGAACAGCTTTTGCACAGAGAGGATAGAAAATACATTTTTCTTGGTGTTGCAAAAATATTTCTCCAAGTGGAAGAATCTCAGTGTAAAATGAGCACTGAATACATTTGACCTTAACCCAGAGTTGGACAACAGATTAACTTCTTCCAGAGGCTGACATTTATTTGTTTAAATGGGGTAGATCATACTTGTGCATTTTTGCCTCCACTTCCATGCTTTCAGATTCTCAATGAAATGAAGAGCAGAAGCAATGCAAAAGACACGAGTACTGTTCTTGGATTATTTTTGGCTTGAACTGAAGCAGCAGGTGTTTACGTCAGTGTGGTGGGATGACCTTGGCTGGACACCAGGTACCCACCAAGCCACTCTATCACTCCCCTCCTCAGCAGGACAGGGTGGGGGAGAAAATAAGATGGAAAAAAACTCATGGGTCAAGATAAAGGCAGTTTAATAAAGCAAAGGCAAAGGCCGCACATGGAAGCAATGGAAAGCAAAAGATTCATTCTCTATTTCCCATCAACAGGTGATGTCCATCCATCTCCCTGGAGGTAGTGCCTTCGTACGCGTAGGCGTTGCTCCAGAAGACAAACAACATAATAACGAATGCCCCCCTCTCCTCCTCCTTTCTCTTATTGCTAAGCAGACATCATATGGTATGGAATATCCCTTTGGTCAGTTTGGGTCAGCTGTCCTGGCTATGTTCCCTCCCAAGATCTTGCCCACCCCTAGGGGGGAATGTTGGAGAGACAGCCTTGGTGCTGTGCGAGCACTGCTCAGCAGTAGCCAAAACACTGGTGTGTTATCAACACCTTTCCAGCTACCAGTACAAAGCATAGTACGATATTAACTCCATCTCAGCCAGACCCAATAGAGTCAGTCAAGGAAGCCTGCTCAAGAGGACTGGGAAAATGCTCAGACTTTTAACTGCTTTTGGAACCAAACCTTGAATTCTCGGGTTTTCTGAGTTCACACATCGTGATATCCATCTGCCATATTGCTAACCTTTTGGAATCAGTGCTTGTAAATTTATGCAGGGAGATGCTGATGTTCCATATTTATACTAGCCTCATTTAACTAACTTTCAGGGAGTCTCCCTACACAATTCTTATAAAAGAAAATCAGGAGAGATGCATTTATGTCTATCGTTAAAAAGTGAGCCTGACTGCTCAACAGTTTGCAAGAAAGGAGACTCTTCAGCTCCAATGCAGTGAAAAATCAGATAAAGGCTTTTCAGAAGCATATTCCATGTTTACTGAAGGCAACAGCACCTTCTAGAGAACTGACAATTTATAGTAGATGTTCTGGCCAGCTTTGGAAAATACATCTCTCCTAGGCCACTAGGTTGTTAAAGACATGCAGCATTTTTCTGGTGCAAAATGAAGGGTCTAAACATTTCCAATACTTATTGTGTTGTTATTCTCATGCTATACATGTGAAATGACCATTTACTTATCAACTCATACTCACCTTAGGCAGGAGAGGAACTTGTTTAAAAGTAATTCAAAATGCAAAATAATGTACTGCTGCAAGCCGAATTTGCTTAATTTTGTTATTCTGATAAGGGTACAGGCTTTGTTATCTCCCCTTACTTCATTAAGATTACAAGGAATGTTTTCAATGGACATTTTTTACCACTTCTCTATACTCAGCTGAGTAAAATGAGTTTCATGATAGTATGTGTGGGAATCCCTTGGCCAGGTAATATGACCCTTCTGCCACCAACTATGTATATTATTAAGTAAATGGATTATTGGCTACATACTTTTCATCTATGAAAATATCCAGGTTCAAACACAGGCCTCTTTCTGCCACAGCTGTGGTAGCTGAATATAGAAAAAAATTGTTCAGCTATGGACCTAGGGGAAATATTGAAATGCGGCACGATGTGATTTTTTGGGTATGAAGCTAAGAAAGTATTTTGATTTTCTGCTTTCTGTGTACCAGCCTTTTTCATTTTTAAGAATTTGTCATATGCAGAGACAACTGTCATTTTGTGTGGAAAAGCTCAAGCAGTTTGTGATAGAAAACACACATGGGTCACATTCTTGCTATTGTATTTTACTTCAGATCTTTCCTTCATTATTATTTTTCAATGATCTAAATAAAAAGACATTTGGATTGAGGGTATAAATTGTTCTCTGTAGGTAGCAACCATTAACATTAATGAAACTTAGTGATCAATCTGCATTTGAAGAATATCGTGGGTGTCACTCACACATCCTACATATCCTACAATATGTGCCGTATTCCTATAGCTCCAAGCAATTTAACTGGACTTTGGACCCACTGTGCCATACCTTGTGCCGACATTGCAGAAGAATTGTTCTTGCCCTGAAAGCTTCCTTGCTCCAGACATCATCTGCTTATGAAACAGCAGGTGGTGTAGTACCTCCAACATAACCAAATAAAGACACTTTTGTCATTTTCTGCAGCACCCCACATCCCAGAAAAGCAATGGGAACAGAATCACTAATGCAGATCTCACATAGACAAAGGCATCAGTATGGTCAGGCTGTTATTAGCTTTGCTACTGCTGTTATGATCATTCTTACTTCCTGACTTCATCTGGAATGAAGTCCTATTTAGGTTTTAGGTTCCAGCCCAAAGTGTTTTCTCTGTCATTAATCCAAGGGGAAATGGATTTTTCATTTAGTAGAGTCCAAATATAAAACTCTATTGTGGCAGCTCAGAGAAAATAAGACGCAGAAAGATGCTGCTCTGATTTCTGCATCTTTGTATACTCTCCCAAAGTACTACATCTAGTACTTTGTAAAAGCAGTTCTTTTCAAAAAATGAACCAGTACGCAGGCTTGACAGTTTCTCCTCTTTTTTCCCAAAAAGAGTCCTTGTCTTTTCCTCTTGCTTTTCTTTCCCACATCCCTTACGCCAGGCAAGCAGAACTCGCAGTGTTCAGTGCACCCTTCTGTCAAGGTTTTATAAAGGATTATAAACATCTTGTAATGCACAAATGTCTTGCTCCCCAGTACCCGATGGAAACAAAATGCTGGTTCTTACTATTGCACATGAAGAGCTTTCAGTTAGCTTAAATCTGCAATGGCAACACACATTTGGATTTGGCCAGGGTTTCTAGAAACAGAATTGGATTGTTTTTTATCTTTTTGTAAAGAAGTAGCTAAAATTCAGATATAAGGTTTAATTTCCTTTGAAGCGATAATGCCAACCACAACACATGTATTTAATAAGCTAGCTTAAAATCTGTCTTTAAAAATAATACTGTATTGTAAAGTAATGGTCAGAAACTGTGTGTAATAGGGTTACTACACAGTGAGATACTAATGTAAGAAACTATCGTTTCCTAACAACACAAAAGAATAAAGAGAGAATCAAGAAAGAAAAAGAAAGAAAAAAACCCCCTTCAAATCACAAAGCTGTTTTTCTTCACAATTGCTGATGTTTTATTCCTGTTGTAGTTTCTTCTCCTTTCTCCCCTCCTCTCCTCTCCTCTCCTCTCCTCTCCTCTCCTCTCCTCTCCTCTCCTCTCCTCTCCTCTCCTCTCCTCATTCCTACCTTTTCTCATTTTGTATTTCACTTTTTTGCACAATGAAATTTAACAAATCCATTTCAACTCCTATATGCAACCAGTTTCATTTCCTGTTTCCTGTACATTTAGTATCAGTATATTTGAAAAGGAAGAATTTGCATTCAGCAATATAGTCATATAATTACCACTCCCAAATTAATCTCCACCTTCTGTGAGGGTTCCTGACTTTGTCTGGCAGAATAAAGAGCTTCATTATTTCTCATCTTTCCTCCAGATTTATGTAACTTTTGGCTCCCATCTAAAACTTCCTTCCTTGTCCTTTCTCTTTCCCCTAAGCACACACATGCAGAGTATGTGAATGAGCTTTGGAAAGAACCAGCTGGCTGCATGGGCATTTTTCCCCTTGATACTCTCTTTGATGTGAGACTCTGTTGACTTATTTTCATTGCCTGCTACCAAAAAGAAGGAAGTTTCATGGAGTAAATAAAATGTTGCACTGCTGGGTCTTAAAATGATAGCTCCTTGGGATCCTGGGAAGAATTTAATTAATCAGATTGGTAAACAGGTCTGTGAGATTTAGGCCCAGGAAACAGTGCAGGAAGAATTAGGGAGAGCGAAAGAGCCTATGAGTGTAATAAATCAAATTTCAAATGTCAAATATGACATTTGACTTCCTGCCAAAATTGTTATCCAACTTAGTTAAATATAGTTAACAGGAATTGAGTAATCTCAGAAAATAGGGCTGGAAAGGACCTCAGGAAGGCATACAGTTCCTCCTCCTGCCCCAATGCAGGATCTCACATATCTATCCTATGCATGGCAAATTCTTACCTAATCCATGTTGAAAAGTCTCCACTGTTTGATATTCCACATCTTCACCAGGCAGTCTGTTCCTGTACAGTGTTTTTATTGTTATAAAGCTATTTCCTGGTGTTTAGCCTCCATTTCTTTCATTGTACTTTGTCTAAATGTCCTTGTAGGAAAGTAGTTCTGACCTCACATCAAATCACATCAGTTCAAACCACAATAACTTAATTGAAGTCAACAGTAGGAGACCATCACAAGGCGAGAAGTAGGCCATTATCTTTTAAGATCCTCCCAGTAGTGCTAAAGGAGGTAATACTACACTGAACATGAGCATCTCGTGCTGGGACTTGGACAAGGCTAGTAACATGACAGGGACCTGCTTCTGCAAGCAATTTCTGAGAGCAGCTTCTTAAGTACACAAGCTGCATGAGCCCATCTCCGACACGAGCAGGTACCATGTACTCTTGGCTTTGAGATATCTAGCAACATTCAAACTAGCTGATGCTCTTGTATCATGATTTTTAGGAGCCTGTGATGTCCCAGAAAATTGGAATAAACTTGCCCTCTCTCACAAAAAAAAAATTAGGATAAGGAACATGTGAACTACATTTCCAATTGCTTTTTTTTCTTTCACTGTCAAAACATATTTCTTCTTTTGTTCTGGTAGGAAAAAAAAGGAATTTGGAGGCCATGACCTTACAATCCAAGCAAATATTCTTCCCTTTTTCAAATAAGACAGCTCTGCCTGTAGAAATGTCCTTATTCCTGGCAGGTCAATCACTTCTGAATGGACTCCAGAGTTTCTGGTTAGCATGCAATGAGCAGACCCAAACCTGCAGTAGATGGCTGTCACTCCCTGCTCTGACTGCTTCAGTGCTGTCTGGGAGCAGAGCGCAGGACGGTGCTGGGTCAGCAATGCCTTCGGCGTTTCACCCCAAACCTGGCTGGGTGGAGGGGTAAGATAATGGTTATGAAGTTTTGGATGTGGCTTCCCCAGTTCGAATCATATGGGAAATCTGCAAGCCCTGTGTGTGGGAGATTTGCAGAAGGGCTCTCTCCGAAGGGAACAACATGGATCAAAACCCAGGCTGAATCACAAATGAACCTGCCACTCACTTGGTGCCAGGAAGCTGATATTGGGTGAATGTGACTTTATGCCTAGGGTTTCATGTCCAAGTGAGTGGATCAGTCCTGTTTAAAGGGTTCTGTTATGTTGTAACAGAGAATAGGGATCTTTTGCACCCTTGATCCCGAATTCCTGCAATTCAAAGCTCACCATTGAAACCTGATCCCTGACTTCCTCAGTTTGAGCTGTATCTAAACATCGTTTGTCCTGTTTGCCTTGGCTGGTAGTTAGGGCCTGCTAGGGAGCCAGAGGGACTTCCAGACCCTCACAGGTCAGCCTAAGGTCCCTGAAACCACTGAGGAGCTGGTGGTTTCACCTGCAACCCACTTTCCTGCTCCCAGGGTGAGGCACGAGCAACAGCTCCTGGAAGTTTGGGTGTGTGTCAGGGGCCAACCTTCGCACTCGCTGGAGCACTCCCACACGACAACCTCAAATGGCAGGCTGTTATTAGTTGCTGCCTGTGGGAAGAGCAACAAGGGAGCCAGGCAACTTATAGAGATGGAGGAGGCACAAGCAGCACGTTCTGGCTTTTGAGCAAGGAATGCTAATGAGAAAGAAAATGATAAATATTTACGTTCATGGTTTTTCATTTCACTTGCTCGTGCTTTACAGTCAGGGAACATTTTCCTCTTGGTATAAAGTGCTGAGGCAGGTTGGAGAAACAAACATCTGACAGCCTCATTTGGCTAAGATTAAGTATACAGAAATTCATTTCACATATCGCTGCTCTGTCTTCAAACTAAATAACAACACCCTCCTTTGGTCTAATTTGTTTGTTCTTGTTGGGCTTGGCAGTGAGGCAAACCCTAACATAGCAAAAGACATGGGTCCAAACCAAGCAGGTCCACAAATACGCTTGAACTGCAGGGTTGTGTTTTGTTTCCACAAATCCCCTCTTTTTAGCTCCTCTTGCTTCATTTTCTCTCTTTCCTTACCCATTTGCATTCAGCTTAGGCTGATCCCTCCTTCTCCATCATGCTGCCTGTGTGTAAGCAGCAGGGGCAGACTGAGAAACGCAGGAGAGACTGGTCGCTCTCAGCCCTTGTGTCTGCTGCGATACTGTGCCTTGCCGCAGCCGAAAAGGCCCATCCTAATCACAACACCCACAGCCCTACACCAGCATGTGCCTGGTCCTCTTGGGAAGGTGCCACCCAAGGAGCCCCTCGAACATGCAGGGAGTTTAAGAGCCTCTGCAAATTTAAGCACTGAGCTCCACCCCATCAGGAGTGAGCGTGACCGGTCTGAGAGATTTAGGCAGGTGTCAAGTACCTTTCTCACAAGGCAGCTAATTCCTGTCAAACTTGGCAAAAACCAGAGGTACAGAAGTGTCTCAGTAGAGGACAAGTTTATTTTTTTAGCCTGAGAAGAAGTCATAATTTCATTCTTGGAAAGAGCACCCCCTTTTTGCAGATTGACTTTTGCCCTCAGAAACATTTGTCTTGGTGAAATTGCATGAGTGAGGGCAGACAATCAGCCTGGGAAATGTTGATGAGAATGATCATGTTTAGGGAAAGTAACTGGAAACTGAAAATAGGGCAAAATAAAATTAATATTTCTGATAAGGTTATGATAAGATGCAGATCACAGATAAGGTGAATGCAGAATTGTTATTCACTAAATCCCGCAAGAACAGAACTAAAGAGCACTTGAAAAAACCTAATAGGATAACAGTTTAAAACAGGTAAAGAAAGCAGCTCTTCACACAGTGGATAGGGAACTTCTGGAATTTGCTGGCCCAGCAGGTTGCAGAGGCAGACAGCATCAGCAGGCTTGAAATGGAATTAGACAAATTCCCAGACAACAGAGCTGTAAATGGACACTAAAGGGAAGAAGCAGGGATTCATTCCCTAACATCCTGATCCAACAAAGGTGAATGCTGAGGAAACACAAAGGGACAGAGGAAAGTGTCCAGGCCTGTGTGCTCTCCCTGGATAGTCTCTCACCTTACCCCATCTGGGAGCAGAGTGCTGGGTTGGGGACACCACTGCTGTGGCCCAAAAGGGCTGTTCCTGTGCTCTAATAGTAGGCATATCTTGGGAACAAAAAGTACAATTACCTATCTGTTTGTCTAATAAGTACAAGATTTTATTCATTATATTTTACATCACTAATCAGCTTTTGTCTAAGCTGAAATGCACAACACATTAAAAATAATCCCTACTATATTGATGGATTTTTTGGAACAGCTTTTTACTCTAGCGTGTGTTGTTTTTTTTTTTTCTTTTCGGAAAAATAAAATTATGTCTTTAATTTATTTAACATTTTGGGTTGAGCAATTAAGGGCCTTATGAAAAGCCATAATGTTCATCTAAGAGAGGAACTTAATCACAGTACCGTTAGGCATTCTTTAAAAGAAAAAAACCCTGTTAAATAGATACTGCTTTTTAAATTAGATAGTTTAATTACAGCTTGTTAATGGAAATATTACATACATAGCTCTCAAAGCCACACATGCCCATGCATTATCACAAAAGAGAGAAGCTGCAGGTGTCCCTAAAGGAGCAACTTTCAATATGGGTAAATGGAAAGAGAATAAAAAGCCAGAACAAAACAGCTCCTAAATGGTTCAATGGCGTGTTCGTATGGGCAGCCACGGCTGTTGAGATGTGGTGACACTACAGCAAGTTACCAACTTAAAGTTGGTTGCCTGAGCATTTCAATTCCAGGGCTTTCTGTATGTTTCCTCTATGCTGTTGTAAATCTGCAACTGTAATTATCGATCATCTTACTTATAAGTCCATCTTGCTGTGCTGTAGAGTCACATACAGCTTTAATGTTGGAGGTTTGAGCAGTGTCTCAAGGCCTTTCTCTGTCTTATTATGTGCCCTTTAAGTCACAACCGTTTTATCATTAAGATGGGAAAATAAATTGTGTTGAAATAAAATGCATTCATCTTCCTCCAGAGCTTTCAAGATTCCAGTTAAAAGACATGATTGCTATTATACACACACAATAGTATTCATATACGTATATGCAGGCATGTAGACACATACACATAAACATCATTGTGCTCTGTATGTGTGCACATTCTTTGGCAAAACACCTATTGCTCCTAGTTATATCTGTTTGAATGCCAACCTTGAAAAATCAGAAAAGGAGCAGCAATTCAAAGGATTGTTGACCAGAAATTCCAGGCAGTTTAAAGAGGGTTAAAAACAAAGGTAACCCCAAGCTTTTTGTCACTTTGGTAATCTTGGCTTTGTAGACAGATACACTCCCGCTTGGACATGTATGTGTATATGTAAGCTATAAAAAGCATGTGAACACATCCACATCCAGGTATCTGTACCTATGTTTGCAAGTGTGTGCTCATCTTTATTTAACAAAAAAATATGCAGTGCACTCACACAAGCACTGTTACAGTTGAGATTGAAGACATACCACAAACTATAATATGTAAACTAATATATAAACCAATTATATAAACCCAGCAGGATTTAAGATTGGTTGGTAAGGTCTTTAAATACTGAAGAGAGAGAAGGTGGTTATTTGAGTTTGAGTATATTTGCTAGTTATGCATTTAAAGGGAAATATTTAAAGCTTCCCAGACTATAGCAAAGGGTCAAATAAGACAGTAGAATAATTCTGGCTGGGCCCAAGAAATACATTGAAATGAAAAGCAGAGCTGCACTGATTTATACCAAAAGATGAGAGAGTGAGGTATCACTGAATGTATGATCTAGTAAAAGATGTTTGCTTGGGGAATGATAAGACTAACGTAAAAAAAAAACCCACAATATCTAATTTTTTGGGATGGAGGATGGCATATTTCTACTTCTTATGAGTCCCTTCTATTCATAGAAGCAGAAACAAAATATAGTTCCTTGTACTGACTGTGACTTCTCCAAAAGAACTATATCTGTCCCAAGAAAGATTATGAAATTTAGGCCTTATTCTCCTTTTCTAAGAACCTGACTGGGTGGATTGGATACAGACTTGTTGATTCACAATCCTTATGTGATTCCTGATACATAACCTCTACAAACTCAGTGTAGTGGGAACTTTTACCTTATTCAACAGCTGGAAAGAGAGACTTAAAAGTCTGATAAAGCCTCTGGCTGGTGCAGACCTTTACCAGATGGAATGTTGGGCAATTGCTCATCTGCTTAGAGAGTCTTCCATGTAATTTTGTGTCATCAGCAAACTTGCTGAGGGTTCACTCTGCCCTATCCAGGTGATTAATGACCCTGGGGTATACCACTAGCTACTGGCCTCCAACCAGACTTCGTGCCATTGATCATGACCCTATTCCTGTGTTATGTCCCCTGCTCCTGTTAGCATTTTTTAATCCTTCTAACATACCTGAATGGGTAACCCCATGTTTGGTGAGGCCTGAGGAGAGGGGAATTGCAGCCTGGGCCTTATTTTGGTGTTTGTACAGCTACAAGGAGGTAAAGGCATCTATGAAGACACTAGTCTATCTCAAGAGGTCTGGGTTCAGCACACAACTTTGAACTGTCTCACTTGAATAAGTGCCATAAACTGTGCTTCCACACTACTTAGCGGCCCCTTTTTATCAGCTAACCTTCTAAAAAGGAGCAGTTAGTGTAAATCCTATCACCACCGACATGCATGCTGGAAGGAGAAAATGAGGAGCAGAAGTTATAAGGTGGTCCAGCAGTACCAGGGCTTTGTGCTCATGCAAGAAACCACTTGCTCTATGTGAATAGAGGATTCAGTGAACTTTATGCAGTGACTGCTGTCTCCCTCAGAGATGTCCGAAACAAGCCATTAGCATTGGTGCTTACAGTTTACTTCGACAGGGGCTGGCAGACATAGCCAGAGGAAAGCACTGAAAACAGCTTAGCAAAAAAAAAATCAATTTGCATCAAAAAATGCAATTTCCTAGAATATGAAGGACTGTTTTTTTTTAAAAAAGAAGCAACTTAGGTCTGTCACAAGCAAATCTCTGACTGCAGTTAACTCTTGAATTTTAGGAGGATGGTGGGGAGTTGTCACATGTGATCATTTTGAGGGGAACTGTTTCAGGTGAAATTTCAGAATATCTGTATTACCTGAGAACTTGAAAACCTGCAAACTTGTATTTCTGCTGCTTCTAATGGAGGAAATGTGTCTAGAGAGGGATACTTGCATTTCCTAATCCATTTCATGATCCCGTCAGTTCATTTGCTGTCTGTTAGGAAGGAATCAGTGTTCTGTCAGAATTATGTTTCTGTTCAGTGTTCAGAAACCAGCTGGGACATCCTTTTTCCAGTAGGAAATCTGGTCCCAGATAGCTAAACCTTTGTCATCTCAGGTGTGGACTAATTTGTTATTTTTCCTGTGCTCCTGAAACTACTTGGGAGCTTCTAGCCTGGAATGAAACTCCACAGAAATCAAAATAACGTTTTCCATGACTAGCAGATTATATCAGTGTTCAGCGAACTGCACCGACCACTAAATGGATTTTCAGTTGAAGTGTCAGGCAATGGTTTGGACTTACAAAGATTTGGCTTAATATCCTGCAATGCATCCCCCCCAGCTTCGGAGGGAGGGGGTGTTGCACAGTGGTTGGTAGGCTTGCATACAATGTTGTGTGCAGAGTGTTAGAGGTCATGCTTATTTTGAAAAATTGCTACACATTTGGTATCATAAAAGATCCCTAGATACCACAGTAAAGAAGTAGATGGACAGATTCTAATATGAGTCAAGATTAGAGCTTATTGTATGGTACTGCAGGTCTTTGGTAGAGTCAGCTTTTCCATAAATCAAATAATGCCTCGGCATGGATCTATGTGCTGAGGGCATTTTTCTTGAATCAGTACATCAGTAGTTTAACATATCATAAAACTAAGCAGTATAATGATGATGATCATTTTCTACTGTATTAGTTGCCAGAAGCCTATGCATTTTATAAGAAAACTGCCAGATATAAGATTTTGTTACCTTTAGCTCTTCTGAGGATTTATAGGTTGGTGGAAAAAAGTGCTGTTGGTGAGAAGAGGACTCATACAAGTCGGAGTGACATTGGCCTTGGAGTAAAATTTGTTTTCACCTTAAAGAAAAAAAAATAACAAAAAAGTAGGAAAGTAACAAAGATATATGTTCACAGGTATACTAGAGGAAAAGCTGCATCAAAGGAGCCAGAGCTGGTCATCTTCATTTAGTTCAACCTCTGGTTTGATTTTGTTGCCAAGACTCTAATATCTCCAGACTTTGTCCACCAGGACTCTGTCAAACAGCTGCTAAAAGACTGCAGATGATTTTGATCCTACTTTTGATCTCAGTACCTGGCAGGTTTGCTGCTATAGCCCAGAAGGAACCTGGGCTTGGGAAGTACCACCATTGTCTGCTGATAAGCCCGGTACAAAACTGTGCTCCAAAAATCTGCTGCAGCTACCCTCCTGGGCTTCTCTCTCTTTATTTTTACTGTGGCTTCTGCCACTGTCTGTTCCTGGCTTGCTGCTCTCAATGTGAGCTCCTTCTCTGTAATTCTTGCTACCTAGAAGAAGGTCCTGTCTCGCTTCACATCACTGTGTCTTTATCATGGTTTGCATCTCTGCTAGGCTAGTGCCTCATCATGCTTCTCTCTCCTTTCTCATTTTCTTTAAAGTCTCTTATTAGACTCATAAGTGAAAGCTGTGTTAATTTTTCACTTTATAGCCTCGTTTAATGTAACCTATATGTTATATTCACTGCTGTCTCTTAATTTTTAATCCCGAATCATTTTAGACAACTGTTAGTTTGAAGGATGCTAAACAGAATGAGCTTTATTGTATAGTCTTATTACACACAGCAAGAACAACTTCTTCCCCTTCACTTTATGGGCTGCATAGTCTATTTTTTTTAGCACCTCAAACAACATGACACCAACTTTGAAGCAGGTAAGGAAAAAGGAGCTAGACTGAGAATGGTTTTGGTGGTGATAGAGAGAATGCTATACCCAGCCTCTTTCTAATTAAGTGATTCAGATGACATCACCATACCGTTTGTCTAGGGAGAGATCCTAACTGACCAACTCTGTACAGGAAAGTCATCATGTCCCAGAGTTTATCTGTGGGCCTCGTGGTCCCTTCCAGCCTTGTGAATGGGGTGGGGAGCATCATCTTTCCTATGATGCACTGCAGTCTCCTGCCTTAGAGAACAGAAGTGGTGGTTGCTCACCCTGGTGTCTTGCCAGAGCAGACGTCTGACCTGTAAACTTTTTGCACAGGCACAAACAGGACATAACTAATCTGCAGCTCCCATGAGATACTGCAACATCGCTTCCCAGCTAAAATGTTCTGGGTTTGATCATGTGTTTTTTTGAAGAATTTCCAGGAAAGGTACTTTTCCCTGTACCCTCCCCTCCCGCCCCCGGAACTATTCTGAAACAAAAGCAAAACCATTTTGTAAGATTTTCCTTAGTGAGTCATAAAAAAACTAATTGAGAAGAATTCAGAAAATCCTTTATGTTAGTTCTACATTTAGGCCCAGGCTAAACTACCAGCCATTGCCCATCTGGTTGCGTTACTGCAGGGGAAAGAAGTGAGAGCACTGCCTGGGGAAGCAGCTTTGAGTCTGCCTGGCATCCATGCGGGGTTCAGGCTCCAGCCCTTCTGCTGTTTTCTCGTGGGAATATTACTCATATCCTGCACGCTTCTTCTCCCTCCTTGGATTTTATGTTCTTCAGATGCTGGTACCACTATCCTAAACCCAGCCTTCCTAATCATTTCGACCTCCTTGTCCGTAACTACAGCAATTATGTAGTGCTTGGGTTTACTGGGGGCTGTGCAAACATATGCCAATTAATTATAACTAATTATACATCTTCAGTTTTTTTAATCCTTTTTTTTACACCTCAAATTCTCCGACTTCCTAATTTTTTGTTTGTTTTTAAAACATTTACTAAGTGGAGGAAGGGGAAGAGAGGGTAATCTGGCATAATATGCCATTTTTACGTAAAATGAAGTTTATTTCAGTTACAATTTAAAATTTTCAACCTTTAAAACAGGACTGGGCTGAATAATTTTGTTGGCTTCTTCATCCTGTCAGCATCTTAAATCAACGAACAGGCTCAACTCTGTGTCTGCAAAGGTCTGGCTAAAGCCTCCATTTCCTACAGGATTGCATGGTCTGTTTGACAAGCTATAGGGCCACTTCTCTGTTGGACCCTGCTGCTTGCAGATGCCCCAGAAAAACCTCTGATGCAGTACTCTCAAATCCAACATCAGCAGAATCCAGATCTGAACATTAGGATTTTGCAGCTTTGGGTCTGAGAAATGAAAGCAAAGAGATTGGCACTGCCTCATCCTGGCGTGTAACGAAAACGACTTTCTCCTTAACCAACTGTGAAAGTTAATCCAGATAAAGTGCGAGACAGTAATGAAATGGGAGAAATAAATTTTAATTAGAATGTCAGCAAGATAACGCAAACCAAATCCTAAACTCCCCACCATTAAGGTTTCCCCACTGGGTCCTCCTGCCATTGTTCCTCTCTCTTTCTGATTGCTTTTTAATAACAGATTCTGTGTGGCCTTTGTAAATAATCCTCTCATTACAGGTTTGCTTGAAACATGCAATCAATTTATTAATGTATTTTCCAGGAGAAATTAGCAGGTACAATAAAGCGTAATTATTCTGGTACTCACTCATTTTTAAAACTGGAGGTTGACCAGGTGCCACCATTGCTTCTGCCAACCTCAGCAATCAGTTCAATGGCGTTCAAATCACAGCAATATTCAGATTAATCCAGATTGGGCAGGCAGTGGCATTTTCAGGAAGACTGAAAAATTAGAAATTATCTGCCTTTTCCCCTCAGAAGTAGTCTTTGAAACAACTAGAGAAATTGGATTTTTGATTAGGTAACTTTTTTGGTATTTTTTATATATATGTGTGTGTGTAAGTGTGTGTTGTTTGATCCCTGAAGAGAATACTAATTCATTATAAAAATCAGAAAATAAAGATTGAGAGGGAAGACAGAAATTATTATAAATCTTTCTTTAGATTTACGATCAATGTGTAATAAATGACGTAGTAGATGTTGGACAGCTTCCTCTGCCAAAATGGAAGACCATAACAGTAAGGAAAATGAGTTCAGCTGGGTGGCATGAGGGAACTCAAGATGACTCAACCACAGTTCTTCTGTGGAACAGAAAGACCAACCTGAGATGGAAGTATTTTTGTTTTGAGTTTTATAGTAGAAATTTCCAAGTTTCTACACAAAATAAAAGAAACATTTTTTGACCATATTCAGTAATATTTTAGTTCACATTGTTTAAGATCATCCACGTGGAGGGAATTACTAATATCCAATAGCTCTTAATTTGTAATGGAGAAATGAGCTTGGTATACGTGGGCTATTTCTTGGTTAACAGATGTATTCATGTGAATTACCAAGTATGACTGGAAATAAATGGCTATCTGAGAGAAATATATAGGAATATGAGGATCTAGCTATTCTTCCAGGATGGGAAGAAGTCCATTCAGGGCAGGACAGAGGCAAGGAAGAGAAATTATGCTGGGTATTTGGAAGATGAAGGCTTCTTTTTGAGGCAGAGAAGAACAGGGCATTTTCAATGAAGGAATTGATGCCAAAGCTGAGAGCTTTGCTGTAGCTGCTTTATGAAGAAGAAAAAAATGGCATCTGTTGTCAGAGCAATCACTGCAACATCCCTTATCATCAGAAAAATTACATTTAATATATGACCTGAATACATTTAGAAAACAAGTGTCTTTTTTTCTTTTTTCTTTTTTTTTTTTTTCCCTTCTGTGTGGTTAAAGCTAAAAACTGAGGCTATGAAATGAAAAAAAAAAAAAATCTTGACATTTTGTCTGGATTCTTTCTCAGTGAACTCGATATTTTGGTTTCCAGCTCAGAATTAATTTCTTTAGCCCTCTAGAAACGTAACCCTGCCAAGTGCATGAAAAGCACACTGCCTCACTATTGCAGTGAAAAATAGAGAGGAATCAGAAATCAGCTGGTCATTATTGATGTTGCATTGCTCAGAAGACAAAAAGATAACACAGCTGGCTTTCTCTGCATTGTTGACAATATAATGTTTCCAGCAAGCTAATCAGAAATGACTCAGAAGACATACTGAGAGCACATAATGGGAAGTACCATCGTTCACTTCTGCAACATTTCTTCTCACATCCAACCAGATTTTAAAATGATGTGGAAATTAATAGCCTCAAAAATCATGTCTGACTGTAACTGAGAATAAAGTCAGCAAAGTCAGCTGAAAAATGCTATTTCTACCATTGCATATTTATTCCCCCAAAGGTCTTCTTTATGTAAGTAGAAAGAATCTTGTCCTCTAACTTCTGTTGCTGTGAATTGCCTAGCCAACTCAAAACACATCAGTTTTCCGGTGAATACTGGCCAAAGAATACATGTGCTTCAGTAGAAATAATTTTTAATTCAAGTATGTGAAAGTCTGCTGTGGATTTGTATCAGTTATTTTGATCTCTTCTGAAAAGTTATATGTAAACTGAGTTCAACCAGTAGCTGGCTACTAAATGCTGAAGCTGTGCCTTATCTCTAGCATAAATGAGACAGTGGATTGCTAAAGAGCTGCTAGCGGGGCCCTGTACAGGGAAGGCTTCTGGTCCTAAGGGGTGGTAGCTTCTGGTTATTTCACATGGCTGACTCGAGTAAGAGATGTTTAGGATTTGTTACCTAGGAGGTTAAAGTCCCACAAATATTTGTACAATGTGCATGCACAGAGCATTGTACAAGTGCATACTGAAAAACAAAATGGGATGAAATAATAAATGTACTGTTACAAGTACTACCTCCCTGGGGAGATTTAAAGCAGAGGCTTAGAGGAGAAGCTGTTTAAATTTGAGCTTCCTGAGCTATCTAGTTCTGTTAATGGAAACCGTTAGCAGCAAATGCTAGCGTCAAGGGGAGCAACTGCATATCATCATATTGCACCCTTGGTATTACTACAGACAGATCATTGTGTCACATTTGTACATGGAAGACCCAGTTCTTGCTAAGTTTCAATGTCATTAAGGTCCAAAATGTGAAATCCTGACCTTTAAAAAGTGTGACTGTGTTATAGGAAAAGATAGGTGAAATGAAAACTACATCCAAGTTATGGGTTTCACTGGCAAAAAAAAAAAAAAAAAAAAAGGGATTTCATTTTACGTGCAACTTTATTCTACGTTTTGACTTGTTATATCCCTGACTAGATCTTCTGTTAAGATTTAATCTTGTCCTAGTGTTCCTCTCACTAATATCTTTCTGTGCTTTCAGTTCTCAATTTGGATTCCCTCTGTTCAAAGGGTGTTTTCCTCTTCCTTGCACCTCTGTGGAGTGAACCCAATTCTGCTGCTAAGAGGAAGCTGCATTTAACGAGCTGATTCCCAAAGAGATCCATCAGGGCTCATTCTGGCAGGAGAAATTCCACAAGGATACTTGTACTCTCTCTTTCTCTCTCTCCAATATTCCTTTTATCTGACTTTCCCTTCATTACAGCTACACTCCATTCATCAATCCATCTGTCTGTTGATTTATTTCATCCATCTGTCCTTCCACTTCATCCATGTAATACATCCATGTATTAGTCATTCACATAAGGCCATCAGTCAAATTCTTCCCATCAGCATTTCTATCAGTCAACTTTTTCTCCATGCTTTATCCAGTTAATATACTCCCTCTTAACATACTGGTGTTCATGCATAGTAAACTATTTTATCTTTATATTCTACACATAATTATGTATATTTTTCCATGATTAACAGCATTGGATGTTAGAATGTTCTTTGAGCTAAGGGCAGAAAAGAAGTCAGAGGGAAGGATTTTTTTTTAAGTGTGAAAATAGAAATGCTTATAGCAATGAGAACTGAACAAAAAGACATGCGGTCCCTGCTCAAGATACAATGATAGGTCTTCCCATACCATGTTCCTACCATAATTTTTAATTTTTTTAAAAATTTTGGACTCTGAACAAACTGCTTTGCAGCAGAACAAAACAAAAGCAGAGTTTACACGAGTATAAAACCTATCATGTTCATTTGTCCTATGATGTAACAGGCACCCGTGCCCATACAGTGGAGGACTACAGTAAAAGAAATTTCTGTTGATGGAAGAAAATACTGTGGCTACTGTGTGCCTGAGAATGGGGAGGACATAACAGAACACAGGAGTGCCTAGGTGGACTACATAGTTTGGATTATACATTTTATAGGATCTCATGCAAAACTGTGGAGATAACAGTAACCTTCTGTGTAGCCTTGCAAAACAGTCAATTTTTTTCCGTGCTGAGCTTGAGAAAGAAGAAATGGTTTGAAAAAATTGAGAAAATACAAATTTAGACAAAAGAAATTACGACAAGATTGAAAGGTGAAAAGGATTTGATCATAGCCTGATGCATTTATAATAGCAATATAAAAGATGGAAAGGAAAAATTAATTCACTGTATCAGAAGATGAAGGGATAAGAAGAAATAGTTGGAAACTGTGGAAGGGAAAAATTAAGGTTGATAGCAGCAAAAGATTCTTAAATTGAATTCTTACGGTACAGAGCCACTGGAATTAGGTGGAGTGTTAAGAGAGAGGAAGAATTGACCTATTCAACAGTGAAAGAAATTGGACAATAATGAGAAACACATGTGGGAAGAAGGTTTTGGGTGGTTTAGGTGCACTGATTGGAGGGCTTTGTAGCTCTTCGTGATGCAGGTTTTCATGCATCGGGATACGGAAATCTGTGGGTGTCCAAAAGAGCTCTTATACTGTACCACCAACATCCTGACTTCATATTTAAGCATGGTCAGGTGGGTGCCAGCCCTTTCACATGCACATCTCTCTCATCCTGGTTTCAAAGGAAACCTCAGGCACAGGGACAAAGAAAGCCCTGGCATACTCATGCTGGGTTCCAGTGTGGATGAAGTTGGTACTCTATGACACAACATGGATGAATATAAGTCCAGCTAGTAAACCCGATGGGGAAATTATCTCACCTGATTTCAGGCATTAACACCGTGGATATCTAATGATGTTATAGTTGCACTAAGCCCCCATATAACCACAGGAGATAAAGAGGCTCTTCTAGAGCACGATTCACCTCACCGAAATGTAGATGCCAGAAACAGGCTGAATGGATTCTTGCCCCAAAGTTTCTTTCTGGGTTTTTTTTTTTGATTGTAGGCAGCACCTGGGCAAGGGGCTCAGATTTGACATGTACATCATATACGTTTAAGTCCAGTGAGATCAATCATACTGCCAGAGTCAGAGTGCCCCTGTGGGCCGTCCAGGTGGACAAGTCCTGGGGATCTTCTTGGTGATCTTCAGGTTCATGGCAGCCTCCTACTTGGGTCTGAGTCTGGCTGATTGGACTCCTCTCTGCATATTAGGAGGACTAGTCTATGAAAAGACGGAGTTATGCCCTGAGACAGTCATAATCTAGGATAAGAAGCTCTAGAAGAAAAAAACAGAAAAGACTGAAGGGGAGACATAGATGCGAAGGTAGTCACTCTAAAAAGAGCTAAACAGAATGAATTATCACTTACTCTCTGCAAAATTCAGTTTAAAAGTATGGTCCTGGAAAATGAAGAAGGCTGAATGACCCTCCTAGATTTTTTTATCCCTTCTTCACCATCTTTCAGTCTCTGCAGCCCAGGTGGAGGAATGGTTGAGCTCCATCCTTTTCCAGTTAAAATCAGAAGGCAGTGTCACAATATGAATCAGGAAATGTGCTTGGTGTTATTGGGCTGCTCTGAATTGCTAGCATAGGATTTTTGTTTGTTACCATTTCTAAAGCATTTATTCTCTTTTTTTTTTTCTTCTTCTTTTTTTTTTCTTTCCCTGTAAAGCTTCTGGTGCATTTGGACATTTGATTATGTATGAAGTCTTGTATGATAGTTAATTAGCATTCAGAAGGACTACTTCAGTCTATGCATATTATTTGCACAGGTTAAATATTCCTGATAAGACTTCTCAAATCAGACAAGCTGAATTTAACTTAATTAGACCTATGAATACTCATGGAGAAGGTAAAAGGGAGCTTGCCCAAGCTTTTGTACCATAGAAATGAGGAGAAGAAGGGGCATGAAGGTTAAGTGTGTGGGAGGGAAAATCACCCCCAGTCATAAAATAAAGAAGACAAGAAGAGAGAGATGTCATGAAACGCTTACAGCTATTCCTGTGCTCTCACTGTAGTGAAGAATGGGGAATGACAAACCTTTTTAGAGTCATCTTCACCTAAGGAACAATCTAGGAAACTTATTGGATTGTTTTTGGAAGGAGAATTAAAATCTAAGTGGCCAGAAATACTTTAAGTGCTAGTACCTCCAGGCACCTGTAAATGCATGGCTGCAAAATCTGCTGTGTCATTGTGGCCAGCCCTTTGGATGTATTTTTTCCTTTTCCTAAAATTAAGGGCAGCAAAAATATTGTAAATAGAACCGTGTTCCATTGTGACATGTTGTTTCATCAGCACCAAAATGTTTCTGGAGAATATGTCAATTTTGATAAAATTTTCATTGGAAAGGGGCTGAAACAAATCACTTCAGCTGTCTTGTTTTTTTTGGTAATGTCAAAATATTTTGTTTTGGTAAGGTAAAAACATATCATTTTGACTGCACCATTTTGATTAATTGATTTTTGTTATATATATATATATGAATTTTTTATATTGAATTTATATGAGATTTTAAATGTTATATTGTGCTGAAGATTGAAGATTATAATGTTTTCATATTAACAGAATAAAGTATTTTGACATAATTAAATGAAACATTTCAGCATCAGCAAACCAAAATAATTTGACTCCACCAAAATGAAACATTCTGATAGTTCCAAAAGCCTTAGAAATTTGTGTAGCTGTCAGAAATGTGGTTATAAGGCAATTTTGTTTGAGGTCAAGAGAAAATAAATTTTTTAAAAGCTGAATTTTCCTTCACAGCAAAATTTCAGTGTCTTCTGCCTCTAGAAATAAAAGGTATCAAGCCCAGAAGCAGTTCGTCCTTTGAGATATGCTTCCACTTGCCATTTAGTATCTGGGTAATTATGTGGGGAATGTGTGATGCAGAAGATACCAAGTTCAGAAATTAGCAGTAAAGAGTCTGGATACATGCTGCTGTATGCACATCAGTTCATCAGTTATAAGGATATCACCTTTACTATCCTCTACTCATGGAAATGTCTAAGAAAAACCAATTTGTTACGAGTGAACATAGGATTTCCTTTAATGCGTTGGCCAGTCTATACTTTTTGATACATTCTGTTTCCAGAGGTGTCAAAAAACAGTGCAAACAAAATATGGAACTGAAATAGTTACAAATACTGATACAGCTAAAATCAGAAATAATCACAGGGGAACAATACAGGAAAACGGGGAAAATGCTCATGTACTAGTTGTTTTTTTTTCCACTGGCTTTTTCTCTTTCTCAGTTTTCTTTGAGGTTCTGCAGAAGATACACTTTATTTCTACAAAATAATGATCTATAAATTATAATGATAACTGGACTCTAAGGCTAAGGCTAGTGCCTTTAATCATACACGTAAAGCCAAGCTCTAGGTTAGTTCTTGCACTGTTATGTTTGCTGCAGAGTATGCAGACACACAAGTAGATTTTGAGGTACACAGACAAGTTTTAAAGGCAGGGAGGCACACTCCTGAAAAACACAGAATAAGGAAGCCTACCTGAAAGAGTCACTGTATGGTCACCCTGTTTCCAAAGCTTTGTGTGAGCATTCGCCACTCAAAGCATAATACAGAAAATAATAAATATATCTTCAATTTTTGTGTCAGTATTCAGAAATGTTTTAAAACCCTCTAAAAATGTGAAATATAGGCATTTCTCAATAAATATTTGGCAAATGTTCAAAGAACAGAAAATAGTCTTCACAGTAATGTTCGCTTATTTTTTGAAGTTAACAGTTTACTTGGATATTTTATCAGGATTGCACATTGTGAAAATATATGACCTGTCCTCATATAAAACCATTGTAGTAATACTATGTAACTCTGTAATAGTATAAAGGGAATTCTCCTTGACCTCCAAAGACAGTCTTGTGTCCTGAAGCCTGAGAATGGTGATATTGCAATATTTTCCTGGATAACAGTCAGCAGATGCTAATTTTGTGCATATACCTGCCAAATCCTTTCTTCAAATTTACAAAGCTTTTTGCCTTATTGAGAGAAATAACACTTTGGAACTGAGAGTTGCATAATAAGCAGATTAACTTTACTGATTGCTGTGTGGGAAAATAATGCTGGTTTTGTCCATTGTCTGCCTTTAAATGTCATTGAGGACTCCCCTTGCATTGCATGAATAAGCTGGTCTTCCTAACGTGGGGTGTGTTTATATGCCTTGGAGTTACCTTCTCAGCTTCATGACCAGGAGACCTTTGATCACTCACTATCAACAAACATCACTAAAATGTCGTAAGACAGACTATGCTGCAAAAGGGAACTTCTGCAATGGTTTTGCTGGTGGGGTGGATATCTGCCTGTCTAAGCTCTCTGTTACTGCTTGCCAAACTTTCAAAAGGAAAAACTTTCCCTAGCACTATATTTGTTTTCCTCTTTCAGTCTCTCTTCCCATTGAAGAAGCATTCCTTCAGATTTCAGATGATTCCTTAAGACACATGGGGAAAAAGAGAGTTTACTTTTAGACGAAAAACTCCCAAACATTTAAATTTGAGATTCCATCAATGTGTGAGTTTTATCAAGTAAAAGAAAGGAAAAAAATAAAATAGAGGATAGAATACAAAACACCAACACCAGTCATAATCCCACTGCGGTTGATAGAAATTTGATATCTATCAGGTGTGGAGAATTAATTAGCATCCCTGCTCCTCTCACAAGGGGTGGTTATTTAGAAGCATGTGTAGCATGCTGTTATAGTAGATTCCTAAAAAAAAAAAAATCTTGAAATAAGAAAGTTTAAAGTTTGCTAGCTTTTTGTTTCTGCTGTTCCAGTGAGAAACAGTGTGTGTGAGGGGGTGCTTAGGAGTCTCTCATCTATAAGGGAGGAAGTCTTTAGTATAGCTATAGCTGTGTAGAAAATATGGCAGATACAGCAATTTGCTGTGGAAGATGATTAAATGGAAACGTCAGTGGATTTAAAAAAAAAAAACCAAAACAAAACCACAAACAAAAAAAACCCCAAATAACAAACCTAGACACTGGAAGAGTTTCTTCTGGGAGAAGAAAGGGTGGGGAGGCTGAGATGAGAAGGTGGTAGAAGAGCACTACCCTCAGCCTGAGGAAGGGCCAGCGTGTTAGGTGAGCTGATGGTTTACTGACCCCAGCACTTATTACGAGTAAGTGTCCTGCTGGACCTAGCTGGATGGAGCAGAGTGCTGCTGTGTGCAATAGATCTTTGCTTAGAGGCACCTGGAGAAGAATCTGATAAAATATGGTGCCATAAACTCTGCCTCTGACCCTTTTTTGCAGGTTTCCAAAGCTCTGAGCAGTGTGTTTCAGACGTGCTGTAGGGCCTCAGCTAAATGTAAGCCTTTGACCTGAGAGATCTCTTGGATTAATCACCCAGCTGAAATGGCCTGCTAGGCAGGATTTTATTTTAGATGCTCAAAGCTGAGATTAACAAGGTCAGGAGGTGTGAGCTCTTTGGAGATTAGCAGTGAATTCAGAGGCAAATTCTACAGTTAATTTCCTTTGCATGTTGCAGATACTAATAATGCAGGAGACATACTCAAACAGATGTAGGCATTAGTATAAAAAAGCACTATTTGCTCAGAGAAGGGGCCATCTGAGCAGTAAGGACAAACAAAGGGGGAGTGAGATGCATTTGCTCCGAGTTTCATCCTGCTTGCTACTGCACCACCCTGAGGGAGGAGTGAGGGCGAGACAGGAAGAAATCACTTCCACTGCTGCTACTGAAAATCCTACTCTATGTGCATATGAAAGCACAAACTTTGATGCTGTTAGGCCTTTCTTGGCACTAAGTAGTTCACATGTCTTGCCATAACGAGGACCATGGCATGTTTGTTCAGATTAGCAGTGTAGTGTCAGTAAAAAGGGCATAGTATCAAACCCCAAGGGCTAGAGGTGCATGTGAGCTGCTCTCTGAGGGGATCTTTTTTAACATATTGTGATATTTTACAAAAGAAAGGCTAAGGATTCTGGTGTGTGCTCTCTCTTTGTGCAATGAAGGTATAAGCACAAAGGAAATCCTGCCTAAAGAAGGAGTAATGAGGTTGGTGATGTGAGGGTGGAAGTCAGTGTGTTCTGGAGTCCAGGCTCCACTAAAAGCAGTTCAGGCAATTTAGCATGTTTAGCTGTACCAAGCTGCCTCCCCAAACCCCTGCTTCCCCTCCTGGATGACCTCTGCTTTGCTCACGAGATGACCCCACTTCTCTAACCTCGTATTCAGAAATTAGTTCTCCTGTCTTCCTCACGCTTTTCTCTTCATCCTCTTCCCCTTGCTGTGCATTTGGGTCTAATCCCGGTCCCTTGGTCCTGCCCCAGTGCAGAGCAGGAGTATTTGCCAGCTTTTTCCTTTGGATAGTGGAGCGTGATACAGGTATGAGCATGGTACCTCTCTGTTTTATGAGGTACAAATGAACCCTTGTTGGTTAGAAAAATGGATTTTAATCAGACTAGATTCAATGCATAACTGGTTTCCTTGTTGCTGTTTTTTTAATGGTGTCATGACAAAGGAAAACCCTTTGAGCATTCTACCAAAGCAACATAAATATTTGTTATGAACCTATTCTATTATGGTTAGAAAACCCCTGTTGAATAGGTCAGTTTTTTCATATGACTGATACAGCTCTACATAGATTTATGGAGTTTTATTTTGGAGGTTTTTTTGATTTGGGAAGCTGTCCGTATTGTATATATAAAACATGTTTTACCCCCCTGAGAGAGGGGGAAAAAAGAGACAATCCTCTGAAATACCTAACCAGGGATTCAAATTTTGGAGCGGGAAAAAAAAAAAAAAAGTTGTTCCAGTCTTCAAGGAGACCTTTTTATTTCTGTATCCCAACCTATAGATGTATAAAAGGGCTAGAAAGGAAATGTTTTCAGGAAGTCTCTTGTCATGGCATGTTAGTGGGAATATAGACTAGGACATTGTTTAATACCCTAATATGGCTCATTACCGGGATTATATTAAATCAGGAAAAGTGAATTGGGTAGACACCTATAGAAAACCTCTGGGAGTACCACATGGTCTGTCCACTGGGTGTCATTCTCGACCCACATCTGGATTAGCGTTCTGCCCTACCTTACGTGCTTCAGAACAGCAACTGGAAGCTGAACTGCGTGCTTAAAAGAATCTGTCCCTGTCCTCTCCTCTGGCCTCTATTGACAGAAGGCATTTGCAGCTACATTTCCCAGGAAAAATCTTAACAATCGGTACTCCCTTGCACTACAAAAACAACTGTCTTAATGTTGCCAATGTGTCCTCTATAATTCAAGATGGAGCTGCTTAGAAGAAACAAGGATTTCTCAAAAATTTGCAGTTCTTCTCTGCTTATAGAAAGAGCAAGTGTGGTTGCTGCTGGGTTTGAGCCGTTCTATCAAAACCACTCTCTATCACCCTCTATCACAAGAATGAGCTTCTCTCAACCCTTGATACATGCTCAAACCAGCCATGGAGATTACTGTTTTTTCATAATGAAAGGAAAATGTTTTTTGTTGATCTCTCTACCAGCCTGTGTTTTAGCTACCATGTTGATCTAATACAGAAGCATTTTCTTTTGAAAATTTACATTTAAATTCACTGATGCATTCTTTCTGGACTCTTGGGTATGAAAGAGTTGGTGATTTTTGCCTTCTTTTGAGAATAAGAGCCCAAGTGCTATAAACAGCTATAAGTTTTCTCCTTTTACTAAAAAGCATGAGGCAGCTACACTGACAAGTATGAGCAAAATACACAGTCTACAATAATTCTGCACAATCAGGCAGGGAGGAAAAACAATTCCTCGCCTTGCCAGTACGTAGCCACAGAACAATGTTTGCATCTTCAACAGCCTGAAACAGATGAGTTCTCAATACCATCTGAAGGCTGGTGACAGGAGGAAAGCCTCTGAAATGGGTAGCTAATCTCTGGCTTCTCCTAGGGCTGCATTCAAGCAGAGGAGAGGGACTTTGCTCTCTAGTCCCAAAGGCGGGAGCCCTGGCAGTCTGGGACAACGATGCTGTGAGTAAGGTCTTCACCAAAGTTATAACTTTTCCCCACAAAAAGAAAAGGAAAAAAAATCAGTGCAGGGGTGGGCAGGGAGAGTGGGAGAAGGATTATCAGAAATAGTTCCATGACAGGCTGACCACAAACCCTTGCAGTTTAAATAACTAAGAGGAATGAAACGGATCTGAGTCTCAGGCCTTCACAGCACAACCAAGTGATGGCATACTGGATGAATCTCAACTTCTCCTCGCTTCTCTCTCATGCTTCACAAGGATTTCTTCTAAAGATGAGCACAGCACCTGGGGCTGGGAACTACACACATTGCAATGAATCTGGGTGGCATTTGTAATTAATGGCATGCAGCAATGTGTGAAAGAAAACAAGAAACTAATGAAAATGTCAACCAGATATTTCAGTATTTCAGCTGTAGCAAAGGAGGGCTGATGAGTAAATTTTTTTTTGTTTTGGTTTTT
The DNA here is from genome assembly GCF_964195595.1 of Calonectris borealis. Taxonomy (NCBI): domain Eukaryota; kingdom Metazoa; phylum Chordata; class Aves; order Procellariiformes; family Procellariidae; genus Calonectris; species Calonectris borealis. The sequence goes on along the minus strand of NC_134314.1, from coordinate 96,560,273 downwards.
TTTTGTTGTGTTTTTTTTTTGTTGTGTTTTTTTTTTTGTTTGGGTTCAAACTGATTTCACTTTGCCAAGCTTTTTTCTTGCTCTTGTGCTAGATGGACAAGGAAAGAGAGGAAGTATTAGTACAGGAAAACCCTGGTGTTTTTGCAGCAAACTAGGTTGTGATTTCTCACATTTGATGAAACTGAAACTTTTTCTTCTCACCTTGAAAATGTCTCTTCTGATTAGAGTCCAGCAGCATGGTAATGGCCTTTACAAGCTGACGCAGATGTCAAACAAAAGTAAAAGTTGAGAATGTCAAGAGGAGGGGGGGATGACAGGTAACAACAGGAATGGGGGGGGAGTATGGAAAACGCTTAACAAACTGGTCTCTGGGCATAAGTTTGTCTTTAAAATGATGGCTTAAAAAGAAGTAGAGATGAAAAATCCTACTGATTTTCTCCAATATAATTCACACAAAGTAACCCAGACAAATACAGAAATACATAGCAGCAACTTAGTGTTTTATTTCCTATGAGGTTGCACTTGGAAAAAAGGGAAGTAGGGAAAAAAAAGAAAAATGAGCAATTCTGAGTTAATTTTGAATCCAGCACAGAAATGTTTAAAAAAAAAAAAAAGTGTGACCATCTATTCCTCCTTGTTTGGCATGGTTACATTTTCTCCGGGGTGACTTCAGCATAGAAGAATTTTAAATATCCCCTTTTCATATGTCACACTCTATTTCCCTGATCATCAAGATCTGGCATTGTAGCAAAGCTGCAGTAAGCAATGTGTCTCGCACCTGTCTCAGGTGTAGCCCCGCTCCCCTACCTTCCCGGAAAATTATGTGTATAATTCGGGAACATCCTCATCATTTTCAATGCTATCTCTAGCATAAAAGGAAGGATAAGTTATCCAGTCCTAACAATGCAGTATTATTAAGCTTTCTATAATGAGGTCTCAGTTGAATGGAGTATTTTGAGATCTTTGTGAGGGAGGGTTGCTCTTTTTGCCTCTTCACCTGGGAAACATTTTCTGCTTAACTAGCTGGTTCTCTGCTCTCAGATATCTGCATTCATTTCAGCAGTAACAAAGCTTTTTCTTTCTACCCAAGGAATTAAAAGCACCTTAAAACATACATGGGTAAACTTCATTAGCCTTTTTTAAGGGAGTAATTTATTATCTCTGTCAGAGAAAAGTGAAGCAGAGTCGTGCCATTTTTGAAAGCAAGTTTTTTTCCCCAGGGGCGATAGGCATCCTACGCTTCACAACAAGTCACTAACACCTAGGACTGGAATTAGCTAACAGTAAGGCAACTGTGCTCTTTGACAACTGAAATACCAGGTTAACTTACATTTCAAAATACCAGGGATATTTTGAGCTAATTTTCCATTGACTTGTATCCTTTACAGATGACACGGTGATGTATATCCCTCAGATAAAACAGACCTCCAAATGAATGTACCCCCGTGCTCATTGTACACAGGTACCTGGTTGTACAGACCATTATTTATTTTGTAAATGCAGAAAGCTGATGAAAATGATGCTGCTTTTATTATAAAAGGTTCAAAAGTGTGAGCCTTTTAAAAGCTTCAAAACAAACCTCAGATGAAATTGCCTGGCCTGATTCTTCACTGCCTTGCACTGGTGCAACTTTATTGACATCTGTGGTATTGCAGAGACATATAGGTGGAGTAATGCAAGGGGAATGCACAACCTTACCTAGCGCTGATGTCCTCTGTCATAACTCATGTTTTCTGAGCAAGAAGCAATAGAGAGAGACAGTAAACACTGCCTACAAATAGCTTGTCACAATTTCCTTTACCTTCTCTTCCTCAACTGCCTGTGCTTTATGAATTTTTTCATGCTTTCAGCTAGAAGTCACTTACATTTCAATACCTCAATTAATGGGGTGGTGGTTTTTGTTTGTATTGCAGCTGGCATCCCAGTGAATTTGCCTGCAGTTAACTTGATGGCCAGCTTTGCTCTGAACTATATGTCATCGATAATAACAAGTGACAATCTTGCCATTCCAACAACTTGATAAATCGACCGGGCTTCAAAACAAGTCAGCTTCACCTGTCACAAAACGTGGCAGGCTTTCTGATTTAAATCCCCAGGATCAAACATTTCTGACAGAGATCTCAAAGCACACGAGCCCGCAGGCTCACCGGGCAGGTCAGGTTTTTGATAGAGCAGGCATTTACAGTGCAGAGAAATGAAGGGTGCGAAGGTGTGGAGTGGCAGCTTTCCCCTGCTCTCCAGGGTTGTATTTGAGTTGCTCTTTTGTATTGCTTTTAGAACAAATCAATTCTCAGTGCGCTCAAGCGTTTTGTGTTAAATAACTCATTGCACCCAACTGCCACGTGCAACGCTCACACCAGGGACCCTCATTAAGACAGGTAGGTTTCCTGAGGCTGTCTGCGGCAGCAGTCAGAATCCTAAGGCAGTTTCATCTGAGTTTAGTTTAAGACACCGTGCAGTAAAAATGAATGGAACGGGCCATTTCTGTGTGCAATATTCTATTTTTGCTGTGTGATGGGGAGATGCCACTCTACAGATATGCCTTGGTGGGCTTAGACTCAATGAGACAACCCTGTCCTCTCTTGCAGCGCTAGAGAGGACTGATCAGCAGCCATAGACTTTGTGACCATTAGGCATACTGTTGTAGGTACTTTTGGTGGCCTCAGGACCTCTTCTGCTGTTTGTATTAAGAAAGGCAGTCAGACTCTTCCCTGAAAACAATTTTTTATTATTATTTTAGGGGATCGGTGGTAACTATGCAAATGAGTAGTCAGATACCTTTGTGGAGCTATGTCTTTTCTTATTTCACTCTAACTATATCAAGTGAATGATTGCAGTCCTTACCAAGAAACACCATTCCACTGGTAACATTTCTAAGAGTCCTCAAGGCTTTGTTCTGATTTTACAGTCATTTTGTGAGGTTTGATATTAAGAAAGTGACAGCAATTCCTGTTCCATTTTAGACTGGGGAAAAGAGTGCAATTTCATTTGTACATCTAAAAGATTGCTATATGACTCCAATCCAGTCAGACTGAGCTTCCTTTAGAGGCTATTGAGACAAATAGATACTTCCAGATCGTGAGTCAGGTGCCTACTGCAAAATGTCTGAAGCCAAATCAACACCTCAGGCTTATGCTAGCACAGCTGTGTAGATCTGCACTGGGAAGAAGAGAAATCCCAGGCAGATTTAGCTCTACTAACATTCATCCTACTGTTGATGTAGCTATCCTAGCAAACCTGTGCTTTTTTCTATCATAATAGGCAATTGTGCTGTTACAAAGGTATATACACTTTTGCGGGAACACTTTTCCACGTGCAAAAAGTAATGGACTCTTGGGGTTGGCTTTGAAATAGCAATACAGCTTACTAAAATTCCATTACAAAACTCTAAGTAGGGGAAACCTTGATTCCTCCAGGCAGTGGCATTTTTATGTTTGTTTCTCTTTCTACTTTTTTTGCTTTTGTTTCTGCTATGAAGGAAACTGGATTAATATGGGGAGAAATGTATTAGAAGCACCTGGAGCAAGTAACATTCTGCTTTTGCCATGCCTGTAGCAATTTGTATTTGCTCTTGATGAATATTTGCATGAGAAGTGTTATGTTTACATGAAGTAGAGCTGACATTTTTTCATTTAAAAAGAAAAGTATCATCAGGTTGATATTTTTTCATTAAAAATGCACCAGATATTTATGAAAAACATAAGAATTTGATAAGCACCTAGGATCATTTTCAAACAATTTATGGAGATGCTTATAATTTGTCAGAATTTTAAAATCGTAATAGAAATATTTCCATAAAATAGCACTCACCATTTTAATCAGCTCTCAGAAAAAAAAAAATTCGAACACACAGCAGAAATATATTTCTAGCAGAAGCTTACTGTACAGTACTTGAGAATCTTGAATTATCAGGGAACAGAAATAATACCATAGGATTTATGTACAACAGGAGATGACCAATATATATGGTTTAAAACAATGAATAATTTTAATAAATCCACAAGCTGAAATTTGTTCATTAAAAATAATCTTCCAAATACCTGTGAACATTGAATCACAGAAACCCAGAATAGGAAGAGACCTCAAGAGACCAAAATGGCTCTCTGTTTTATCTCACATTAAATATACTGTGAACATACCTACTGGATATTTGTACAACATGTTCCTATAAAGCTCTGGGGAAATAACTCTTGCAGCAATCCCTACAGAGTCTATTCCCATGCTTCACTCTGGTTTAGATTTTCTTTAGTGTATAACTGGAAGAATCTTTTTTTTTTAAACCAAATAAAATTCTTACAAACTCCTCCTTCATTTGTTTTCCATCCTTACTGGCTCTTAGAGAGCTGTTGATTGTTCTTCTTATAGCAACTAATTGTAAAATGGAAGAAAGTTACCATATCTTCCCTTTCTTAGCCTAAACATTTTGGTCTCTTATAGCCTTTTCTCATAGGTTACGTCTGTTCATCTTCTTATCTTTCTTGTTGCTTTTCTCTTCATACTAGTTTCCTTTTATCTTTCTCAAAATGCGTCATCCAAAACTGGTGATAGTTATTTGTGCCTTGGTACCAGCATGAACTGAGCTGGAATCGTGACTGTGGTTTCTTTTGCAGAGTGCTCCTGCATAATATGTTCCGGTATAAGCCCTTCCCTTTCTGTAACAGGGTCCTATTAATTTTATCATATGCAGTTTGTGATCTGCTGTATTCATTGGTTCTCCTCTGTGTGCTCAGCTTAGTCACTTGTTCACTCGCTTTACTTTGGGCTTGTGCCTATTGAATTTCATCTTATGGATTTCAGAGTGGTTTTCCACTTTTTCAATATATTTTATTTTCAATCCTGTCTTCCAAAGAACTTGCAATCTTGTCCAGCTTGCTTTTTACACAATTTTTGTAAGCAACCTTGTTCTGGTCAATTAAAATCATTAATAAAATCACAGCCAAGCCAAATGCCTGTGGGATAATGCTTAAAAATCTTCTCCAGTTTGATCATGAGTCAATTCTAACCGCTCTAACTGTGGTTTTGCATTCATTTGAGAACACATTTTCCTGGTTTGCTTATGAGACTGGTTTCTAACATTGAGGAACAGTCAGTGGTCTAAGAGTTTGGTCTGACTCACTTGAGAGATGGTGGCTTCTTTGGACTTCAGAGATTTGCTTTTGTGATACACGTGCTTCCATTTAACAGAGCAAGGACATCAGGACTTGCTTGTGTTTTCATAGGAGGTCTGGATCTGTTGCTAAAACCAGTGTTTTTTCACCTTGATTAAGTTTGGATTCAGCTTGCCTTTGTGGATCTGGCTTGCTTTTATTTTATCCAATGGATTTTACAGTTCTTAAAGAATAATGTATTTTCAAGAAAAAAAGTCAGAAAAATCATGAACAGGTTTGTACTTAATGCAAAAAAAAAAAAAAAAAAAAAAAAAGAAAAACAACCTCCAAACCAAAATCCCAAAACTTTTAATTTGAAGAAAAGAAGTAGTGAAGGCTTATCATAACTTTGAAACATAGTGGATATATTTTTTGCTTACTGTTAGAACATCTTACATTTATTGCTGCTCCTCGCTGCCTTGACATGTGGCACAAGGGCATGACATATGTAATGAGTTTCACTCTATCTCGTAAATAAGGCTTTCATTTATTGAAAACAGTTATTGCTGGTATTGTAAGAAGTTTCCTTTTGTCTCAGAAGAACAAACTGGCAATTGAAAAGGAAAAATTCATCAGCATGGAGTTCAAATCACTATTCTCTTCCAGTTGTCCTTTTTATATTATTATTTTTATTTTTTGAGGCTGGGCCCTAAATCTAGTTTTATCTAGGGCTGGGACATCTTATGCAGGCAACTTCAGCCCAGCTGCGAGAGAACATTTTGCAGTAGTTTTGCATAAATGAGCTTGCCTCCAGGCCTACTCTCTTTCTCCACAGTTGGTCTTCCTGCTTCTGCTCATTATCTCTGATTTTCAGCAAGTCTTCAAATTTCTGCCAGGCATGGTCTAAAAGACTTGCAGGATTGAAGGATTCCTTGAGGAGCAGTAAGAAACGTGGGAAGGCAAAAGCAAAGTCTTCTGGTTTGCCTGAGACCTGGGGAAGAACAAGCAGAATCTGAAAGGGGTGATAGGGCAGGATCCCTGTGGGGCACGGGGAGACAGAGGGGGGGCCTTCTCTCCTGGTGGGACTGTTTAAAAGCACTTCTTTCTGTGCCCTTATAGAGATCCATGAGCAATCTCTGCAAGCGTGGACATGCCTGCTCTGTACGAAGGCGACGCTGTATAGAAATGTCAGCTCCTAAAGCAATTACAGAGAGTCTGGCTCCAGGGGAGAGCTTGTTGGGTGCTCACTTGAAGAACGTAGCCCTATACTGTCTCATACAGCAAGGGCAGGTTGCCAGAAGGGCCATGTGCTGAAAGACAGAAAAAGTGCTGTAGGAACCTCTGGGGAGCAGAGCAAGGGAAAAGGTTGAGGGGAGCGGATACAAGACAGAAGAAAGGTGCTCAGAGTGCAGGTGTATACTGCAGATTCATTCTTATCATCCTTTCATGCAGGCTTTTATTCCTTTAAACTCCACTGGAATTCACCCATATGGGGGACAATCACACCTGTGCACTGACTATGTGTGTTGCAAAAGGAAGAGAAGTTACTTGGTTGTTTTACTCCTTCATACAGATTTATTTTAAAAGCCTTTACCCACTCTATTATAATATAAATGTCTATTAGCATCACATTGCATGATGTCTATTACAAATATAACTGTTTATTAGCATCACATTACATGATGTATATATGTGGATGAATTTGTAAATGTATGCTTGTGTATATGTATCCATACAGATCTACATGCCTTTCTCTCAACAATGTCATAATCTGCACTGTATCATTCTAAAAAGCTTTTATACTGTTTTAGATTAAAGTTGTCATGTAAATCTAGGATTTTATTATTCCTCTTCAAAGTAAACAACATGAAATAGAAGATGTTCACATTTCAAAGATATACCTTGAAGTCTTCAGAGCTGAAGGGGGTAGGGGAGAAATTTCTTCTCCCAATTTGTTCCAGGTAAAATAATTACTTTCAAGAGTGAGAAATGTATTACAATTTCCACAATTACTCTGTTATATTATACTGGGACAATAAATGATTTTAAGCCCAACATTTGTCTGGTTAAAAGTTACAGGCAATTAATTTTAATAAATAATTTGGCCTTTTCCTAAAGTGGAAAATAAAATTTCCTTAACAACTGCAAGTAATTTTTTTTAAACTATTGTCACATAATAAGGTCATTACCGAAAGGGGAATTAACTACTTACTGGGACAATGCATTTTAAAAATGACTTTAAACAAGTAAAAACAAAGGATCATTCATTTAAGTGTGAGCGGGAAGAAACCAGCTCCAGTTTCACAAAGCTTGGGGACGCAGTGCACTCTTGTAGTGGCGCACAGGAAAGAGATTTGCCAGCCTGGTCCGCCACGAAGTGATGGCAAAGGACTGGCTGCCTCTGTTTCTGTGTGATGAGCACTGGATTTGTTGGGGGTTGCTGTACAGCAGTGGGTGGACGTTGAAAGCAGAAAGAGGGAAGAGACAGCAGTGCTGGTGTGGCCCAGCCTCCATCCTTGTGGCGGTTCCCATGCCCACCTTGGACATACGGCAGGACCGTTTGCCATGCTTTAGCAAGGGGCAAGTGAAGGCACTGGTGCAATTAGGAGGATCCTTTTTTTACTATGAGTACCTTGGTCTGAGGAACACGTGTGTGCAACAGAAGCAGCTGGGGATGAACAGGGCCTCTCAGCGCGATGTGAGTGTTTCAGGAACAAATCTTCCCCGCTGGCTGTCCCTCCTTATACAGTTGCTGTTTACCCTTTGAAACTGAATGCCCTGTGCAGAAGCACTGCTTTTATGCAAAATTAGTATAAACATGATTTTGTACTATTAAGTGTTTGTGGAAACTGCTGGCTTTGCAGATTCTGGTAACTCCAGATTTCAGATAGACTTCCTCCAGGAAGCAGTTTTTACAGAAATATTGGGTTCTCCAGCTTAATAGCTACTATTATACTGGTATACCTGGTCGTCCTCCTCCTCTTCCAAAAAAAAGTATCTTCTCAGTATTGTTTCTCTGCAAGTCAGGGGCCAACCCTTATCATGAGGAGAGTGTGAATAGTTTGTTGTCTGTAAGACAATCAACAAAAGCTCTATTGCTTTAAGCACAGTTTATACTGACAAGGAAGAGGTCCATTCCACCGTTCGGTTTTAAAAGGTGTTACACTCTTCTTAAAACCCTTTTTAAGGTGGCATGTGACAGGAATACACACACCTGCAGGAGTCAGTAGACCTCATATCAAACAAGCCATGCTGTCCATAGGATAGACTAAGTGCACATAAATCGCATATTAAATAACTGCAAATAGATAGTGTGAACAACATATTTTAAAAATTAGTATCTATGAATCAGAAGAAATTTTCATTAAGATTTATTTTACTGTCTCTAGTTGCTATGAAATCATCTTGCTTGTATTCTCCAGCACAATAGGATGGCATTCATTGTGATCCAGTGGTACTGATTAGACCCTAATATGTTGGAAAAAATGTGTTTTATGCCACTAAGTAAATCAGAGACTTCTGCGCCAGCTGGAAACTAGCACCTGAAGCCATCTGAACTGCATTGTTCTCTGTTGCTTGTGGGACTGATTCCTCTTCTCACGGTGGAAATATGAACACTTAATATGCAACGCACATCAAGTAATTTTCCTGTTTAGCTTTTCTAACTGTTGCATCATATTTTTAATTTTCCTCTCTTTGTAATTCAGTCTAAATAAAGGCTCTGGTATTAATTTAATTTTTTGAGAGAAAAATAAACCCTGCAAAAGCAGAGACATGCATTGCCCTTTCTCTAATCAATTTTATAACATTTATTTTTATTGGCTTATCCCCTTGAATGAAATTATAATTTTCAGATGAGAGACATACTAGAGTCCAGGCTGTTAAACCTGCCAAACCTGTCTCCATGGCAGGACTGAGTGTGATTTTCATACAATGCTTCTGCTCCTCAGATTGTACTAACGACAATGTAGTTTTTTTCCCAAGTATTTTCCTGAGGGCTCCTTATGAATGATGTAGACAAGGAAGCCTTTTTTTCCCCCCCCCCTTCCTGCTGTAAGGCAAGACTGCCTACAGTTGGGCACAGCTGTGAGAACAGGCATTCACACCATCCTGGGGGCAGAAACCTGCCCCTGTGGAACAGTTCTTCCCAAGGCTCCTGTGATGAGGAAAGCTTGTGAGGTCTAGGAAGGCAATTAATGGAACGGTTAAAATGCGTGAAATTGTCAGGTTAAAGCAGAAACATCGATCACTGCTCTGTTTCTCGTAATGCTTCTCAGATGTGATAACTCAGAATCATCCTTTGATGTTTATATGAATCCAAGCCGTCATAGCTGATATAGGGCTACACACATGAACTACTATCAACAATATTTGAGTTTTTGTAAAGTATAATAACATGGAGTTTGATTACCTGTCTCATATGGAGTGGTTTTCTGTCTTGATTTTTGTAAAACTGTTCATGACTGACACCTAGTCTGGGGCACAGGAAAATCTGGTCTCAGGGGATTGTCTACTCCCTTTCCAGAGATGATGATGAGAAGTTTCTGGGGGAGAGAAAAACAGCTGAATGACAAGGAAGCTTTACTCTCAATATCATTAAAGTGGTAATTGTCCCATAATTAATGGTCTGAAAGATTAGGTCCTCGCAATAGTGAGTGCAGAGGAAAAGAGCATTATGGAAACACAGTGAGTGGGCTCCATAAACACAGAGGACCTTCAGATGTGGCAATGCTTGTCAAAAGTCCCATGTAACTGTGACAGGTTTTGCCCAGATGTTATCAAGTTTCATACATGAGATGGAGTCATCTGGGTAGTATCACAGAGATTTTTTCCAAGCAATTCTTTGCATCCTGTGGTAAAAGAGAGCAGCTAATCCTCTTCCTTTTCTATATAGCTAAAAGTTTCTGTTCCCACTTCTTCAATACCTGAATGCTTCATAACCCTCCATAGATCTTACCTTCACTGCACCCTAGTGCTAGGACTTGTTACTGTCTCCACCACCTACTCTCCAGAAAAGCAAAATTAAAGTAAGACAGGACAATGTGCTTAACATCACCCAGCAACTCACTGACCGAATCATATTCCTTCCATTGAGTCAGGTGAACGATCCCCTACACGTATCTGTCCTTTCCCCACACAACACTTTTGTGTTATGGACTGCACCCTAACAGCTTTTTTTTTTTTTCCAGCAGTGAAACTTATTTTTGCCTTCAGTGTTTTACCACAGCAGTTGGGTGAGGAGAAAAATAAATCAACCTGGCTGAGCTATTCACAAGCTTGTTCATGCCTCTCTTTAATGCGGGGCATCAGTGCTGCCTTATTCTCTGCAGCTGGCTGTCCGTCTCTGCCCACCTTATAAAACTTGGAAAATTGCCCTTCCCCCATCTAACTGTCTGTCTGAGGAAATGCTTTAAAGGGCAAAATCGCAGCTCCTTCAAAGAATGATTCACAGAAGAACTTGAGCTTTGATTTATAATTAGAGCTCTGAAAACCTTTCATTGCAAAGCTGGGAAGAGCTAGGGGAAAAGCCATCCTCACCTGTTCTCTACCTCACTTCACTATAAACCTGGTTCACGTCTGACCCCTGGCTCTGTGTTTGCAATGTTTTTGATGGTACTGGTATGAACCAATTTCAAAGGGAAATTTTAAGGCAAAGGGAAATAGGAAGCATCCTCTTTCCTCCCAATTTTAGGACAGGAATTTTTGCTTCATTTGAAACCAGTGAAATGCTCAGACTTTCTGTGTGACTTTAAGGAAGGGCAAAGTTGGCTCTCACTTTTGTCTTCTCCTCTCCTTTTCCCACTCCCTCCCCTCCACAAACAACAAATATTATTTCTCCATTTCACAACTCTGGTGACTTTGGGAGTTACAATTTCATGTGGATGCTGGCTGAACTTCTGTCTGTTCACAAGACGATTGGCTGTGATTTTGCTCATGAGCTGCCATTTTGCACAACGTGTCTAATGCCACTTCTACCCAGAACAGGAGAGAAGAAACTCCAATGGCATGAAAACACTTGACTTCCTCTTGGCTTCACTCCCTTGAAAAACAGAGTCCACACAAAAGTAAAAGCCCACTTGTGAGGATACATCTTTGTTTGAATAAAAGGATGAGTATGAACGTTACACAAAAATATTCCCTCTCGCTATGCAACTTTATAAATCTTCGTATTTTTTTCTGTTTTTCTGATCATATTCTTTGACATATCTTTCTTCAGTCTCTTTCTTTTCTCTTGCTCTCTCCTAGTGGTAGTACTTTCCCAAAATATGTGTGCTAGGCTCCTCAGGATGGCTTATTTTTTCCCTCTGAAAAAGGAATTTTTTTTTCTTAAAATTATTCTAAAGAATGGTTACAGAAACGTGTAATCTCTCAACATCAAGAGGTAGGAGCTGCAGTCAGAAACTTGGATTTGAAAGAAAAATAATGTATTAGTTCCATTTTTAATGGAACCATTTTTAATCAACCATGCCACTTATGTCTACATGGACCAAGGCATGGAGCTCTAAAACTTGCTGTCAATCCTTGAGCCCCTTGAGTTTGTACTTGTACCATACATCTTACCATGCGCTTTGTCAAGCCTCTCCACATAAGAAGCGATTTTCTAGTGCTAACACTGATCCCTTACCGTGGTATCATGTACAATGCTGTGCTCAGCTAATCCTGTTGAGAAGGAAAAGAAGTCTGGACAGCTATTATACCTCTATCAACTTTTCTTACTGCTTCTAGCAATTAGTTCTGAAGTCTTGGAGGCTAATATTTGTGATTAATATATGTACATAAAATGTATCATTTCTTCTAGTAGTAGTTATAAGCCTTGGATTTCTTTTTTTTTTTTCCCTTTATCTTTTTTTTTTTAATTATATCACGTGGCTGGACGTCACTGGTAATATTCAGGTATGACAGGGTATTGCCTCAGTTAGTACTTTGTGAAGCTTAAGAGGGCAGTAGTTTCTCATTTTCTCAGCCATGTTCCACAGATAACTATACTGGAAAAATAAGAATGAGTGATGTGTTTTTGATTATTTATCCAAGACCTTATGGAGCACAGAAAAAGTTTTTTGCAAGTAGATAGTGTATTTTGAGTAAGTTTTGAATACATGGGTGACAAGAAAACCTTTGTCAATAGAGTTATAGTTAGAGGTGGAATAAAAAATAGCCAGAAAACTTTGGATGCATATAAAAATGGACAACAAAAACAAGGAAAGAGATGAGGAAGAAGATGCTTCTCTGTGAAGTCATCAAGGTAAGGTGACACACACTGTGATCTACAGCTACGAATTACAGCTGCATCATGATTACTGCTGTGTAATGGGTAATGTCAAGGCTCCAGACATCAGTGGTCAAATATTCCAAGACCTGAAACTCAGGTTTTAAGGGAAACACTATTTTTGCCTGCAAATACAGGGGTTAATCCTTTTAGGAACTGGAAAGTGGATTACGCTAGCAGTAAAGCAAACCTGTCATGACTTGGAGGGGGAAGCAGTGAGGACAGAAGCATCCATTCATTTTCAGAGTACAGTACATGGCATAGTGCAAGGTATGAGAACCTGATGGATCTGGAAGGCTGGGAGGGGGACGGCTTCTCTGTATAGCTACCACCATACCGAGAGGGGCACTGGGTATGGCAGTGTTTATAGACTTTCCTTGAAATAAGGATGGGTATTGAATGGGTAAAAATTAGGCAATCACATTTTTGCTCTGTCGATGTGAACACTCAATGTGGCTTAATCATTCACATGACAGGCACAACAGGTTTATTATCTTGTTTCCAAATGTGATCACTAACAGACATACCAGACTAAAGTGATAAAATGGACTGGGTTGGCTGGGCATAAAGTGCATGTGAATGGACCATTACAATATTTTTCTCCGGCTAAATGTGTGTGACATTTTTATAATGGATATGAAACTTCACACAATGCAATTCTCGACTTCCCTGACCTACAAAAGTCAAAATAAATGCAAAATCTTCATTGTTTGGTGCATGGAACATTTCATAAATGTCCATATGCATTTTGATTTGTGGTTTGTCCTCCTAGAAGCTGGAAATGAAGGCACAGTCCAGTAGCTGGAATAAAAAAAGGTGTTCTTCATGAAACCATCTGATTCTCCTGTAGCTCTCTTAGAGTCTCAGGAACAAATTTCAAAGTTTGAAGTTTGACTACCTTATTCTTAAAGAAAGATCTGAATGGGACTGTGTTTTTGATAGTTTAGAAAGAAAGAGAAAAGAGATGGGACTGGACTGGAAGGCTGAAGCAGATTCTTAGCAGCATAATGGCATCATCATCACAAAAACCCTTCATCACACCTTCACTCTCCTTTTCCACTGAATTACCGAAACGACTGCTTTTATTTCTACAACTTTCTGATTTAACTGTCCTCATAAGCTGCTGTAACACAAATATTCTGCAGACTGATATCACACATCTTTTAGAATATGTAACCCTTTGGCATCCAGAAGTAAACACTAAACTCTTTGTATACTGTTAACCCTGACAGCATCAAAAGATGGATGTAGAGTTAGCTTCCACAAAGGCTTCATTTTGAGTAGTGAGTATATTAAAATACATAAAAAACCCTTCAAGAAAACTGAACCAGTAAAAAGTTAATTTTATACTTTCAAATAAATCTGGGCAGTAGGTATGCTTAGGGGAAAATAGTGAATAAGTGTAGACTTTAATGAAGACAAAAATCAATTCCAGATAACACTGTTCCCCTCCCCCTCTTTGGAACAGACTGCATTGCCATCACTGTCAATTCTGTCACAGCAAAGACTAGCCTACGAGCTGTAACATCTCCCATGTGCATATCACTAATTAGCTGCAACGGAGAAGCATGTTCGGATTTTAACTACACAAAATAACAACCCAAGTGTACGGATTATGACAACAGACAAATTTTGATGCCTTGGAATCATAAAGTGTTGGTAGCTGCGGCATTCCTCAGCCCACACAGAGAACAAGGGGAATGTTTTGCACTATTAATACTTCTTCCGATTTCAGGATCCCATGGGCTTTGCAAACGGAGTGACATTTATCCCAGCTCCTTGGACTAGCCACAAAGTCTGGACACCACTTACATTCATTCCACTTACAGGTCTAAATGGTGCATAGGTTTTCTGCATGTGGGTGAATTGCACTCCTAATGAAGTGTGCCTCCTTGGGAAGTAGGTATGATTAAACCCCATTTGCAGATGAGGAAAGGGAAGCATTAAGGGGTGAAATGACTTACCCAAACTCAAAATGAGCCATAAGAAAAGCTGGCACATAACTAAAAATTCTCCATATGCTCATGAACTTTTTTCACAGAATCACGGAGTGGTTGAGGTTGGAAGGGACCTCTGGAGGTCATCTGGTCCAGCTCAAGCAAGGCCAGCTATAGCAGGCTGCTCAGGACCATGTCCAGGTGTCTCTTCAGTATTTCTTGATTCCATGACATCTCTGGGCAACCTGTACCACTGCTGAGTCACCCTCGCAGTAAAAAAGGTTTTCCTTATGTTCAGATGGAACCTACTTCCATCCTATCTATACCTTTTATTTCTTCATTCACCAGTGGTCAGGACAAGTGCCAGGATGGCTGAGAAACTCAGTGGCTCTTTGTTACCTTCACAAAATAGGAAGAAATGCAGTGGCAACTTGCCTGTTGTCCATTTCCCCCAGGAAAGAAAGATGGCCTGGCTTCCAGTTCCCCACTTTGGTAAAGCCAGTAAGGACATGTTATGGGAGATTTTATCATCATGAATTATAAAATCTGGATCTTCCTTCCACTCTATTGTCTGTGCTGTTACTCAAGGTCTGCTCAGGCTGCAGAAAAGCTGTTTTTTACTTCCCTACTGTACATATCTTACCTAGGTGAACAGTTTTGTAGGCACCTTTTTTCTCTTCATCAACATAATTTCATTTTCTTTTTCAATCTTTAGTCACAAAATTGCCTTGCTTTTCCTTATTGCATCACTGCAAATCTTCTTTTTAACCTATTAACAGCCTTCTCAGCTCTTATTGCCTCTCGCCTTGACTGGTGTCATTTTTGTCGTTGCTTTTGTCTTGGTCTGTATCAGGCAATGCAACGTGCAGCTGTGAAAATCATTGTTCTTTGACACTCCTGCATGAACTTCTTCTCTATGTTATTCAGCAACATAAGTCCCTGTTACAGCTGAGATACCAAGAGAGAGGCATAAGGGGAGCAGGAATGTGGCAGAGTATTTAGAGTTGCAACACACAGATTCTGCCTTCTGACTCTCCAGAGTATGGTCCAAATGCCAGCTCTCAGCCACTCCTCTTCTTGCTTGAACCCTACTATTTATTCATTGCTTCACACCTTTCATGAACTCAGCCTCTGTCCTCCAGTGTACATAATGACAATGATTACCTCTCAAATCTATTTTTAAAAAAACATATCTTTTATGAGATGTTCTGTAATTTCTTTGCAGGTTTCTCTCCTTTGCTTCCCCCATCTTTTTCCTCAGTGATGACTCAGTTGCTGAGAGCACCCTGAAAAGAAGCATAAAATGACTTTCAAGAACTCAGTCTAGTGAGAGCATTCTGTAAAGAGTTGGATTTGTCTTTATACATATTTTATCCCAGCATGAGGCAGTGGGAGGGGAGAGCCAAATGAAGCATGTTTCTTTGCTGTTCCTGAACTAAGAAAGCCATAGAAAACCTCTTTGTTCAAGCGGAGGAAAAATCCCTATGTGGCAGGGAAAACACGAGAATGTCATGTCATGCTTTATAGTCACCGTGCATGCCTCCTTTTATGTTTAAAGGGGAGAGAGCAAATGGTCTAAAATCTTTTCCGGGGACTGAAAGAGGAATGCAGAGGTATTTTGACTCTAATTGTCTAATGTGCTGTTGCATGAGCTATATACCAGAAGTGAGCTGAGCTGTAGACCTGAAGAAAGTTCTTCGTTGGAGACAGTGGAGAATGTCATTGGCTGGACATTAGTTTTTAACTGTGATCTCCCCTCTGGAGACAGTGTTGAAAGAAGCTGGTGATTAGAACTTGTTTTTGTAAAGAGAAGCAAGAGGGTGAGAGAACCAGTTGGCAACGGGAAAAGGAAGGATAAAGCAGTGAGGCAAAATATATTTTCAGCTGTTGCAGCACCAGCATCTCTGTTGATATCAACACACCAGGGTTGTGTCCATCTTTTACTGCTGCTTCTCACTGACCTTATAAGAAGATGCAATCTTCTTTGGTCTCCCTTACAAGGCATAAGTGAGAACACTGACTCAGAATGAAAGGGGATTAAACGCTGGAGAGAGAGAGGAGCAGCCACCCTTTTGCAGGTACTGTGCTGAGAGGTGTCTCTGAGGTGTAGTGGAGGAAGATCATGCATCTACAACAGTGTCATCTTCAGCCCAAATCCATGTCTCTCCCTTTTGCCTTCAAATGTCCCTGACTTTGTTACTGACTAGCTACTGGCTGTGGGCAAGTCACTTCAAGTCTTTTTTTGTTACTGTTTTTCTGCTTACCTTCTGTTTTATTTTCTACCTAAAACTATTCATGGTTTATGTACTGATGGGGCTACAGACCCTGTAGAAGGAAAGGAGTTTCCAGCCCCTGTGGGGCTCTGCATTGAAGACTAACATGCTAAGTCACTTGTAAGCAGCTTGCCCAGGTCTGTAATATGATGACGCCTCTTGGCAGCCCCAGCTTTGGCCTGAGGAGTTTAACTCTGAGGGATCTCATAATTCAAAGAGAAACTAAGTGTAGGATTAAAAGAATATGAGGTAGACCATTTCTGGATAACCTATAAATATATTTATGCAAGGTATCTGGAGTCTTTTGCAATCAACCACTAAGAACAGCACCTCCGTTGAGACAGAAGTCTGTAGACAGCACGGATGTGCAGGCAGCAGGAAATAGATGTGACACTTGGGAGATCAGAGAGATCATTCTTTATGTACAGCTGACATGCTGGTTTTGTCATTGAGTAAATCACAGCCCTCATTGGGCCAACCAAAATTGATACCTCAGCTTCCTCCTTTTAGAAAAATTACAATAATCAACTTTCCTTTACTCTTTGAAGTACAAGATCTACATATTAAAAGATCTATTATTTTTGTTAGCCTTTCAGAAGGTATGGGTTCGTCTTTAAATATCTTTTTCATGCACATTTCTTTTATTAATTCTCTTTTTTCATAATTTTTTTCTTAAAGATCTTTTCCTCTTATCCCTTTTGTTCCTGCTACGGTCTTAGATGACAGCATTTTTCATTACATTCCCTGCTTTTTTAATCTCTTTGTCTCCATTTATGTAAATATGGCATGTGAACCTGCAAGATGATGGAGTTATGAAAATCCTTGGAGCCTGCTTTAAAATCTCATGAAGGTCTAATTAAATATTGCACACTGGGGAAGACATATTTTCCAATGTATATGAAAAAATTAAATTGATTGACATAAGCACTAGGTCTTAGATCCGATATTTCCTGACACAATAAATTTCTGGTTAACCCAGATTTCAGAGTGACTTTTCCCTTTTGTTGCACATGGAGGCACGATTTAAGATAACTCCACTGTTTCTTGTTTGCTTTGTTCCTTATCGATGTGAAGATCAAAACTAAACATGAGCCATTTTACTTCCCTTCTGCCCCCAGGTTGTTTAGTGGTGGTGGTGGTTGTTGTTGTTATTGTTATTACTACTGTCATTTTCTTGTAAGTTTAGTCTCTATTTTTTCTGCTTGCCATGTAAAGAGAATGAGCAGCAAATGAGGAGAGAGTATCTTTAAGTGAGATTATCCCTTTATCACAACAAAAGTAAATCTCCTAAATCCAACTGAAAATCCACCATCAGTTGAGATCATCTGTCAAACATGACAGCAATGGAGAGAAATGAATTCTGTCTCTGCTTGCTTGATTCAAAGAAATCTAATGTAAAGTTGTTGTCAGTCCCTCCACTACCGTGCCAGCCGGACTGTGATCTTGCTGGAATTCAGAATCTGCATTTTTACTGCTAAATACAGTCTCCAGGGGCCATTTTTTGGCCTGAAAGGCAATGGCACAAACTGCCTGCATTCATACTTTGTCGTACTTGGCTCTCAGTGGAGGCAAGTTTTGTCCCTGGAAGGCACAAAACCACCTGGGATAGTGTCCGAAGATTTTGTAAGGAGATGGGAAGCAAGACTGTCTATAGTGAGTACAGCAGATAGACCCTGGTATGCTCTGTCGCCTGAGCTGCATGCTCCCTCCCAGCCCTTGTGCTAGCCCCTGATCCATGCTTCACCATTATTTGGAGAGTGCTGGTGGGCCAAAACCATCTCAGGGCACCATGCTACCACTTACAGAGGGTGATTTTGTGGCAACCTAATGGCTGCATATTCTCCCTAGCCCTCCTGTATTTATCTGTAGGGATTTAGAGAGTCTCAGTAGGAGGATTTCTCGTCAGTGCTTTTATGCATGCTGCCTCCAGAAAGATCTAGAGACTTCTGCTCAATAGGATGCTCTGCCTCAGAGCTCACTGAAAAGTGCAATAAGTGGTTGGTTTGACAGGCAAAGAGATCTGGGTGAAGGAAACGAATACTGTGAGCTCAAAGAAACGACTCTCTTAGGAACTGTGTCCTCTTCCTACCCCAATGAAATTCCCTATCATCTTTTCGGCATCAGCTGGTGAGAGTGACGGAAAGTTTAGGTATGTTCAGGCATTTGTCTCGGTTCAAACCTCCCACTGATGCTGTGGGAATGATGCTGTGGAGGGAAGCCTTGCAGGCTGGCTATGAGCCAAGATGAGGAGAGTTCCCCTCCCTTCTCCAGATGGGTGTCTCTGTGCTGTGTGCTGCTTGGGTGCTGCGGGAACGTGCTGCCATGTGGTCCGCAGAATAAGCATTATACAATTTTTATAATTGGATAAAAGTCCTTGGCACTTTATGGAAAACTCAGGGTGTTTTAGTTAAGCTGCTGAACTTGGGGTCTGAATAAATAATTAAATTTTTGCATAGCACTAATTTTCGTGGTCACTTTCGGTTGCAAGCTCTTCTCTTTCACCCCTAATCTGCAAGGCATCTTCAGGCCACTCCTCTGTTCCACGCTGGAGAGCTGCGTATCAGTATTGACTGAAAAAATTATGACATGAAGTTTATAATCTTTCAGATCAAATCTCTTGACAAACATTATACAAATGCTGTTCATCAATAATAAAATGACTTGGGTTTAGAGGTCTGGAAGATGAAGATAATATATGGGAAAGGGAAGGAGAGAATTCATAGAAATTATGAGGCTAAGTTCTGCTTGCAAAGACAGCACATAAATGAATTACCATGTAAAGGATTTCTAGAAGCATAGGCTATTCTAATGTCCCAAATCAGTCAGTCTTTGCACTGTCAGGGTTAGAGTTTGTTAAACTGAAGAGACCAGTCTGCAGCAGCTGGAAAGATGATGGTTTTTTCTGTTTTCCTTTGGTTTTTGGATACAGAAGCAGCTCTCAGGGGAACCCTTGCGTTAGGATCTTTGCTACAGATAGAAGTCATAGTCATTTTGTGCATTGGTATCTGAGGTCAACGTTGTATGAACTTCAGAGCAGATTTAAAAAGCACACTTCATTTTTCTGGAAGCAAAGCATTGCCAGGTTGTGATGGTAGAAGAGATCTCAAAACACTCATTTAAGTTGCACAGGAGCCCAGTAGAAAGCTCTTATCACCTTTTTACAGATGGGAAAAGAATACAAATACATGTGTGCAGAGTCATACTGGATAGGTGCAAGAACCTGAGGACCCTCCCCTTCCGTGGCAGGTTCACACCACTTGTTCTGTCATGATGGAAAAACCCGGCTGGAGTTTGGGTTTGGTTGTTTGAACCCGCTCCAAATCTATAAAACACGCAGCAATGCATTCGGAATCTTATCAGTGTGGCCTTCCAAGTGAGAGAGTGCTAGCCCTCTGTGCATCTAACGGAAAGTTTTTCCATGGGGGTTTTCAGTTCCTGGCTTACTGGTCCCATTGGGACCTAGAAATGTTATGGGCATAACAGATCTGATGGATAGTTTTGCAAATCTAGTGAGATCTAGTATTGCCAAAGGATTCAGTTTTATGGGTGTCTTGTTTAAAGTAGATCAGCTTGGCTTTCCTTTATTTATAACAGGTTTCAACAACTGTGTCTTCAAAATGACAAAAGTAAGACTCTCAGCTGAGGGTGATTTCACTCTGTTCCAAGCAACAGCAGAGCTAATAAAGTCAGCAGGAGGCACCATCTTGAATTAACTTAGAACATTTTTACACTTTTTTAATTTTTCCACTTTATTAACCTGGAAACTTCAAGATAAAGCCAATTTTCCATTGTACTAAGAAGAAAACCATGCTATACAAGAATAAGCACATAAATAAATAAAACAGTATTGTCTTCACTTTACAGAGAGGGATCTGAAGCATATAAAAAACATGTGCAAAAGGTCAAGCAGGAATTGGGCAGCGTAGGGCTGCAAAGCAAACCTGGTTTCCTCAGTCTTATACCTCCCTCCTAACTATATAAATAACCTTCCAGCCTCGGTCAGGTGGTTGCATCCCTTACCTTTGAAGGGATAATGCCAAGAAAACAGCATCCTCATGTATTTCTTACCTTGTTGTAAATACATGCGTGGTGCAGCTAATGCATTTTCAGTTGCGCTTGATTTCACTGAGCCCTGATTGAAATCCAATAACTCCTTGTGGCTCCAGTACACTATGGGATGTTTTCTGAGCTGTCTGTGGCAGGCAAAACCTTGTCATTTCCATCTGTGGCTGGCTTGTCTCAACTTTTACACTTCATGAGAGAGTCTCATTTTCATTGCTAGATGTGTTTTGAAAGTGCCTTCCCATACTGAAAGCAGAGCTCCATAATGGACTTCATTAAGGTAGAACTGTTTTCTCCTAGGAGGCATCAAAGCATTTTTCTCTGTCCTGCATGCTGCTTTATCTGGCAGACAGGCATGCCCCTCTATAAAAAGGCATTCTATAGATAGATGTTTCACACTCAAAAAAATTTTTAAATAAAATATCAAATAAAATACAGCTTTCTAAACTATACTCTGCCTGTCACTTCTCCTAGTCCATTAGCTCACAAAGATACAGAAAGCTCGGTCTTATTTTACTCCTTCCTTGTGAGTGAGTGCTATTTTTGACATTTCTTCTAAAATCATGTTAACAGGGAAGAGATTTTTAGATTATTTCCCCTCTACTTCTCCTTCCCCCTCCAAAGCATAGTATTTGTTTACGGTTTTATACTTAGATTTTAGAGGCATTACTTCATCTGAACTTTCAAGCTATCTAGATCTCCCTATGAGGCTGAACTTTCCAGCTTGATTGACACCTTCATCAAACCTCCATCTCCATCTCTGTGCATCAGAGATGGTTCTAACTTCTGTGGCTCAGTGCCAAACCAATCTCATCTTCCCACTAGGAAATACATCAAGGAGGGGCTGAACACATAAGGCTGGTAAAGTGTGAAACTACCCTGTTATCAGCAAAATGAAAGCCTGGCCAAGCTGGAGGTGATAGGAGTTTCACTTATCACTGCAATAGAGATGCAGCCATTCATAGCTCCGTGTCACTTTTCCTGCCATCCCACGATAACATCTCCTTTGCTGTGCAGGTGACGGCTTCCTCTTGCCACAGTGTTCCTGAGTGCAGTATAAAACATGGCTAGCTCTTTTTGGACTGGTAACTAACAGGGCTACGAATTAGCAACTAGAATCACAGGGCACGGGACATTTTCCTGAAAATGGACCTCTCCCTCAGTGTTCAAGACAGCTCTAGACATGTCTGGATATGCAGAGAAACAAGAATGGCAATGGACTATGGAAGTTTTAAATGAAAAAGATCCCCTTTTCAGTGATTAAAACAGGCTATCCCAAAGGCTTTTCTTTACATGGCACGCTGATGTAACTCTTTCAGATAGGCAACTTAATCCATTACTGCCTGGGAAGAAAAGCTAACCCTCTTGATAGTTTCACACATCTTATGCTATCCAGGAACAGCAAACAGTAGGGAGTGGATAGCTCTTTTACAATGATCTCATCTCATCTGTTCATCCACTTGGCTTCTCAGTCCTGAGGGCTTTAACATGACTGTGCTGGTGTCCCAAATGTGGGGGTATAAGCGAGGCTGTGCCCTAACTATCAGTTCATCATCTAACAGGCTGTGTGGTGCTTAGTTGCCAGCTGGGGTTAAACGATGACACAGGCTCGAGGAAGGTGAAAGTTTGGAAAATCCTTTCTGCCACCCATAAAAAATTAGCAGCAAATACAGGTGCATGCATGTAAGTTCGTAGGTAGAAGAAAGAGATGGACAATTGAGGTTGATGGTAGCAGGGAAGGAGGCTTGAGACGAGTATGTGCCATTTTCCTTCGGAGACACCTCTTCCTGTGCATAATATTTGCCTTATTAAAGGAGATACTGTGTTTTTCAGGTGCCTTTTTCTGTGGCCACCACTTTTGCTATTACCCTTCCAAACAAGGTCAATCCTCTGCCTGCTGTGAACCAATTATTCTCTTCCTCCCGTTTGCTCAGCCATTGTTAACCATAATCAATGAAGGGAAGAGCTGTCACAGTCATGATTGAGATGAATGACACGCGTACTGCTCAGTCTTTGGAATCCCAGCTTTCGTGAGACTCATGCAGAATGCGCTGCTCATGACTCAGTCAGATGCTCTCTTCCTTGTCAGTCAGTCCTTACCCTAATATGGCATAGTGAGAAAAATTGGGCTTTTGTGCTGTTTGAACATGATGTTGCTTTGGCCATTAAATAGCTCCTGCAGAATACATTTCTCATTTCCCTGCCTTTGCGTACAGTCACACAGACACACAGAGGGTCTGCTGCATACCAAGCTACAGGCATTTCAGCCTTGCAGTGCTGAAATTACCCATCCCCATGCCTAGCTTTGCAAAGAGCAGTTAGCTGTTCAAAATGATTGACTGAATAAAAGAGGGAAATAACTAAGCTGTCCACTCTTAAACTGCTGGTCTACGATTTAGGGCAGCTGAGTTCAGTTCCCAGCTTCCCAGTTCCCAAGATGAGGCAGTCTACATGGGTTATGTTGAGCAAAATGATGCTGTGCACGGGTTTTTGATCTGTCTCTAAATGAGCCAATGTGGGTCTTGAGCACAGTGCAGCCCTGCCTGTGTTGTCAGCTGTGCTTGAAACAATTAGAAAAGCCAGACTGATTTAGTCTGCATGGAGGGTCATGCTGAAAAGATTGTAGTGCTTCCAGAGTAGTTCCTGGAGTAACGTGGCCTGTGATGCTCAAAGCTCTGTAGACACAACAGCTTACACAAAGGTAATTAGTGTACATCTAAGATGCAACTTCCTTGCTTGGGGTTTTGATCCTTCATACATCCCTAGGCAAGTCATGTATGCCAAATTCTGAAACAATGTAAATTAGGGATTTAAATATCTGGGCTGATTTGTAGAGATGATGTGCAATCCTATTTCTCATTGACTTAACTGTGGGCATTCACCTGAAAAGAGAAAAGAAAACCAGGCCATTTAGTTTCAATTTTACTTCTTCCTGCTTACCTGCCCCAGCAATGATGAAAAGGCACTTTATCTAAGTTTGTGAGTGTTTGAGGTACTTTTATTGAAAGATCTGTATACCAAATCTAGCTATAGAGACCTCATTATTGAGTTATTGCTATTATTTATAGTATAAATTATTTCTCTTCTGCTTTAGTGTTGTAGAGGTAGTAGGCTCCTTTGTATGCAAACAGTATCTGAATCTCAAGGACCAAATCTTGCCTCCAGTTTCACTGATGGAAATCAGAAGTAACTCTGTTAAAGTTGCAGGAGAAATTCTGACTTTACCCTAAGGCAAATGAGAACAGAAAGCAGCTTTTTGCTGCCTAAGTGGAAAGTTAAAGAATACTTTAAACAGGTTAATTTAAGGGAACAGGGAGACTAACATTGACAAGTCATTTCTATATTACACCTAGTTATATGCTTTACACCTAAAATGAAACATATGATTCCAAAATAGTGCAACCACTTGGCCATGTGGGATATAATAATCTTAGAGGTGACAACTGAACAATGGACTCCAGGCTGAGAAAACAATTCTTTCCAGTGAGATTTTAATGTTACTCTTTAAACTCTCTTTGGTTAAAATGACCAGCACCAGGCTGTCCATCTCATTTTAGCTGATGTAGTAGGTACAGCATAAATATACCTTTGGAGTTCTTACAGAAAACTGTTCCCATATCTTTTGTTCCTTTACTGCTGAGCGTGCTGCCGTTTAGCGCAGGCACACACCCTGGTTCAGGAAAGTGGCTGGGTTATTTTGGACTGTGGGATACAGATGAGAAATTACAGGGAGCATCTTTGTGGTCATAAGGGTGAGAAGCGGTTCAATGATATTACCCCCTGCCACCATCCTCCAAAGCATTTTGCACAAAGTTTACAGCAACAAACTCTTGTTCTGCTTCCTCAGGAGACCCACTTCCCTCAAGTGCCTTTCCCATGAAGAAGGTTTTAACAGCACATCATTGTTATTATATTATTATATCTAATTATATAATTATTATACTAGGGTATGATGGTGGGAATCAAGCATTCATAGGGCCCATTTGCCCACACGTAACAATTTACAGTTCTAAGTCCTCTGTTCAGGAGGCAGTTAAAAGTGTCCCTCATTCTGAGAAAATATTTCATTTTTGCTGCCTTGAAAAGGCATGGATTTAAATGTTTTCCTGAGCTGTGGCCACAGGGCCTACCCCAGAATCCCCCCCAATATCAATGCTGAACATTCTGGTTCATTGTATGTCTACTGAAAAATTGCAGCAATCTTTATTTTTCAGCAGGAATGAGAGTGCTGTATAAGTAAATTAGAGCAAGGCAAACACTGCAAGAAAGTTTCTGTGAATAAATACGAATTAAGTGCAACTCTCTTGTGTATTCACTTGGTGTTGCCACCTGATTTTGTGCAACTGGCAGAAACTTGAAAGGCAAATTTCAAAGCTACATGCATACATTTTTCTAAAATTCAGAAATTTAAATCCTTACATACTAATATTTGCATTGCAAGTGAGCATTCAATCAAGGAAAATGAATCATTAACCTTTCTAAGATATTCAGTTTGAACTTCAAAATATTTCTGATCAATCCCCGACTTAAAAATATTTGAAATAGCATCATTACAATACCAACGTTTCTGAGGGAAACACAATTTCTTGATGAATACTTAGCTAGCAGGTTAAGGAAGTTCTCCTCAACACATACATCAAATAATAATAACAATAAAACATACATATACGATCTTCCCCACTGTTGCCACATAAAGATGTAAAAAAAAAGAAAAGAGAAATAAGGAAGTCCGTTAGCACATATAATTTGCTCACTATTTCCGGACTGATTTTCCACCCCTGCTGTCATCTATTCTTCTAGGTTTTTGTGATTCTAAGTTTACATTTCTTCAAGCCATACAGTATCCATCATGTCCTTTGGGAGGCTATTCTTCAACCTATTGGACCAGAAAAGAAACATTTTTTTCCAGATTTGCTGATTTATTTTTCCTCTGCTCAGTATTATTCAGTGACAGTGGATTATATTTCCTTTTACAATCTTAAATAATTTATTTTATCCTTGTTATTTACAGTCTTTGCCTTGCATGACCTCCTTTTATCCCAACTATTCAGTTCTTTTAATATTTTTTTTTTCAGGAGCCCATCTGTCTCTTAATCATTTGTTATTACATTTCTCTGAGTCTTTTCCAATTTACTGGCATCTTTCAGGCTCTAAAAGGCTTGTGACTTTATGCAGTGTTCTTAGGATGGGCAAACCATTCATTGATTTAGCACAGCCTCTTTGGTACAACATCCTTGGCTTTCAAACACACAGCATCTACCATTGCTTGCAGTAGACATTCAAACACCACTGCACTGGCAACTGTGAAATAAGGAAAGGAGCGAACTGACAAGTAAGGGTGTTTTGTCCATGCCCTCTGGAGACTCCCTGGTCAACACTAGGGTAAGCACCTCATGTGCCCTGAACAAAGCAGCAGGTCAGCCCCAATCATTTGAGTGGCCTCACTTTACATTCCCTTTTTCTCCATTTGCTCACCACCAAGTCCTTCCCATTATCCTCTCCCCAAAGAAGTACAACCCTGGTTATTCTTTTCCCTCTAGCACTGGTTTTGTTGACTACATACCTTTAATTAGTATTTATGATAGGGCTGCCCTGGTAATTCCTACCTTGGTTATCAGTGCCGCCAAGCTTGCAACTCCCAGCTGTTGCATATAGTGTCCTACAGTTTCACATGTGCTGCCCCGTTAGTGGTGCCCCAGGTCAGGGTGGGCCATCTGCACATACATTACTTCCCGTTTGTTAACTGTAGCATCCTGCAGTTCCTCATTTTGTTGTCTTGTTAGCATCACCACGATTCAGGATTAGCTATCTGCGTGCATCCTTTAGCACATCATATTATGGACATTACACCACTTTCTGTAAATTAGGATGAAAAGTTTTGCATTGGTGTGCCTCAAAACTGGGCATTATGGTAGAGCTAATCTGTTATCATCTGTAGCACTGACATACTTTACTATGATCCCCTCTGGAGTGATTCAGCCCTGTTGCTGGTGCAACACAGTCCTCAACTTTCAACTCTGACTTCCCTTTTCTGACCATCTCTATACCACTCTATTTGGTGTAGAGAATCACTATAATAGAAGATGTGCACCAAGAGCCACCAATTTGGCAATTTTCAGACACTGTCAATTTGGTCCATCTAAAGTGCTCACTCTTTCCTTCATAAAAATGAGTTGGGATTAGGGTTAAAGACAGAAATGATGGTGAGACACTGGAGTTCTAGTCCAGCTCCAACAGATATTCTGCATTACCATGGGCAAATCACTGGTCCCTGTCTGTACAATAAGATATTGAACTTATATACCCCCAAAAGACTCTGAGATCTTTGAGGAGGGGGTGTGACAGATATTCAGAATAGTTATTGTTGACAATTGCTTTGAGACTTCTTGCCACTCTTGCATTTTAATTGTAGCCAGCGTAAGATGGCTGCAGATTCATACAGCCTTCATGGACATGCTTACGGTGGCAACATGCAAGAGGACCTGTCATTAACAGATACTAGGATATTCTGGGGGGTGAAAGGAAAGGGTGGAAGAAGTGACAGAGCTGAAAGCAAGCTGTGCATTGCTGAAAACCCTTAACACTCACAAGATGAAACATTTGTCTTCTGCGCCACACAAGAAAAAGATATCGTAGCCGGTATTTTATGTTTTAGTTTACTTTATCTCCTGATATCTTTTAAAATTAAAGCATAGAGGGTAAATTGTGACTCAATGGATAATACTTAAGTTTTCTCATACTGCAATCAGAAACTTTCCCACAGTCAGTTACTGCAGCAAATCTCACTTTTGTGAGCTGCTGTCAATCTCATTTAGAAAAGCAAAGATATTATTTTAAGTTCTTACTCTTTGCCTTTCAATTTGTCTCAAAACTCCCATGTATTAGACTTTTAAAAGGAGTAAAATGAGTAAACATGATCATTAATTATCCAAAACAGTGTTTTAATTGTGATCCATGTTGGGGAATGTGTATGTTAGTATAACATTTAAATATAAAAGAAAATTCCCTGCGATTTCTTCCTTCTGATACACTCTCTCACATCCAGTGCCCGCACTCTCAGTGTGCAGAAATGCACAAACATGCATTTCTCCTGCTGCTGGTTCTGGCGCGGACTCTCTGTTAAAGATGGGTTTGCTTTCTTTTCCCACAGAAGAGTGTAGATAGAAAAGGAACGGATGTTTCAAGAGAAAAAGTCTTTGTAAATGGTTAATGAATAGCCTGATGTGTTCCCTGTAAGACATTGTATCAGTAGTCTTTGGAAAAAGAGAATACTATGAACCTACTTCACTCTTCTTAGACCAAGAAAGATACCATTGGCTGATGAAGTGCTATAGGCTAATAATTCTCCGTAGTCTTGGGAGGTTTACTATCAGTACTAAAATACTGATGTTCAGAAAGGAAGGATAATCTTCCTTCCTTCCCCTGATTAAAAGGAGCTGTCTTCTTTTAATGCCCCTTGCAACTTAATCAATAAAAGCTTTCTCTTTCAACCTAGTTTCACTAGCGGTTAATATGTATGGCACATCCTTAGCATTTACTCTCTGTTCCAAAGTAGAGAAATATTCAGAAAATGAAAAATTACTCAAGACAAGAAAGCTTCTGAAAGGTGAAAAAATCTGCAAGCTTATCCCATTTACCCGAAACTCCCAAGAGATTCAGGTGCAAAATTTGGATGGATGTGTGAGGATTTTCTGGTGGCATTCCAGGGTGACTGGGTTTTGCTTAGACAGAGCCCAGGTGCTGAAGTATTTCAGTGCTGGGCAAAAAACAAAAAATAAAGGGCAGGCAGTACAAGTCTTTGGTTTTGTTTGTGAACGGCAAAGCAGCTTGAAGTTTGGCCTGAGTTTTGAATAAATGTTCAGGTTTTGTATTTTATTAATTCAGATCAGTTAATCTAGTCTTAACAGCACACTGCATATTTCCATATAAAAGACGACTTCTGAGGCATGCCCTCCCAACATTTACTCTGTATTTTGGCTGCCAGAAGGGCTGGAATAGTTAACAGTTCCATTTATTTTCTTTCTATTTCTTCTCTTTCTCCCTCCAGATATAAAAGATTGGTACATCCTCTCTTTTTATTTGTTACTCTTGGCCAGGCAGTGTACTGGGTATAGAGTAAAACTGTAGGGTAATAGTCCAGAAAGGTGTTTTATTTCTTGAAAGTGCATGAGCAGTTAACTGTTAGAAGTTCAGGAAGACTGCTTTGATATGGTCCCCCACTAGGTGCTGGGAGTACTTAGCATTGTAGGCGTTGGCTTCTTTTGGGCTGGAAAATTATTGCTGCTACCCTCAGTAAATAGGCCGAAAAATGTCTACATCAAAGGGTCAGGGCTCTGGGTGCCGGGAGCAGGACCCTGTGAGCTGGACACACCACTGGGGCTGTTCATTGCCCGGTCACATCTGGGACCCTTGTCTCCCTCTTCCACTCTGACAATGAGGCTACTAACACTTGGCTTGAGGTGACGTGGTGAGGGTGATGTAACTGCTGCTCCTCTGGGAAGGTCGTCGTCTAAGAGAGACTCAATGTAGACTCAAGGATAGCCAGCAGTGTGAAGCTGCTATGTGAGTAGAAGACAAGGAGCCAGGAATGGCCTCTTGCACAGAGCACAGGTCGGGGCAGAGCAAACAAGGCTTGACCTCTGATCAGGGACGCCCCTTATCGTACGAGCATCCTGAGGGCTCTGACACCCGTTCTGTCTTAAGCTTATGCTCTGCATTAATAACCTGACTCTATCTAGGCATCATCCCAGGAGCCTTTTGCAAGTATAACCAGGAAAAGCCTGGGCATGTGTGCCAGAGTCGGATCCTGCCAACATGGGAGCAGTTGCTGCATAGCTGAGATGACAAAACCTGCTCTCAGCAGCCAAACAGCTTGGGCTGGCTGAGTCCCTGCAGGGGCTGGAGTCCCGGCAAGCAGGCTCGGGGATGCTCCGTGACGGCTGTAATTCAGGCACCCAGCAGACATTTCCAGTGAAAGAACCTGATTTACATGGGCATTACCTGCTAAAGCTGCGCTGGGAAATGTCAGGAAAGATGAGTTTTGGCTAATGTGCTCAGTGACACTTGGTAAAGGGCAATGCAAGCTATGGGTAGGCAGCCTAATATCTGTGATGGTGTATCATGTATCCATGATTGCTTTTGCTAGTCTGGGAAAGGTATATACTTATTTATGCCAAGATAACTAGTGGCTGAGCTTGCATTTCCTTTGCTGTTGGTCTCACTAAGATTGGACTGGGTTCTGTGCCTACTGCTGCCTGCAGATTTAGCTATGAAAACGCAGATGACAAAAGTTTGGATCTCAATGTTAAGCAGAGCTCCCATATGAAGGACAAACATTTCAGTGTTGTAATTAGAGCACACTAAGGGAGCTCGGTGAGCAAACCATTTTTATTAGTATCATTAATTTCCTAGTTTTAGGAGGAAAAAATATTAAATGTCCTTTTTAATGTTTTAACTGCCTTCAGATATATTGCTGTAGGTACACAGAAATGGTGGAATGAACACAGATTAGAGCTAAGAGGGAGCTGGAAACCATCTCAAGAGGTCATCTTAACCCATCTTTTTACTCCAAAGCAGAATCAGCTATACCCAAAACATCCCTGACAGGCATTTGTTTTATTTTATCTGTTCTGTTATCATTGTTTTATCTGTTCTTCACGAGCTTCAGTGAAAAGATAGCACTGCGTCCTACGGGAAACTTCTCCAGTCCTTCACTAACCTTACTGTTAGAAAATTTCCCTTACTTCCTAATGCATTACGTCCTGTCCTATCCACCAGGTGCACAGATAGATTAAGCCCATATTCTTTGCAGGATGTTTTTGCATTCCACATAATGTTTCCCTGACATCTTTTCTCTGAGCTGCATAATTCTTTTTTTCCTTTATTTTTCCTTTATTTTTTTTCCCCCTGATTGGGTCACTTCTTTAGATCTCTGGCCTTCTGATTCTCATCAGTCTTCTCAGACCAAATGTTCCATACTTTTCTTGAAATCCTGTGCCTGAAACCAGACTCAGTATCCCAGCTGAGTTCTTATGAATAAAAGGGTTATTTTCAGTATCATAGATCATATCCTTGTTCATATGCCTAAGGGTGACGTTAGAGTCTGGGAACTTTTTTGTTTTCCATAATATGCCACGATTGATTAAAATTCACATTGTGACCCATTGCAGTCTTAAGAACGTTTCTTGCAGAGTGAACACTTGTCTGGTTGTTCTCTGTCCTGTCTGAAGTGGAGTATTCCTGCCTGACTGAACTATCTTGCACTTGAGCTTATTGAATGATACCTTTTTAATTCCAGACTGATTTTCCTTTTTGCAAAGATCACTTTGTATTCAGTTAGTGTTTTCTGGAGCAGCCCCCCTCAGATTTATGTTGTCTGCAAATTTAGTAAGTGCATTCTATTCCATCACTGGGTCTATGAATGGAAGTACAGACAGCAGGATAGTGCCAGCCTCTCTGAAACCACACTTGAGACATCCTCCAGTATGACAGAGGACTACTAATCAGAATTTGCTAGGACAGATCTGTCATAATGCATGAACATTGCTTAGTAGTCAGAGTATGTGGTGGGCCCACCTCTCAAGGAAATTCTGAAATGTGATTCATTTTTCAAACTGAACCTGAACCAAAACTATTGTTAAAAAGTCATTGATTAGCCTCAAACTAAACTGATTCAAACTGTTGATTTTTTCCTGAAGTGGAAGTGAACCTTAGCTGTTCTGGGCAGCTTTGTAGATCTCAAACTGGACTTAAAGGGAAAGGTTTCACTTGCAAATAGATCCAAACGGAAACCTAAGTTAAAGAACATTGGTTTAATTCCCTTCTTACAATAGTATAATACAGACTGCATTTCTTTAGCTTGCACATGAAAATACAAGGAGACACTGACAAAAGCCCATCCTAGATCAAGGCAAGCTACAGAATATAGAGGTAAGGAGATGGTAACATTTGCTGTGGCCAAAGACTGGGATGAGTCCGAGCTTCTCGGTCACCCTCTCACCTAAATGCAGAAACCAGGACCAAGCAAACTTCATCCTTTGTCCCCATTTCAGCCCCAGCTGCTCCTGATTCCCCATCCACAGAAAGGGGGAAGAAGAGAGATTTCTTCTTCGGGCATGTTTTGGTGCTTAAGTGAACTCACAGTCTGAAGCTTGTACATGCCCAGGTTTTGTGTTGGAGTACCCTGCTTCACCTGTCACCACCACAGCAATATTGAATTGAAAGAGCAAGAGCAAGTATAGCACCCAGCATTTTTAAGTTCTTCCTAAAAGCAAGCATAAATATGTAAGGAAGATAATTCTGCTGCCATTACACTACTTTAAATCATGGATCAAGTTTGACACTGGGGAAGTAAAGCAGAGAGTGAAAATTGCCTCTTCTTTAGTAGCAGAAAATATGTCAAGCTACTTTTTGAGATATCATTTTTACATGCATGGATAACAAAGCTCCAAGTGATGGTCTTCAAGCCGCTGGAGAAAGTATATAAGGCATGTTTCCAGTCAATGTTACTGAAGACAAAACACACCCCTGAGCCTTTCAAACTTTCTTTGTGGGGCCTGACAGGCACCGGCTTCTTGAATGCGATCAAAGGAAGGAACTGCGTAGCAGAGTACGCCTCTCCCATCTGCTACTTCCTATTGTTTTGTTGAAGTATAGAAGGGGACACACTTAGGTGGCTACGTAAAGGAGTTAGACAAGTTTGAGTGTCAGGATTGCCACTGAAACGGGAATTTTTAATGCTTGTATCAGAACTGTGCTTTTTTCTCTTCCATAATTTTAGTAACTATTCTACAGTTGCCACAACTGGCAGGTTGTTTATAACTCCTTACCTAAGCTTTTCTCCGATTAATTTTATTCTTATTGTTAATCCTTCATTCTCTTCCCCCTTCCCTGAGGTTCATACAGAGCTAACTTTTCTCATGGGAGATTAGCAAACTGGTCCATAAGAACTAAAAGTGACCCTGAATGCTAATCCATCTGTTAAAACAGACCAAATCTGAAACTGCTAGGCGGTTTCAGGGTATTTAAAGGTTTAGAGATATTTAAACGGTGGGAGCTCATCTATGTAGAGGACATTTTTGTCAGCACAGCACTGGCAGTCTTAGTGGATGGGATTCAGCTGCGGAATAATCTTAGAAAAAATCAGGTAAATCTAAGCTCTAAAAATCTTTAGGATGTGCCCAACAAGCTTTCTGCTTCAAAAATTGTTGCCATCATGAGAATGGCACTTGCCAGAATAGAAACCCTTCCCATGCCTAAACCTAGCGAGCTAAAAGAAGAAAAAACAGCCAGAAAGGCCAAACCCCAGGCAGATTTGCCCTCTGATGGAGAGATGCTTGAGGCTCCTAGGAGTTTGCAAGGAACTCCACTGTTGCTCGTTCCATTTTACCTGGAAGGTGCTCAGACACTAGGGAGGATCAAATCTGACCTGAGGTTTTTTACTTGAGGGTGCAAAATCTGACAGTGAACAAGATTTTTACCTGGGCTAAATCAGAGTAGCTTCATAAGAGTCCATAGCTGCTAGTCTCTCGCTTGCATGGTCTGCATGGTCTCTGCTAGAAAAAAAAATCTCACACAGGGACTCACTCTATGTAACATCTCACATCTGCAGCAAAACACAGAAGGGCAGCTGTGTCTCTGCAAAGAGACAGGAAGGCTTCTCTTCACTTACAGGCATAGCACACAGAATGAACAGTCCCCACCTCTTTTCAGTACCATTAGCTGCATACCCCCCAGTAAGTAGTGCTAATTTATACAGGGCTGCCTAATGACATCAGTGTTCATACAATGATCTTATGCTTTACAAGTGCTGCTAAAGGCTATTTGACCATACTTTCCCAAGGTCAGTGCACAAAATCATAGCTGAAAGAAAAAGGCAGCAGAGTAATTTGCTCTGTCCAATAAGGATTGTGGTGACCTTCCTTTTAAGAGGGTTTTAACCTGGTTATTGGTGATACGCCTTAAGTTATCTTTAAGGAGAGGTGCTTTTTCTGCGATGCAGGCGAAGAATTCCAGCCTCTTTGCATGATATGCTTTCAACTGCAATTAAGTGATGCCTGTTTTTCAACTGAGTTAGGTTAAAACAAATGGCTCCTTCTTTACAGAAAATAAATACACAACAACAATGACAATAAAAATCAGCCGCTGTTTCTGCTGGGGGAGTCTGCCGCTGGAGGAAGCTGTGTCGCTGAGCAACCAGCCCTCAGCAGAAGCCCCAGTGCCTGGGCTGGGAGCTACACCCAAACCCAAGCAGGAGCAATTCAGCAGCTACATGTAGATTCATTTTTGATCATGACCCATGGAAAAAGACATGTTTTTTCCAAGGGATCGCAGACAAAGTTCAGAAAAGATTATTTGGTACCCCCCAACGCTCTTCCCTGGAGTATGTGACAGTTGAGACATATAATTACTAACTAAATGCACGGCAGCATCACTACTGAGATTAAAGCCAAATGCTTCACTGGCTTTTTTCCTTGCATGTGGCTAAAGGCTTAGTGCAACCTCTGCCTTGTTAGTCTCCACACGAGCTTAGAGACCACAAATTTCTCATCCCTAAAGCCTAGTGATTTATAGAGCTTGGAGTCTGAGTTGTTATAACCAATTTTTTTGCCTATCTGTATGGTTTACAGCATGGAGTCACCATGCTATTGTGTCTGTAGGAAGGCTACTTCTTGACTTTTCTTTATGAAATGAGTCAACAGTTTGGAATTTGTGAGGTACAGGTGTGATCTGTTGCTTTATGTTTGACAAACCTCTATAGGTAATGTAAACCACAAGTTACTTTCTGCTGAACAACACAGCACTGTCTGAATTGGCCGCTGAAGGTATTTGTCTGTCCTTACAGCCTATAGCAGGAATCCAGGCAGAGAGCTTGTTCTGCACACTCGTTTCTAGATGGGTAAAATTAAGGGAGATGAACCCAAACTTGTGGATAGGAGTTGTAAAAGTATGCAGACACCTAAAGATGCAGGGGATCTAAGTGATTTTGATGAACCATTGAATTTTGACAATTCTCTTGCGCCTTGAGATGTCAAAGAACCCTTAGAAATCTGAATTTATTTTTTGTAGAGCCTCAGCTCCTCATCCATGAAATAAGAACATTCTTCTTTTCTCCGTATTTTTGTCTTATGTACTTAACCTTTCCAACACAGGGGTTTCTTTTGAACTTGTGCGACCTCAAGTGCATATTTCAGGCTTCTGGATGCTACCATAAGCCAAACAAATAAAAAAAGGTTTCA
This sequence comes from Calonectris borealis, assembly GCF_964195595.1. Lineage (NCBI taxonomy): Eukaryota > Metazoa > Chordata > Aves > Procellariiformes > Procellariidae > Calonectris > Calonectris borealis. The sequence continues at coordinate 96,525,410 of NC_134314.1, read as the reverse complement.
TCAAAAAGTCCATTGTAATTCTATCCTGTTCTTCAGCAGAAGGTCCTCACAGAGTCCAAAGGGAGAATAGTCTGTGGAGCATCTTCCCTCCTGACCCACGTGGTTCTGGCCTCCTCTGATAAGGAGTGAGATGCCTGGGGATGTACAGTACAAGGAAGCCTTCCAATGTGATTATCCAAGTTTGGAAATGAACAGAGGGTGGCAGTATCTAGATCTGCCAGTATTGCTCCTTTCACATGCATGGCCTTCTACTTGAACATAGCCTATTCCTTGAAAGGAGAAAAAAGCACTCTTGGAAAATGGGGTCTTTAAAGAAACTGAGTGATTATTTAGAAAGCCCACTTAGAGGGGCTTACCCACAGACTTTTCACAACAGTTGCAAGAAGATTATTCACCGTAGGTTGACATCATCCCATCTGAAGCATATTTCTTAATACTGGCACCTATACATACTGTATATACTGCATGGATAGGGACTAACACAGCCTTGGTCTCAAAACCAGCCTCATCTGAAAGGGGTGGGAGGATTTACATTTGAAATAAAATACAATATTATGAAGGTTAGGAGTCTTTATGTAACAGAATGGTAAGATATTTTCCCAGGACAGAGAGACTGTATTATTAATGTGTCTAAATGCAGTATAGATATGCCCAAAATATCCTATTTTAAATTCACTTCGAAAACATCTTAATTCGATTGATGATCTCTAGCTTCTTACATTCAGATCAGTTTGAGATGTGAGCTGAGTGTCTTATAAAGGAAATGCTGGTCAAAAATACTGAAACTAATGTCTCTGTGTAGTTTCCATCCTCAAATCTCTCTTCATTCAAACCCTAGCTTTCCTGAAAGTCATTTTAGACTGCCAATAGCATCCTTTCTTTTTCTTTTTTTCTTTTTTCTTTTTTCTTTTTTTTTCTTTTTTTTCTTCCCCCCCCCCCCAATTAAGTAAAATAATTATCAGTTTGAGGGAAAATACAAGAGAATATCTCTTTCTGTTTTGTTTTTTTTTCTCTTTTTGTGGTTTTGTTATCCACTACATGGATGGATTAGCTACAGGCATGTTCACATTACTGAGAAACAAAAAACCATGCATGTTCTTTGGAAGATTAAGTTAAAGGCAGAATGAGAAGAGGGTGACAAAGATTCTAATGGGACTTCTAAAGCAAGGTACAGGTGATGTAAATATTAAATATGTGTTAAGAAAAAAAGGAAAAATGAATAGTAGAAGTAGTAAGGGAAGGCAAAGAAGAGAAGATAGAAACTGGATGAGTAAAGCTGTGGATAACGTGTGGAAATATAATTGGAAATATGCCCAAATTCATATACCCAAGTGCTCCATGTTAAAATTGTGCAGACAACCCTAACCAGTATTTTCTGGCATTTTGGTTGCTTTGACCTCACAATCTTTGTACGTGTGTGTATGTAATGTGTATATTATATTATCAGTCCTATATAATGTGAAAAAAGGACTTTGAATAGAATATATGTGGAATAAGTGTATGTGGAAAACCTAAAAAACACACATTTTTTAAGATATTATTTTTACAAAAACAAACATGCAGCAAACAGGAGATTTTTCAATGGTGCCTGTCCCTTTTTCCTAGTTTGTGCAATGGGTTTTTTTACATTCTTTTCTTGTTTGACATATCCTAGCTTTACTTTGATTGCCTCAGGTTTCAAGGGATTGTCTCTTAGATACCTTTTCTTTGCACCTTTTAGAGGGAACAAGAGGGAGAGGGAAAAAAAATGATTTGTTGGGACTGAAATCATCCAGTCAGAACTGATTTTTTCCACTTCTGTCTGCAACACAGTGGTCGCTCCACAGGCTGGACCTTTCTTGGATCAGCCCCTCAGTCTTCTCAGCACCTCACTTGTGAACAAGAGGATGACTATTAACCACAAATACTAAAATTTAAATACTGTTTTCATTTAAAACAACATTGTCCAGATAAAAATAACAATGAATGGAAGAGAGGATTGTGAAAGACGTATGTAGCCTATGGTCTAACAATAAGAATTGGGTCCTTACCCGACAATTACATTGGAAGTCCCTGACAATGGCAGTTGCAACAGATTCCTTTTCTTTTTCAGCATTACCAATGATTATTCTGCTGAACAAATATATTGGACATGTATTTTTCTCTGTAACTAGTGTTGCTGTGTTTCTATTTCATTCCAACTGGACATGTGTCAAGTAATTTTCTGTCTTTTAAGAGATTCATTCCAGGGGGCATTTAGCACACAGTAGTTTTGTGTGAATCTCAGCACTTTAGAAGACAGAAGAGTTTAAAAAGAAGCTCTGTTTAACTGCACCCATCTCCTCCCTGCATGTTCACGCATAGCTCTACTCCCTGCTGGGACAGATTGCATATGCTTGTGCAGGGGCAGAGTGTGATGGAGCATTTCCCTATCCAAGTACAGCTCTCTATAAGGCCTGCAAACTGTGACCTTGCTGCACCATATCTGGGATCCCTCTCCCAGGAAGGATGGTGAAATCCTGGACGTGTGCTCCAACTCCTGAAACTTGTGGGGTTGCAGGGCAGTCAGGCAGTTCTGCAGAGCACAGCCTCTAAGGTCTTGTGGTCTTCACCACTTCACACACACTTGTTCTTGAGTAAGGCCTGGTAAGGGTATTTAAAGATCATTTGTGGTGCTAGTTGGTGCAGCAGGCATTTGACAGTTTCCCTTTCCTCTGCTCTTCCTCGCATTGTTTATATGAGCTCAAAGGGTATGCGAAATGTCGCAGGAGAAAAAGTCTTATCTTTTTGCATGAGGACAAGAACAGCAGGATCTAATGCTGATGTCTGGAAAATGAAAAGGATAAATCTGAGGAAAAGTGATTAGATTAAGTTCTCACAATGCAGAGCACAACAATATTAGAAGAGGAACAGCAGAAAACCTATGGATGGAATGAAACACCTGACTGTCATTTTGCAAACACTAACAATCAAGCAAAAGGACTGGGTATTTTGGCAGTATTTGGGTCAAAAAGACCTGGGAAAGTTAAAAGCTGCTGCCAGATGGCTCTGTTCTTCTACCTGCTAACGATTTCTCACTGTCAACTGTGAATAGAGCTTGTAATAAATAGTGCTTTGAATTTATAAATCAGTTAGTGCTGAATCTTTTCTTCCAGGAGAACTCCCACTGACTCCGGTTGCTTTCAGAATTTGGCATTTTCTAATGCCTGGTCTGTGGAGTTTTCCTCTCCCTGGTATTGGAGACTGTGGTGGGAAGCAGGGGCACCCAGTACCTTGCAGGAGGAGTCCCCCAATCATTCCCTCACCATCTGGGAAAAGTATCCCTGTCACAGGGTAGCATAAGTTAGGATGTTGCTGTGGCAGAAAATAGATTTGTAGCTTTAGTCTTTTAACTTACACACAGGCACCCTGCGAGGATTTTCCTGCACGTCCTAAGGAGCTGAGTGCCTACTTGCTTCTGGCCAGGCATCTACCTACGTTTTAAAGCAACTACAGACCTTTGTAAAGGCAGCCCATAGCTCCTAACCATTGAGGTTTTCTTCAGAGAATTGTTGGTTGCCCTTAGCTCTCGCTATGTTTAATTCAATGTGAAAGCTCTGGAAATCCTCAAATGAGAGACACGTCAGTAATAATTCTAGGGGAAGTCTTAGAGTCTGACACTTTCCAACTTTCCAGAAGACTTCTTCCAACCACGTAGCTGTGCTTTTCAAGACTAAGAGGGAGCAGGAGGTAGTTAGGATTTGCTTTGCCTCTGCCTTTAACATTTGGCAAAAATGGTTCCCACTGGGAGAAAGTTTGAACATACAGATTTCCAACTGCAGACCTTTCCAGTCTGCATATGTTGGAAGGACAAGGTTTCTGGGTTGTTTGGTTTAGGTTTTTTGGGGGGAGAGGGGTGAGGGAGGGAGTGGTTTGCTTCTGGTTTTCTTGCTGGTTTTGGTGACTTGCAAATGATTCATATATAGGGCAGCAACAAAAGCCCATAAAACCCCCATTCATTAAATGAATGATTTGGATCCCAGCTTTCAGCTTCATCTAACCTGTTCCAAAGAAACCCTTTATCCAAAGAAACCCTTTATCCAAAGAAACTTGAACAAACAAAGCCTGTGACAAAAGCCTGCCAAAATCTTCTTGTATGAGATTTCTCCAATTTTCTCTGCTTCTTTTGAGTTTGACAGCAAAAGGAGCATCTCGAAGCAGAAGCATGTCATAATCGTTTTACGCCTGCTCTTCCCTGGCCCCTGCGTGAATGAAGTTTGCACGGGGAAGCTGTGTCAGCACTGGGAAAAACTGATGTGACTGCAGCTCATCTTCACCAAGCTTATTGTAAATTCTGTTAATAGCAATGTTAGTGTTTCAGATACTCATTGTAAAGGCATAGGGACAACTACTCTCTCCACGTTCTCCCTCTCCCATCCTAACTGGAAGGATCAAATTCTCAGCTGGTGTAAACTGTTGTAGCATCACTGATATCAATGAAGTGTTGTTTACTCCATCTGAAGATCTGAGTCACAGGCACTGAGTGAAGGATAAGAGAAAAAATGCATCTCATAGTACACTAGAGTATTCAGAAGTTGCTGATTTCAGCAATCCGGCTGAAAAGAAATAGAAAGCAAATAACACAAGCCATTGCTTAAATTTACAGTCACACAAACTAGGGAATTCTACGCGGTTTCAAACTCCAAACATGTTTAAAAAATGCTGACCCACTCTGCAAAGACAGTTGAATTTATTAAAAATGTCCTGTGCAATGATCTATGCTGATCTTGGCTCCAGGACCTAACTCTTGCAAAACATGTATGGCAATTACTAAGCCTGTTGTATTAGCAGCTTTAAGCACATAGTGTTCAACAAGGTTGTTGCTGAGTTCTAGATCGTTGTTTCTGCAACTGCAATGTTTGGAAATCTTGGCAGTAAGAAGTACTTTGATCAGTTGTTATTTTTCTGTCATCATGGTAGAGATCACAAAATTGAATTAGAATAATGAATATGTTAATAGTCAAGAGATTAATTCAGTCAGGCTCTCAAAAAAAAAAAAAAATTCCAAGGAATATACCTGTATTTCTTAAGGCTCTATGAAGTGTCATTCTGGGTCACATCAAAAGTCTATCCAGGCCCAAACGTTCCTCCCTACAGGGATCACCCACAAATACTTAGGATGAATGTAAGAAACAGGGAATAGAGAGGGTCTTCCTTGGTGTCCTAAGCCATCTCCTTTAGAATTGACAAACGCTAGATGTCACTTCCATCATGTTTACCACCACACCACAGACCTATTCCCAGGAGCTGTCTTGACCAGTTTTGAATACTTTTAAACTTTCACCCACCTCTACATCTTGCAATAATGAGTTTGGCAATTTACTTGTAAGTTGTGTAAAAGTAGTTTTATTTATTTATTAATTTATTATTATTTATTCTTTCTAATAAAAGCATTGGGGCACCTTTAGTTCTTATATTCACTCAAAATAGCTTGTAATACAGGTTGTCTACAGGTTAAGATTGTGTAGACCTCTTTGGTGACTTCCTTCAGTCTTGCCTTTTCCAAAACGAAGACCTGCAGGCTGTACTCACATGGAATCTGTTCTATATTTCTAATTACCCTTACCATGACATTAGAACTACACTATACTGTTTCCAAATTGATTGAATTGGATTGTGTTCAAGATGTGAGCATGCCATGGATTTATAAAACGGTGCAAAGATATTTTCTGTTTTGTTCCCCATAAAATTCCTAATAACTTCCAACATTAGATTTGCCTTTATGATCATTGCAGAACTTTGTGCTAGTGTTTTCAGAGAACCATTCAAATATTTTCTGAATGATGATAGCTAATTTAGAAACCATCATCATTTATGCCTGCTTACATGGGAAGTTTCTCTTGTGTATTACTCTGCATTTCATCAACAACTCAATTTCTTCTGCCGTTCTAGTGTCTAGGCAAATAATCTCATAAAAATTAATACTTAGAAAAATTGTAATTTGAAAAAGTAAAAAATGAAGAGTTAAACTTTTCTAAGTCAAAATATTTCAGTCCAAAATTAAATACTAACTTTTCGATGAGATGATATTGAGCTGACTCTTTAAGTCACCATGATGCTTCTTGGCAATTAGAGCATAAGGTCATTCATTCTTCTGTTCTTTCTCCCAGACACTGTCCCAGAGCTGGACAGCCAATTAGAGCATAAGGTTATTCATTCTTCTGTTCTTTCTCCCAAACACTGTCCCAGAGCAGGATTTACATATCAAGCAAGTTGTATCTGAGGGAATTTACAGAGAAAGATCTTCAGATGAATTGTGTTGGGTTTGTTCAAAATACAATGTATTCAGGAAGCAAATTTTATAGTTGCAATTATGAGTTATAGATTTAGGAATACACTTGTGTTTGTTGAAAAAAAAATCATATGATTTACATCAATCAATGTTAAAGAACAGTCTAAATTCTGACTGTTAAATATTCTTAATGAGTCACTTAGCAGCAGCTCCAGACTAGGACTCTAAAGTCTTATTCTGATGCTGAACTTTACAAGCTGTCAGCAACCCACTCAAAAAGTGTGAAGTTAAATAGCTGCAGAATTGGCTTTCAAGATGTGTTCACTTGTATTCTGCATCAAGCAACAATAAACTTGAGGAACGGGCTGCCCAGTGCTCAGGCAGGAAAAAAATAGCAAAATAAATCAGAAATATTTTTTCCTAGGACTGACTTACTCAACTGTAATAAGATTATTCACTTAATATTCCATTCTGAATATAGATAGCTAGGTAGATTAATTTTATACAATTATATTATTCCACATATTTCAATGAAGGTCTACTTATATGAGCAAATATATAGGATTAAGGAGTATTTAATCTTTAAATAAGTCTTGGAGCAAGCCTGAAGAGTGAATATTGTGAAATGTTTTCAAGATAGAACAGAACTGTTCTTTTCTCATTTCAAGACAGATAGAAAATTTAAATGAAAAGAAACAGATAATGGAAAAATACTACTTCCCTCCTGCTTTGGCTAGTTGTTACTGTTGTCACCAATGACATCCTAATGTTTCTGGCAATTTAAACAATAATAAAAGCTGCAGCCTTATGAATTCTTTCCTAGTAGGCAACTATTCTCTCTAGGGGGGTATAGATAATATGAGGAGGAAAAAAACTGCCTAAGATAAAGAGGTCCATAAAAAAGTACCATAGTACCTTATTTACTTTAGTAGTTTAATGGTGACGTTAACAGTGTCACAGACTTTTACTATATTAGCATAATGCTAGCTTCCCCATTCTTAATTGGGTAACCAGCCCACGGTTATATATCCAGAACACCTGTATTTCTACTATATGGGGATTCAGGGGGGGAAGCAAGTAAAAAGAAGGGGGAAAGAAAAAGTGTTGCAGTAGTCTAGGTTTTTATTCATGTGACTGAGAAGCAAAAGAACTGAGCAATTGTATGAGCACTCTCATTTTTGTAAAATTGTCTGCTGCTGCATTCAGCACTGCAGCAGCTTTGATTTCACCCTCACACCTTTAGATCTCTGGGAAATTATTAATGTGAACTGTGATGGAGCCGTATCTCCGTGCCCGTCAGGACACCATCAGTGGCACTTTAACTTTATTTTACCTCTTCGGGAGAGCATTGCAAAGTCTAAGGAGTCTGGTCTCTGAAGGGCAGACCAAGGGCAGGATGCAGACTGGAGTTTTGATTGGAGCGTGTCCCTGAAGTCAGCTGCCATACAGAACGGATTCCCTGTCCCATACAGATACATACAGATAGATTCCCTGTCTCCTTGCAAAGCAACCCGCTGGGAGGAATTGCCCATTTTATTTTGATTAATACAAGCTAAATACAGAACGGATTCCCTGTCCCGTACAGATGTCCCATACAAATAGATTCCCTGTCTCCCTGCAAAGCAATGGGAGGAATTGCCCATTTTATTTTGATTAACAAGTTAGAGATGAGGTTTAACAGTGTCCTACTGCATGCCCACAAAAATATACTTGCATATCCTCTGACCAGGCATTTGCCAAGTTTACCATATGTAACGTGGTATAGAAAAAAAGAGATTTTTGGAGCAACAGGTGAGTGTTCTGGCTTGAAATCCACCAACTTTTCTTGGTTTTGCTGCATCATATGCAAAAAGGGCTTTTACACTGATTGTCATACATTCAGTCTGTCCGATAACCACAAAATATTCTCTGGGTTTTTTATGCCCTCCTGCTGATTAATGAATGGATGGCATTTGAAGTGGCTGTCTAAAGTGCTGTTGAGCATGCTAGTAATTGGCTTTTAGCTTGTATTTGCAAATGGATATATTTTTTGAACTCCCTCCTCAAAGGAAATAAACTAGTACCAAACCTGAAAGAGGTCTTCGCTTGTGAAGGATGCTGGCTGGACAGTCCTGTAGAACTGAAACAAAGCAAAAACATACATACAGGCAGAGTGGTTTTTTCCTTTCTTGCCTTGCCACAGTAGGTGGAAATACAGGTGGGCTGGGCATCCCCGACTTCTGCCATTGCAGCTTCTCCCCCTTGTAACATTTGCTAGCGTGGGACTGGGCTCCAAGTCCCTCCCTTCGTGGCTGGAGCAACCTAGTGAAGTGGTATTGATCTAACCTCTGACCTGGCATAATCCCACCTTTGGGAAGTGGGAAAGTGGCATTTGGGACCCTTCTGTCCTAGACCTGGGTGGGGAACCTGGGCACTAAGCAGTCCAAAAGCTTGAAGTTTCTGAAATAACCTTTCTTTGCTGCCTCCCCAGAGATGAACAGGACTATTTTGTAGCCATTTCTGATGGAGCCAAGGCTAGCCATAATCTAACTTTTTTTTTTTTTCCACTCGGACAATGCAAAGGAGACAGGACATAATGTTACAATTCAATCATGCACTTTTAAACGGTGTCAATACCTGCTCTGTGCAATGCAAACGAATGTATATCCTACACCCAGACTGTCTCAATCCTTTACCTTTAAATTTGGCCCCAGTGTTGGCCACTTAGCCTTGATCCAGCAATTTTCTGATTTTTTTCTCAGAAGCAGGAAATATGTCTGGTTGTGAGCACACAATGTTTATGTTTGTATGCAGTGACTACATGCTGGACAGACTTGGATAATATACCAAATCAGAGCCTTGAAACCATACCGTTCCCCATGCACAAGACGTCTTGTCTGGCCTTAGACTGAAAGTATTCCAATGTCTTCAGCTGCACCACATGAACCGTGGTGATATTTTACCAGATTTGCATGCAAACCTAAATGCAACCATTCCATTTGTTGGTTTTTTTTTTATCATTAATTTCTTCCCTGCTTAGATTTCACAGTTCCCCTACAGTAGAACTTAAAAAAAAATAGCTCAAAATATCTCAAAAACTAATGGGAAAATTTGATAGTATATTCATATTCATATGTGTATGAATGTAGAACAGATAAAATGAGTAAAAGACATTGTTCCAACAAAATACAATTCTTCACTTCCAAACCCCAGCTGGCATGAAATGTAGCATGTAGAAAGGCAGATGGTTCCATTCATAACCCTGGCTTAAGTGATATGCAGAAATATGGGCAATAAAAGTGATTATGCAATATCAGACCCATGGAAAACTGTACGCACGAACACAATGTCTTGTGACAGAAACGGGCAAAGCAATTGGCACCAAAGAGCTGCATCTTAACTCCAGTAATTGCTAAGACACTCTGTGGACCAGCAATTCCCTGAGGACTGGAGGCCAGAAGATGCGGGGGGTCCCCTGGGGTGGCAGGGCGGGACCTCACCATCCCGGGCCCACCCCACCGCCCCAGCCAAGGAGCAGGGCAGCCAGGGGAAACAGGGACAGCCCCAGTCCTGGGCATCGGGCACCTCCTTGGGGATGGGGACTGGCCGAAGACAGGCTGGGATGTCAGCATGTGGGTGGGGATCAGGATCAGGCCTGGTGAGGGGAAGCTGCATCAGACACAGCCCTGGTATGTGCAAATACAAACTATTAAGAATATTACCATGTTTACAGGTACAGGCTGGATAATGGTGTATTTCTGAGAGATACTGCACAGCCTACGACTTTCACTGTCTTCTGAAAGTGGTGGGTGGTGTGCTGTAGCCTATAAAGGGGTAGTTGGTATCCGAGAGGTCTTAACTGCTGTGGCCATACAGAAGATTTGACTGCTGGAAGATACCGTGCCATTAAAATGCATATTTAAGCCAATGTTCTGCTGTGAAAATAGGCTGTGCTAGATGAGGAGGCAGTCAGTGGTGGGATTCCCTTGGAACTGATGTTGTGACCTCTCATTAATTAGTAGTTTTGTAATAATCTTGTATACTAATGATATGTGCAGATAAGTGTGAACAGCACCAGCAGCAGAGGAAAGGGCTGGAATTTCACAGAAAGAAAAAAAAAAAGATTAGCAACAGGTCTGAAATGGTTGAAATGGGCAAATAATGCAAAGTGCAAGGGGCAAACTGGAAATTCTCCTATAAACTCAGGACCATGCTTTGGAAATGAGAAATATATTTGTATATAGATAGTAATTTTTAGAATTTCTGTCAATAATCAATGTGATACGAGCATGGAAAAAGCAAATGTCAAAGGTGTTTTCAATGGAGAGAGGAGCTTGCTAACACCATTTTGCAAGGCAGCTAGCAGGCTATAGCTGGATGCCCGTGCACAGGCACAGTCAGTCAGGTAAAGGGAGGAGACATGGAAGTAGGAACAGCCACAGGGAAAGAAGGATTGGAGTAATCACAAATGTAACTTGTGAGAGGAGACTAGGAAGGAGGGTATTTTCTAGCTTGGCAAAACGAATGCTGAGAGACAACATGGTTGCTGTCAAGGAATGTATCAGTAATTGAACACTAGATAGTAAGGAGCAGGACTTGTTAGCACATGATAGAATTTTTTTCAGTGCCTGTATTTTTCTTGTGAGCCTATAAACAATGCACTTGCTAGTGCTAGACATAAGAACAAGTCATTTTCCTGGGAGACTGAAAGTCCAAGTTGAATCATGTTTAAAGATTGAATGACACAAGATGCCTTTGCTATCAAATCAGTTGTAGGTAATGGTGAGATCTATCTGTTGCTTTTGGCTCTGCTAATATGCCAGGAATAAGATCTGTTTTCAGAGCTGTCAGAGAAGTCTCACAGACTGCCAAAGTAGAAGTAGATTATGGTCTGCCCCACAAGCACCATAGGTACTTAAGCAGAAGTGAGTTTCAGTGCATCTCTCCTAATGTGTGAAGTGCAAGCAGTACAGACTTTATATAGCACACAGACGTGCTTTGGCAACCCGTAGCGCTGGCGATGGGATAACTGGGACATGGAACTTTCTTTCAGAGAAAACTCCTCAGTTTCTTTCCTCCCTACAATGTTACATATTTGTGTGCTCGCACACTCACCCAGCCTTTCTGGAACTGCACAGCTGATCTTACGGAGCACATTTCTGATTCTACTACCTGCACCCAGGCAAATTTCCTGTGCCCTTCAGACAGCCTTATTTGGTGACTTTTAGCTCCTTCAGAGACACATTTATCTCAAGTCAGGGATGAAAGAAGAGCAAGTCAGATACAAATAAAAAGCAATAAAAACCAGATAATAAAACTTTTATAAATTGCAAAATAAGTTGTGTTTGAGCCTGATATCTGTTCACCTTTCTGAAGAAGTCCTTCTCCCATGCTTGCTGTAAGCATTTATGTTCATTCAGTGATTAGGCTCTTTATTAGAAAACTAATTTGTACCTCACTGTATATAGTTCTTGATGATTGATTAGAAATTGCTGCTATAGAAGATCTGTTTTTAAAAACTCCAGTGATGGAAATTGTGCAGGGGCAGCTACCTACAAGGACCTGGTCTTTTCAAGTTTTGAAAATCACATAGCATAAGCCAACTGGCAGCTCACAGGCCAGATCTCATTCCTAGGGAGGTGTTCAGGCAACATGTGCTAACCAAGTGGTTTAGTACCTTCTCCTGAGCTTACTGGGCATAGCACTACCAGGTGCTGTGCTGTGACTGCTACAGCTGTGGAAGGGGTGGAGAAGATAGGGATACAGTTCCCTAAATGGCTGAGGTTATGTCCATTTGTACTTACTTCAACATAGCCAAGGTGTCATGGCTAGGATGGCTAGGTTCATCCTCATGCAGAGTTAAGTCTTTGCAAACTGTGAAGAAGAGTCTAAAGAGAGAAGTGGTAGGCTTTAGCTTTGAACAACTTTCAAGGAAAGGAAACACGAGATGTTGAACACAACATTGTCATTGCAACCATGTAGAAAGAGGCAGAGGACCTAGCATATAAGGTCCTCAGAGAGCTAGTTGAAGATCTGTACTCCAAGAGAAGTTATTGAACGTTTAATAGCATTTTACATCCTGGACATTTGAAACAAGACTATAGAGTATAAACCAGAACCAGCCATGCCACTTTCCTCCCATAGTTCATATAACATAAGACAAAGGCTTTCAATCATGTGATTTTGGTTAATTTTTTTCCTTTTTTTGGTTTTGGGGTTTTTGTTGTTTGTTGTTGTTGGTGGTGTTTTTTTGCGAGGGGAGGGGTGGTGGTTATATTTTAGTGACTATCAGCAGGCAGAGATTTCTACCCTAACAAAACCAAACTGTCTTACTTTACTATCTGTTACAATAAAAAACATAAACATAGGTTCAAATTTTCAAAATCAACTGAAGAAATGGAGCCTCTTCTTTTGGTGTTGCTCCCCCCGCCCCATCTTAAAGTGGTATACCCTTTCACTATATGCTGGTTACTTATCCTATGAAAAACAGGTCTTCTGAAAATGTAATCCCTTGTGTTTCATTTGGAAGAGCTGGTGATCTAATTTCTACCTATAATGTTTCATGAAATATTAACTACTTGTATATGTCAGGAGAGAAATTAAAGAAAAGACAAAGCTCATTAAAAGATCTGATCAAAAGACAGGAAAATTTTCACTGAAGAAGAATTTTTTGATTAAATTCTTGTCATATGTATTTGGTTTGTGATCAGTATGATCTAGTCTAATATAGTATAATCTAGCAGGATTATTCATCCATTATGAAACAACCATTCTTACAGGATCAGTGAATTTTTCTAACTGTTTTGGAACCAATGAACAGAAAGAGGAGAAAATAATGGAACATTACACGTGATGGTATAGTCCACTGGTGGCAAAAGATTGTGTCACAACCAATCAGAAGCTGACATCACAAGCTGGAGTGATGTAACATCATGCTGGGGTCAAACTTTAAACTTTTCAAGCTCCAAGTGTCTTTGAAATCGAAGGAAAATATATCAGGAAAATAGCTTCAAAAGGGTTATTTACCATTATGTCTTTGACAGGCTGTATCATCCTCCCAGCCTAGGGAAATTTCTAGATCAAACAGCTTCAAATACATTCAGAAAGACAGCACGTGGTATAAAATTTTAGAATAAAAATTTATGAAAGTTAACATTGTGTGTAATTCTTGTTTACATAACAGACTTAAAATATGCACAGGTCCCAGTATGCAAATTGTACCTTTTGAAATTTCAGAGTTGAAACACAATCTGGTTCCTCCTGCTTCCCTTCCTAGAGCTCAGAGCATTGGCAAATGAAGAGGAGATAATTTCATTAACTACAGGCACGTGCACAAAAGGAAAGAGGCCGAAGCGTTCATACGGCGAGGTGCTATGCCCTGACTCTGGAGCTGTGTGTATAACCCTGTGCCCTTCCACTAGCTCACTAGATGACTTTGGGCAAATCACTCCTGTGCCTCTATTTCTCTAACTGAAAAAGGACTTCACAGTATCACTTTGTAAAGAGCTTCAGACATAAGTGGCACATAAAAGTGTGTTTTTACATAGTGGGTATCAAACCAGACTCTTCTCTTGTAATATCCTTTTGAATCCATTGGAATCAATAAAGTCATACAGATACCTCTGAGGCCCTATATATTGCAGGAAATAGCCAAAGTCAGGGACTTGGTTAGCACCTCTTTGGCTACGGTTTGCAGCAACGATTAATTATTGATCATGGGTATGGAGGTTATTGCAGGTTTTCCTTGCCTATACATCTGTCCAAATGGGGCTTACTCATTCAGCCAAGTGAGCAGCTCACCTGTTTTCTTGTTGGTGGAGCACATATGTGAGGCAGACATGGCATCTTGATGGTCACACTTTCCTCTTGAAAGAAGAGAATCCGAACGTTGCCAGAACCTCCTGGGCAAAGCAGTCAGTGAAACCTTGATTGCCCTCAGACAAGAGGAAGCTCCAGCACATGTTTAACTGAAGTGGTGCTCCTTTGATTTCTAAGGCAGCTCTCAAGCCACCTTGGATGAAGTACATGAGCTGTTCTTTCAAGGGAAAGGCCCCACTGCAATGCTGCGTGAGGGGTTAAGAGAGGGCACTCACATTTTCCTCCAGCCATCTCCTCCAACTGGTTTTGTTTTGCACACAGCTACTTTATAAATAAAGAAAACCTCATAAATAAAATCTGTTTTCCCTCAAAACAGACCTACCTAAGGGTGAGGGTTATGTCAGGTGCCTCTAGTTTTTCCTACTGGTTGGGTAGGGCTGTGTCCCAAGCACAAAAAGAACAAGCAGATGTAGGAGGAAGATAAAAGGATACACACAGCAGCCAATACAGATCCTTGAAAGTAAATAAAGGAGTTTACTGTTTGGCTTAGATCATCATCCAAGTGTGAGTGATACTAGGGAAAATTTTATATATAAAACAGTTATACTTGCAGACATTTTTACTCCAGAATTAAAGCTTAGTTTCTGTCTCTTTTTCTTGCTTTAGATGACACTTCCAAAGCAGAAAGAAAGAAAGAAGGAAAGAAAGAAAAAAAGAAGGAAAGAAGGAAAGGAAAGAAGAAAAGAAAGTAAGAAAAGAAGGAAGGAAGGAAGAAAGAATAAAAGACATTACCATATTGTCTAAGTGTTTATAAAGACAGTTATAGTGGTATCAGTATAGACCTGTGTTGTTATAGCTTTTCTACATCGACAAGCCCTTGAAGGCTTAGGAACTTCATCCTTTTATGTTTTCAGGAAAAAGAATTAGCTAGAAAGTTAAAGACAAGAAGTATTTTCCTTTAATATTTATATACTCCTTTTCCAGTCTTTTGGGGAACTCTGAAGTTAAATGAATGTAGGACAATTATTAAGATAGCCAGAGTCCTACAGTAACAAGCTACCTGGATAACAATAAATGACACAGTTATATAGTTCACCAAAGGTCTACTGATGCTTTTCAGACCATACAGGTCTTACTTCTTTCTTTGCTCAGCCTGTTTATTACAATGAAGACACCATTGGGAACATTATAGCAATAGTTTAACAGTTAAGGCAAGAAACTTGGGAGAAGGAGGGGAGGGGAAGAATCTCTCTCAATCTTGTAGAGGAAATCTGGGCTAAATGTCTGTTCCACCCACTTGGAATTAGGTCAGAGTAACCTGAATAGAAAAGAGGTCATTCAGACTTATTGAAGGATATAGTGGGAGCCAGAGGTCCCCCCATTTCACAGCTGGCATACCTTACAAAGCATGACAGGTGGCAGCTGGGTAAGTAGGATCCATAATATCAAAAAGAAATAGGAAGCTGATGGATCTGTATGGAATGGAAAAAACCATCAAATGACAAAAAGCAGTGAAAAAAAAAAATTAAAAATAATCTCTAAAAGGCGTGAGATTGAGTTAATTTTTATCAAATTATCTAAATGTGCAGTGCCTATCTGTTTACTTCTCTGACATGGGTGAATGTTAAAATGTAGGGCTATCTGATAAATCCCCTGCAAAATATATCAAGAAATATTTGAACAGTTAGTCTTTATATTCATCAACTCCTATAAAGCCACAGTGGGACAAGGTAGTGGTCGGGATTTCTATAAAAACAAAATTAGATATCACAGAAGTGGTTTTGCTATAGTTTATGTGAAGTTCCTAGCAAAACCATTGCTTCTTTTGGGCAGCCTTCTTGTAAGACTGGAGACTCCAAAGATGCTGGGTAAGCAATGTCTACTCTGTGAGTGGCTTGAAGTTCTCTGTGTGCGGCTGACATCTCTGTGAAATTAAAGAATAGATAAATCAGCAGGTATCACTCCACGACCATTATCATATGGTCCTGGAATATTAAGATTCAGTCTACCCATTGCCTTGGGTTTCCTGCAAATGGTACTTGAAGCTATGTGATAAGAATTTAGCAACATTGCATGCCCAAAAGGGAGCATGATGTGAAATGGGGAAACTGATGAGACTTATGGAAATAAGTGTGGGAAACAATCACAACCTACACAGTAGAATGCTTAAAATATTGTTAGGAGCTCTTTCGGTAGGAAGGTATTGGATGATTTCTTTTTGAGTACAGAAAGAATTAAAAGTAAGACTGTAGTTAACCACGATCCTCATATAGTACTATATTCTTGGAGAATAGCAAATGTAGTGCCTGAATTTAGGAAAGAGGATAAAAGTGATCCAGGAATGATGGACGGTTAATCTGAGCTCAATGGTATGGAAAGCTCTAAGAATAATTTTAAAATGAAAAGATAATTAAATATGAGTATGAACATGGAAATGGGAAAAAATATGATATAGGGTTGAAAAAAGCAGATTGTGGCATACTAACCTAGTCTCATTTTTCTTAAAGTAATTGGTTTTCTAAAGAAAGAAAGAAAATATTGTGGAACTAATTAATCTGGATCAAAGTAAAGCATTTGTTAAGGAGTCACAAGTAAACTAGAAGACAAGAATTCAGTAGAAAGCTTGAGCTTGGCAAAAACTGGTTAAAATGGAGATAACGGTATGTGATCCATAAAAGAGAACTATCAAGCTGGAGGGAGATTAGCAGAAAGCTCATCAGAAATCTGTCTTGGTACCAGAATTAAAGACTGTCACCCCAAAAGCTGGTTTTGGCTAACTATATTTGGCTAACTAGTTAATCAGTGTTCAAATAAACTTCAGCACGAAGAGGAAAGTGGGTGAGCTGGCAGGCTGGAGTAATAGAAATGGAACTTCGCTTCAAGGTGCAGACTCATTCACAGCACGGACAAAGGAAACAATAAGACTTCTGCAAACAGGTAAGATTTCATTCCATGAAAGGGGCAGGAAACCAAAAATTGTTTCATGCATGAGTGAATCACAGGATAAATACATCACAATTAGCCACAGTCATATCACATCATGTCAATCATGATCGTACCGGTGTGGTACAGA
Source organism: Calonectris borealis (assembly GCF_964195595.1). NCBI lineage: Eukaryota > Metazoa > Chordata > Aves > Procellariiformes > Procellariidae > Calonectris > Calonectris borealis. Next base: position 96,508,290 of record NC_134314.1, on the reverse strand, counting down.
TGTAAAACAGCAAATATGTACCAGGAAAAATATTTCCGGTAAATATCAGCAAGCATTAGTCCGTCACAGCTCTGCTAGGATCTTGTGTACAGTGCTTTGCATGATTCTGCTTAATCATGTTCAAGGAGACTGTAGTCAAACTGGAGGAGGTGCAGAGTGGAGCTGAGAAAATGGAAAGACGCCCTCTGAGAGAAGACTGATAGCATGATTGAAACAGGGTCAGTGTCTCATCCCAGAGTGTATAAAAACACGACACTGGACGGTGCTGTTACTTCAGAGTGCCCTTCAACTCCCAGCTGAGGTTCTGCACCCTTGACCACCCTCCTTGTTTGCTGGCTTCAAGTACTGCTCTCTAATTGTCTTCAGTGAGTGCTTGTGGAGAGCAGATATTCGATGTCCATCAACAGATGTTGGAAATGGGCCTGAATTGTAAGCCCAAATCAAACTCTTGGGAATGACTGAAATAACCATGGTAAAACTAGACATTTCATTGGAGTGCCCCATATGTTAGCTGCATCGTATCCAAAACCTGTCCCAAATAGCACACTTGCATAGCCAGGCAAAGGTGACATCAAGAACAGCAAAGATAATGTCAGGGACTTGGCACACAGCAATACCCATGAAGCCACTGGGCGCCTTCAATCTCTCACACCTCTTCTTTGTTAAGCATAATTAGTTGATTAACAGTCTCCCTCACTTACCTGGATCCCAGGAGCTCTGGGTGCGATCTGAAATGTTTCATGTGAATAACTGAAAAGGGCAATGGAGTTTAAGACGCTGTAAATGTAGTTCAGGCTTAAATCTGGCTTGACCCTGTTTTCTCATCCCTACGCGATACATGAGAAAAGAGATACAGAGAAAGTCTATGTCTGAGTCTATAGAGTAGATACTTGAGATTTACTTACTAAAGGTTTTGGACGGGTCAGCTATTCTGAGCCAGCTGTTTTCTCCCTGGGATGGCAGTGTCTGCCCAGCCCCTCCAGATTATTTCTCTGCTGCAAAAGTGCACCAAATTCCACCTTCTGCTGAGTGCTGGGGTGCTGACAGGTCTCATCAGCTTAGCTATGGTGTTGCTACCGTGTTGGCATATGAAATATCTCTCTTATGATGATTCCTCAAAGCAGAGATAACTGCAGTCACTCACAGCTAAGAGAAGCCGGGTAAAAGTAATTTCGCTGGGTAAAAAACTGGCTGGACGGCCGAGCCCAGAGAGTTGTGGTGAACGGAGTTAAATCCAGTTGGCGGCCGGTCACAAGCGGTGTTCCCCAGGGCTCAGTACTGGGGCCGGTCCTGTTCAATATCTTCATCAATGATCTGGATGAGGGGATCGAGTGCTCCCTCAGTAAGTTTGCAGACGACACCAAGTTGGGCGGGAGTGTTGATCTGCTCGAGGGTAGGAAGGCTCTGCAGAGGGACCTGGACAGGCTGGATCGATGGGCCGAGGCCAACTGTATGAGATTCAACAAGGCCAAGTGCCGGGTCCTGCACTTCGGCCACCACAACCCCATGCAACGCTACAGGCTTGGGGAAGAGTGGCTGGAAAGCTGCCCAGAGGAAAAGGACCTGGGGGTGCTGATTGACAGCCGGCTGAACATGAGCCAGCAGTGTGCTCAGGTGGCCAAGAAGGCCAACGGCATCCTGGCCTGTCTCAGAAATAGTGTGGCCAGCAGGAGTAGGGAGGTGATCGTGCCCCTGTACTCGGCACTGGTGAGGCCGCACCTCGAATACTGTGTTCAGTTTTGGGCCCCTCACTACAAGAAGGACATGGAGGTGCTGGAGCGTGTCCAGAGGAGGGCAACGAAGCTGGTGAAGGGCCTGGAGCACAAGTCTTATGAGGAGCGGCTGAGAGAACTGGGACTGTTTAGTCTGGAGAAGAGGAGGCTGAGGGGAGACCTCATCGCGCTCTACAACTACCTGAAAGGAGGTTGTAGCGAGGTGGGTGTTGGTCTCTTCTCCCAAGTAACTAGCGATAGGACAAGAGGAAATGGCCTCAAGTTGTGCCAAGGGAGGTTTAGATTGGACATTAGGAGAAATTTCTTTACTGAAAGAGTGGTCAGGCCTTGGAACAGGCTGCCCAGGGAAGTGGTGGAGTCACCATCCCTGGAGGTATTTAAAAGACATGTAGATGAGGCCCTTAGGGACATGGTGTAGTGGGCATGGTGGTGTTGGGTTGACGGTTGGACACGATGATCTTAGAGGTCTTTTCCAACCTGTATGATTCTATGATTCTAAGCCTTTATTGATCACACTGATGTAGTAGTGGAGACAATCTATTCTTTTCATACCTCCAGATAATTAGAATAAGCTGGCTGGGCAAGCAGCCAAGATGGAGTTTACATAGAGGATGGATTCCCCCTGAGTTTGCTTTGTTGGAAGATTAGGCTCGTCATAGCATCTCAGTCTTTTGAAGCCAGTCTGGGAGGGGAAGGAGAAACTTAATAGTGGGCAAAAGGATCCTTAAGAAGGTATCAGGCAGGTGTAGGTGAATTCTGGGTCCAGTATTTACATGCATGGAGGAACCTTTCTGTGTGTACCCTCAGCTGGTGCCACTCTCTTTCCAAGAGATGTGAGGGGCTTATGTCAAGTCTGATTTCAGTGAGGGCTGCCAGCTGAAATGAAAGAAGCGGGATCCCTTCCAGCTCTGACCAGTTCACTTTGTGTGATGGAGGAGCTATATCAGCCAGCATAGCCGCTCTGGGGAAATAGCTTTTTGTATACATTTGAAAACCCACCGATCATTGTGTCACTCTTATTTCTGGGGTATTTAAATGCTGCCTATGAGCAACTCCTGAGGAACCTGAGGGATGCAGCTAATTTCCCGCAAATTACAGTTTATTGGAACCAAAAAAATGTTGGGACAGGTGGGGGAGCAAAAAAGAGATCTTAGTTAAGTATATCAAGAGCCTCTATTGTATGACATGTGTCTCCGACAGCGATCGGAGAGGTCTCCAGACATTTTTAGCTGTAAATTTACTTAACAACATCTATTAACTTTTTTACTATAAATAAAGAAAGAAAGAAATAAAGCAAGCCTTTGAACAACAAAGTTCATGCCAGGCTTATGACTCCTAGCATGGTAAACAATGTGCTACCATTTCTGGGTTTGAGATGGATTGTTACTCACTTTCTATTCTTGTACCTCTAATGTAAAACCAGATTAGAGTCTTTCTGAAATATGTCCCTCTTTCTTGTGTTCCACTTTTCATATTATTAGAAATACCCATATAAATGATTTATAATGTAATACTAGTTTCCAAAATGCTTTTATGCTTGGAACCATAACCTCAGAAGGTTGCACTGTTGTATTGCAGTGGATTTAATTTGCAACTACTACTTCTAATATACTGCTGGACCTCTGCCTTGCATAAACAGTTGCTGCAAATCTGTAACGATTGTGTGCAAGTGTCCAGTTAGAAACTATGAGAAAAATGCATACACTTTGCTGAAATCTTCAACGTACAGTGAAGAAGAGAGAGGAGAATCTGTACTAATTATTTATTCAAAGATTTCAACAGTACCTACAAAGATGAAAGGACAGTTTATTCTGTCTACTAACAGTGCCTGTGGTTTGAGTAGTTCACTCAGTTTTGCTGTCTGTTGTTGCAAGTTTTGATTAGATCTGAGCCAAGATTTTAAATTAAAAAGGAGATTATATATGGCTTTGCACAAAAAAGGTGAGAAATCAGTGGTTTCAAGCACTTCAGATATAAGACCCCCAGAAAATCTGTAGTGTCCTATAGGTCTGTTGTAAGTGGTGAGACATAATCTAAGGTTTACTCAATGTTAGAAGAAAATACAAGGGCATTTTAGGCTATCTGAGCAGATAGGTGGCTTAACAATGAGTGAATGCTTTTCTGAAAATATTACAGAGGCATACTGCTAGATTTCAGTTAGATAGGCAGTCCTTGTGTTGTGGTTTAACCCCAGCCGGCAACTAAGCCCCACAGAGCCGCTCGCTCACTCCCCCCTGGTGGGATGGGGGAGAGAATCAGAAGGGTAAAAGTGAGAAAACTCATGGGTTGAGATAAAGACAGTTTAATAGGCAAAGCAAAAGCCGCGCACGCAAGCAAAGCAAAACAAGGAATTCATTGGCAGGCAGGTGTTCAGCCATCTCCAGGAAAGCAGGGCTTCATCACACATAACGGTTACTTGGGAGGACAAACGCCATCACTCCAAACGTCCCCCCCTTCCTTCTTCTTCCCCCAGCTTTTTATACTGAGCATGACGTCATATGGTATGGGATAACCCTTTGGTCAGTTGGGGTCAGCTGTCCTGGCTGTGCTCCCTCCCAGCTTCTCGTGCACCTCCTTGCTGGCAGAACTTGGGAAGCTGAAAAGTCCTTCTCTATATAAGCACTACTTAGCAACAACTAAAACATCGGTGTGTTACCAACATTCTTCTCATACTAAATCCAAAACATAGCACTATATCTACTACTATACCTAACTACTTGGAAGAAAATTAACTCTATCCCAGCCGAAACCAGGACACCTTGTTAAACAGAACATGAAGCATTACAGTTTTGAACACTTTAGTTACAATATTTTAAGATTTTTTAATCACATACTCTATTGCTTCTAATTGTTAGGGGAGAGATGCAGGGTCCTACTCTAGTAACCAGCTGCATTGTCACCTCTAAACACTCATACAACTTGGAAAGTCCTTTTAGATGCCCTCTTGTGACTGGTAGTCCAGCAATTCATTCCAGGTATTTTACTGGACAGGATGTGGTCCTCACCCTTTCTTTATCCAGCCTACATTATTGCACTCTCTAGTGTCTCATAAATTCCTTCTCTTGTGAAAGAAAAGAGAACTTACTCTGAGTTGAATTCAACTGTTTCTCCAAAAGGACACAGAAAAAAATGTTCACTGAAGACTTTTTTCCACTGCAGTATAAGAATTACTCATCTGGTTAGACTTTAGTTTCTACATTTGTTTGCCTTGCTTGCAAAATAACTGTAGATGTACTTTGGAGTGGTGGCTTCAGTCTGAGGTCTTGGTCATAGGACCAGTTGTTCTCTATGTCTATAGCAATCGTGAGTTGGTCACTGCTCATCTCACTCTTCTCTTCTCGCAGTCTGAGCACCAATGGCATGAGTGCCACCTCCTTTTTGACACAGCCTTCCTGTTGCTTAGCAGCCCTTACCTGTTAACTCAACAACACATTTCTGAATCTTGTAACAAATGTATCGAATGTCATCCCTCAGATTTCTTTTTTCCCCAAATCTCAGCTGAAAATGTATTGCCATTCTGCCTTGATTTAGATCCACTTCCTCTCTTATGTATGATTATCCCATAACGTGGTTGAGGATGCAGTCCTCACGGGAGAAATACAAGGAAAGTGAAATCATAAAAGTTCTCTGTGTGTAGGCAAAATACGTGTAGGGAAAGATATTATACACACAGAATGGGAGATTGTCTTTCCTCTACTTTCATGTATTCAGACTTAGCCTAAATACAGAGGCTGCCTCATTCTCTGTACTGGGCTCTGATCACAGCTGGAACGCTACCACAGGTATGCGTTATTGTGATAAAATAAGTCTTACTACACAATTAGGGCATCATTATGTTAAAAGAGAAAGTATCATCAGAGCGGAAATATGGCACAATTATTTTGCCAGCCTTTAGTTCAGAGATATTTGTTCTTTTAATTTAATTGATTATCTGAATCATTCCAGTTTTACATTAGTGTTATGGAAAATAAATTGCTTTGGGGGCTGTACTCTGTATATGGATTCCTAGGTAAAAAGGCCACTGATAATATTGGCCTTTTCCTTTGGAAAGATGCTCCTTGAATGACGGAAATCCTCTGCTTATAAAAGATCCATCTTATGTGCTCCTCCTTCTTTGCAATAAACCTTTGTTGTTTGATTTGTTTCTCGCAGCCTCAGCATTTTGAGGAAATGCCCTTTTTGACTTTCTACAGAATCCCTGGCACTGACATCCCTGGAAAATGCCTTTTTTCTCTCAGAATTCAGTAAGCTTAAAATGGTTTTGGAATTGCCAAATAAGAGCAGGTGATTAAAATGCTGTGTGCGCGGGGGTGCAGGTAAAACACCAGACTCTGGGAATTCACAGTGATGAGATCAGCCTCCCTCTCTCTCTGTTCTTCTCTTGCCAGTCTTCCTCTCTTTTGTGCTCCTTTGTCTCTTCCTCTGAACCCCCACTATTTTCCTCTCTGTCTTCCTGTATATAATTTTATTTTTAAGGTAAACATTCTAACAGCTGGATAGACATCAGCCCTTGGGCCTTCACACTTAATGGAGTGGCTCTGGCACCATGGGAAGACTTGCCAGACCCTTTGTGGAACAAAAGACACCCAATTACTCTGTCTTCAGTGCTGCTGTTGCAACACAATAAAAAAAGAAGACATTAGAATAAATGAAAAGGAAAGACAAAGAAAGGGATGGTTTGGGTGTCAAGATGCAAAGTACAGTGTTGGGGGGCTGAACTTGGAAAGGATGCTTTACATGGAGCAGCATTTCCTTGCCCAGCAGAAAGGATGCTTCACATGGCGGAGGATTTCTTCGCCCAGCACTGTGCTCTGTCTCTAGCAGCGGGCGCTCACGGCAACAATAGCCAGGTCTCCTCGTTCCCTTGCTGGGAGAGGTAATAGAGTAGGGAGATGAGGGTTACTGCTTCTGGTCATGTTTCCGGGGCTTGGGTCCAACACCTGGTTCTCACGGCGTGTGTCCACAAGCAAGTCCTTCCTGCTGCGCCCCATCTCCAGCAAGAGCTTTGTGATTCTCCCCGCCATGTTCACAGCCGTTTGGAATGATCCATCCATTCTTCCCACTGCCAGCACGTCTTTTCTCTCCCTCGCTGTCACTCATTAGGTACACACAGTCATTTCCAGCTCAAAAGGCTTTCTCGTTCAGTTTTCTCTTTATTACCTTCATTCCATTTCTGCACATTGCTTTCTCCTGCCCATTGATCTACTGCTGGTTCCCAGACTGCACCCTAGTTAGCTAGGCACTTTCTGGATGTGTGAGCTCCGTAGATCACTGCTTGCGCTCCTTTTCCTTACTCAGGCTGGTGCTCATTTTCTTTAGGATATTTTATGCCACTGTGGCTATGTGCTGCATCTCTGAAGTGGGACTAAGTGTAATTGATACAGGAAGAGATTTTCAAAGGCACAAAACGGTAGACAGATATCTGACTCTTGATGACTCTTAATGGCAGCTGAGTGCCTGATTGGTGTTTATGCCCTTGAACATGTCCCCCATGCTTTTTAGATGGTAAAACACTTTTAAGAATCACTGAGAATCAGATGTACAATTAGTTTCTTTTGACTTCCCAGGATGAACTTTCTCTAGGGCTAGCCAATAAATGCTCTGCTCTGGTTTTGTTACCTTTCTTCTTTGGGGCCAAATCCAGAAATCAGCTGAGTTGATAGATACATACCCACATAAGAAAAATGTCAAACTAAATTAAGATTTTCAGATTTGAAGCAAAGAGCTGTTCATCTGTGTGGAGGCTGGTGCGTGTTTTATCTCCTTTTCCATTGTCAGTCACTACACTTCATATAATTCACCATTTCAGGATAGAAAGAGCAGTATCCATTTATAATTGTCATTGCATACCCATGCTAGCAAATGTCCTCTGCTAAATAATGATGCAGCGTTAGTAAGTCCCCTATATAGAGAAGGAATTACTGAAAATATCAGATCTCAGACTTCAGCCTATTTACATTTCAGTTGTTTTCTTTTAAGTTAATTTCATTCCCCACATCCACTTCCAGCAGATACCGAAGCCACTTTGTGTCCCATGTCATCGTGTCATAGCTCTAGATCTGTTAGAGGGAGGTTACTTTGCAGAGAGACCAAGCAGCTAGAGAAACAAGACATTCAAAATGAGGAGATGGTGCTCTCATGTGAATCCAGTTTTGCAGGAAAACAGAAGGACAAAAAATGATTTCTCTTTTGGAAGTGAATCCCCAGAAATTCTACTAGCACTGTATAATTCAAATTTTGGGCTCAGTCCAACGTCTGGACAAGAAACCCCTATCTCGGGGATATAGAAATAAGACAGTAGTGGTGCATTGGTTTGCAGATTCAGAGAGAACAACCGACTCCAGGTTATCTACAATGACACAAACCACTATTTCTCTCATTCCTTAGGATTCACTGCTTCTCTGCAGCCTTGTTAGGGAGACTGCTTCCCCCTCACATGCACAGTTCCCCAGCCTGGGCACAACAGGTGAGTCTTTTCCTTAAATGAGAATCATATTAATAATTTTCCAACTTGGCCTCTGAGTGAAGGATTTCAAGAACAAGTGTCAGAACTACTAGAATGGCCTGGGATCAAACTGGAGACCTCAAGGAACAGGTTGCAGCAATTTCAGTCAAAGCTTAGTTGTTAATGCTAGACTTGACTTTCTTCCCTAAAGGTTGAACATGGAGGAGGGAAAAGATTCAGAAATAGATGCTCACTGGTGGGCTGCAAATCCAAGGAACTGGAGGCTTCCAGTGTAGGGACTCTTCATTCGACACTGTTTCTACCCTACTGCTAAGAACAGTTTAAAATCCTATTTTAGCTATAAATTCCTCTGCATTTTTGAAAAGATTAAAATGTTTCTGAATAACCACATTACAATTAAGCCAACACAGTTTAGCTATAATTGGCAAGATTCTCATTTACACTGAGATTCCTTTAAGACCTCTTTCTGTGGGCAAAGTGTTGCAAAGTGCAATTACACTTCATTAATACTCACCTTAAAGTCCCTTATAGCACCAGAACAGTAGAAAGGCATTACTGTGAAAATAAGAACCCAGTCAAAGTACTCAGTGGTCTCAATTCCTATTTGCATTATGGCAAATTTTCCCCATTTTGTCAATATAAAAAGACAGCAAATTCTCTTTACCCACTTTTTAAGGCTTCCTTTTAGGAAGAAAACAGTATCAAAACTATTAGCGTAAATGAAAATCAGGCCCAACATCCATATGTTTAGTTTCACATTTTCGAATTAGTCAGAGGAAGATGGCAATAAAGCTCATTTTCAATTAAATCTGTTCTGGTAGATTGACTGCATGCCTGCGCATGGGTGTGTGAAGAGGGCCTGAGGTTCCAGGAGCTCCATGGTCCGGCTCCCAGGGGCTCCTCATTGCCATGGCCAAGACAGTCTGAGGACAAGGGTCATTAAAACAGGGCTGACTGAAGAAGTCTCTGGAAGAACTGAGTTTCTTTGGGTAGCCACACTCTGTCCCTCCAAACGGCTGATTCCCACAGCAAGTCCCACTCTTCCCGGACATCTGGTGTAAGAAAAATTTTAAGACAGCCATAAGAAACTAGAAAGTGTTTTTCTTTTGTGACTGAAATTAGAAATTTGCCATTTAGAAATATTATATGTCCCCATGGGCAAGAGAAGCTCTTCCTAAGCGATTCCTGACAGGTGTTTATCCAGCCTATTTTTCAAGGACCAATGGATGTTCCACAACGTCCCCAATCTATTTATTTCAACAGTTCATTATCTTTACTTTTAAAATGTTTCATTTGGCTCTGCCTTGCTGCAGTCTGAGATCTTTACTTGTCTTCTATCTGTGATTGAAAAAGGATTATTGGTTTCCTCTCTGTGCCAGACTTTTAACATGTCTCCCCTCAGTCTGCTCCTCTCTGGTTTGACAGGGCTCAACTCATTCGGTATTTCCCATAGGCTGATTGCTAAGCCTCTGATCGTACTTACTGCACCCCTGTGAACTCTCTCCAGCCCATAAGTTTTCTCAAATGAGGTAACACAAATTGGCAGAGACCTTATCATCTATGCCTACAAGAGAAAGGACAGTCCCAATGTCTTTACTGTTTTATTTTGCCGTTAAAGTTCATTTCGTTGAGGCAGTGTATGACCAGGGAAGGGAGTTTGAACCTCACCACCACGTTTAGTTTAAGTAAAGCCTGATCCCTACCAAATTAACCTTCTCTGTGTTTGTACATCTGTGTAGGTCTTTCCTTGCTAGACCAATTCACAGCTGGTGAAAGAAAAAGAAAGTTGGAGATGAGAAAGAGCAAAGGCGCTTGTAAATATTGTTTCTGGCTGGTTTCTGTTGGATAAATTCCTTGTTAAATAATCAAACCTTATGATCTTGATCCTCTGATAATTATTTATGACTGTGATTAGTTGACATTAGCTATTTGAACATAGCTGTTTGAAATGCTGGCTGAGGCTGCTACTTGATGAGCCAGAGTTATCAGAATTTGAGACCATAAGCTGTGCTCCCAAATACATTCCCAAGTTTGTTGAGACAAAAGGGCCTTACTTGATTCACATCTACATATTTTATATACGCTGCTTCTCTCTGAGTCAACACTGAAAAAAGGCAAGGCCTAAAAGTCTAAAGACTATTAAGGGGTGTAATGGAACTGGAAGGCAACATAGTTACTTACTATAACTAAACACCTCCAGGTTTTTTCATAAGAACTGAGGTAGAAACCCGAGAACATGGAGAATCACATACAGGGAGTTAAATTTAGGCTGCTGAAACATTCACTTCATTAGGACTTCTCCTGCGTTATTCCGGAGTGTTGCTGAGGATTGTTAAACAGTTGTCATGTTCCTCTCATGAGATAGTTTAATTTCACTGGTGGATAAAACCTACCTATCTGTATGAACCTTTTGTGCATTTCATCAAGAAGCACTTTTAGCGTCAAAAATAATTCAACTTCACTGCAAACATTGGCATTATGATCGATACTATAGGACGAAAGTTGGATCTTTTAGCTTATTTTTGAAAATGTGGAAGACATAAAGGCAAGTGATCTGCCCACCTCAAATTAGTCGAAGGTCTATGCCCTGTGTCTTTGGGAAACCTAAACCCAAAATTACACTGGATCTGAAACAAAGACTTGAACCTCGGTCTTCTGTTTTCCAGATACGTGTACTTTCACCAAACTGCTCTCCTTGTTTTGAGGTCCCGTTCTAGATTTGAGAATGTCAAAACTACTGATTTCATGATAGCATTGTCTATTTTTTGGTATTGATCTCAAGATCCCTTTAGAGACATTGGGAAAAAGCAACAGGCATGATTTATCTGATGTATTTTAGATTTCTATTTAGAGCAAGATGAATTGTGTCTTAGAATTGCCTGTTTCTCTCCTTTGGCCATAACGGCACCCTGGAGTCAGCAGCTAAGATGTAAATATCAGGAATCCAACTCTGGATGTCTTTTCAGTCCTAGATGCAAGAATAATGCAAACCCACTACTGAAAGACACTTAAGCTGAGCAGAACTGTGGACCTGAGCCCTTCCCTACCAAATAGATTTCAATAATGTTCTCATCTGGAGACTGGCCTGGACTTTACGAAATATATTAATTCTCTGTACATTGGGACACTTCTGAAAAGGTTTATATCTGTAATGAAAATGTATTTTCTTGGAAAGGAAATCCATTTTAAAAGGACAAACCTCAGTAAAAGATGCAGATGAAGCTTATACCTCACTAAACCACATGGTACCCTCCTCACCCCACCCACCTTTAAGGTTGTAAGTTAATCCACTTTGTGACCAGCTCCTACTTTTTGTAAGGAAGAGGACTTTGTTTGTACTAACAAATATAGCAAAACATGATACTCAGAGGCCTTGGGTCATCAACGAGTTGGGCACAGTGTGCAAATGGATATATTCGTTTGCTACTAGCTCTCCTTGGACAGAATTGTCAAGGCTGCCTTTGAATCTCTGTCTTGCCTTGTCATTTCCCTTTGTAACAAGTGGTAGCCTCCCTAAATGACCACACTACTGAGATTACAGTGAAGCTGTTTCTCACTGCCTTTTGCCAAGATCTTATCAGGAGAGCAAAGAATAAAAATCAAAGAAAGGGAACTGGATGTCTACAAAGCTCTAGTGTCTCATGCTGCCAATCCCTTTAACCTTCACAAGCTGGAATTACTTAAAAGATTAAAAACAGGCTAGTGAGTGCCCTTCTGTTCCTCTGTATACTAATCATTTTATTGCCATGACAGCTATGCTTCCCATAGGCACTGTGAGTATGACTGCTGCTCTTCACAAAATACGCCACTTCGCTAACCTGCCAGGCTCGCCAGCTACCACTGAGGTTCCAAATGTAAATCAGTGGGAACATCTGAAGTAGCAAATTCATAGCTTTTACGGACATCATTTATTATAAATCACATTCCTTCCTGAAAAGGTCTGATTGTTGTGGCCCAGCAGGGCTGTTAAAGTTCCCATTTTTGTGAGAAAACTATATTGTTCTCTATGTTTGCGCTCTGCCCCTCCCATCAATCTCACTGCAGAGCTTTCTGGGGAGGATGATCCTCCATGGAGCTGAGAGGGGAAGGGATCTGGGTATGTGACATCTCATCATGTTCCTCTTCTTTGGCTTCCACTGGAACAAATGAGAAGTGCTTTGCTCTACCGTATGTGTTCTTTTTTATATCTGCCCAGCTGCGTGCAGTCACACAAATCAAAAGCTGGACTTGTAATGCCTTCAATGCTGTGCAGGCAAACAGCTCATAAGCTGTCCCTGCTTTCAAGAGTTTATGCCAGCATTTCAAGGTGTAATAAGATGCGGCAAATGGATGTGGGACCTGGGGGGGGGGTGGGGGTGGAGGCGAATAAACTAACACTGTTGCACACACTTACAGGAGCAAAAAATAGTCTTTCAAATTCTTGTATTTACGTCTCTGCAGAGCCTGAAGTGTCTCAATCAAAATCAGGGATGCCCTGTGTTGTAAACTGCAAATACAAACAGTAATAGGCTGTTCCTGCTGCAAATAGCTCACAGTCTGCAAAGTCAAAGCAAACACAAAGTAATTGAAGGAAAAAGTGGTGAGGTCAGAAGCAAAATGTCTTTCCCAGTAACACACATCTTACTAGGGTTTTGCAAAACAGCCCAGGCCCCGCTTCTAAACAAGTCCATGCCTCTACCTCCTGGAGGAGAATAAAACCTTTGATCAGTAGCCAACTATGATGGTCAATAATTTACAGCAGTAACGCAGATTGGGTATGAGAATCTGCCCTCTTCTCTTGTGCTTATATTTCAAACTGCCGCTGATAAAATACTGTGATTTTTTTTTTTTTCCTTCTGCCCTGAGGTCCCCTTTTGTACTTAAGTCAGAAGCTTAATTTTATTTTCATGCCTCAGGTGCTTGGTACCTTGCAGACAATTCACACTCCATCTGTAATTAGATTATTATTATTAAAAAATACCCAGCAGCTAGTAAGGCAATTGATATCAGTCACATTAACTCTTCAAGGGTCTCTGGGGGTCAGATACTAAGAGAAAGTGAATAAAAGATGATGGTAGATCCGTCTGTCCATCTATTCATCCTTCCTACCTTTCCTGTCTCCTTTACTTCTGTCTTCCCCTGTGGAAGGAACAGGTCTGTTTTCCCACTATAGCTCCTGATGTATTTCTTTGGAAATAAAATCCACAGAACTCAGCAAAAACAAGCAAGTATAGAACAAGAGCAGATTTATTGAATGATGAGTTGGTGGTTCAGTGTATGTGCTTTCTTCTGGCACTCACTAGATATTTAATCTTTGCCATAGACATTCAGACGTTACCTCTGGCGCAGCTCAAGTGAAGTCCCAGTCCCTGAGAGATGAGAACATCTGGGAGACTTGATAATTCACAGAAAACCCACTGGTCACATTGTCAAAGACAATGAAGTGATTTTTGATAGTAAGTCTCATCTTCCACACAATTTAGACTATTTTATTTAGGTTCTTTAAAAAATGTTCCCCCAGCTCACTACAGGCACAGCAAGCAATTAGGATATCCCCAAGTGCTCCTGAATCTCAGTGTTCCTGAATAATGAATGGTTTAGTCTGCAGTTAAACAGAATTTAAGACCACATATTCTGGTGATCTAAAATCAGTTTGTTACAACACATCAAGAATTTTTATGAAAGAGTTTTCTCCTTTTTATGGAAAACTGTGAGTTTCTCAAAAGTACATTTGGATTGGAAAAATCGGTTTTGCCTTCTGAAAATTTTGAATAATCCCGTTTTAGCTGAAAATTTTAGAGGAAAATGTTTAAAATAAAAGCCTTAAAAAATATTCTAGTTCCACATGAAAGTCTAGCATTTCAACTCTTCAGTGTCTACTCCAGAAAAAGAAAATCCTAAGTGTAGGAATTTTATATGTTTTATTAATTCTGTTTTTTAAACACCTATCATTCTTGTGTTTCTTGTATATATGCTTTTAACTCTGTGTTTCTAAACCATGTAACACAATCAGCATTTAAGCAACACTCCCACTGATTTCACATATAGAGGATATCAATGTATTGAAAAATCTTCCTTTGGTCACTTCCTTTGTCACTTACTGAACCTGGCTGACTTCAGTGATAGAAATACTCCCACCAGTCATATACAATCACTAGAACTATAAGATAAAACACAGCTAAATGCCTTCTGACTAACACCTAATGGTTACCCACGATGAGTTCACTGTATTTTTGTCCACCCTTGTTTCTAAGCCTGCAAAACTACCTAGAGCAGAAGGGTCATGCATCAGGATTAGAGAAATTTATTTTCTTTATGCTACTGGCATTAACCTATTACTACATAAAGAAAATAGTTGGTTTCCCTTTTTATCCGAAATGGGAAAACAAGATATATGCAAGATGCTGTGTTCCTGCAAGTTACCAGAACCCCACAGTGTATTAACGAGGGCTACATTTAAACAAGGTTTTGTTAACAAGACACTAACAAGGAATAGCAGTTTTATAAGCTATCCTGCCCCAGCCAATTACATATAGCAGCTTTGGCACAGATAATGACATAGATTGGTGAGTGAGAGTTTACGTTTCCATTAAAGGTTTAAAAGGGTTCATTAGTCCAAGCTGGCCTTTCTTTGAAAATGTCTGAATTATAGAAAAAACTCAGAGGAAAGATCAGTTATTAATAACTGTCTTGAAAAATTAAAACAAAACTGTGAAATGATAACTGTACTGCTCGCTGTAAAAAAGCTCTTCAGATGCAACTTGCTGGGTGATACAGTTAGGACAATTTTCTTTTAAGTTTCTTGATAAGTTACTTTTGCCCTTGAAAGTCTCAGTTCCTGGAGTCACGGGATTACACAAACTTCACAGCCGTCTTGGGTAAAAAGAAAATTTCTAGTTCTTGAGTTTGGGGAATAGAGGAGTTGGAGACTATAAACTGTAATATGTCAAGCAGCAGAAGGCAAAATGAAAGACTCAAACATATTTTGTTTACATCCTAATATATAGCATTTCATACATTTCAAAATAATATGCAATATTATTTTTAAAATTCCATCAGGACTCTCGCAGCTGTCACGAGTCTGGAGTGGCAGGTGGTATTTTAGAGCCTGGAAGAAAGCACAGGCTACAACAGACATGTTTAAAACAGGCTGGCCAGCCTCTAGCAAGATGTGCTGTCTATACGTCCCTGTATACATTACTAGTATTTCGCTACAAAGCAGAGGATTCAGTTGAGTAGTGCTCTAGCTTTTCGAGGGGAACACCGAATTGATTACTCAAACCATTATGCCCTCAGATATGCATGCTGAATTCTCTTTATGCTGAATGCATATTTAAGGCCCTGAGCACATGGGAATTTTGAGGTTAAATTGCCATAAATATTTATGAATACAAGTAATAAAGGTAGCCTTTCAGATCTTAAATTTCATTCAGGTGGTGACTCCAAACGGATATTGCATTTGAAAGCTGGAATTTGATAAAAGCATATTTTCTCCCATCTTTTACCTCTCTTGTCTCTATTGATTGTGAGCTGTTTGCTGTAGGGGCTGTCTTTTATTAAATAAGTGTACTGTGCCCAGCACAATAAAGCCCTGACTTTTTTCTGGAGTCTCTAAACACCGTTGCAATGCAAATAAATGAGTTCAACATCATTCATTCCTACAATGAGGAAGGCTGCAGGAATTACTGAGGAATATTTATACTAACTAAATAGACACAGGAGTTCCTCTTGGTCTAAAATATGTGTGTGTGTGTGTTTGTGTGCTTGTGTGTATTTGGAATAGGACTTGTGATAGCACAAGATAATTCTTCTACTTGGCAGAGGAAAGATGGGAGAAGCAGTAGCACTGGATGGTCAAATGAATGTAGTCAGAGTGAAGATGTTCAGGCTCTAAGGAGATTTCAGCTTGGGCTGAGTACTTTAAGTCTAATGCTGTCTGCTGAAAAACAACTCTGTCTGGAACCCCACCTCAGACTAAAAGAGAAAACATGTGAACAGTCTCAGATGTCATCAATAACCTGGAATATTGTTCCATCTACTTGCAACTATATGTAACAGACTGCCGACGGGTAAATTCAGAGCTGTCTTTGACTCATAGAGAATCTTCAGGTATATGACTTGGACCATTCCTGAGATGGCTCAATAGTTTTGTGATATTTATAAGCAGAATTCATACAGTTGCCCTCAAAACATCTTCTTTCTCCTCCTCAGTTATTACCTGAACTGCCCGGTATCAAACAAGCTAAATCTATCCTACTGAAAGAGCTATAGATTGCTTTTCACAGTATATTTTGCATGCGCTGTCTGCCAGAGGTGCTGCTGGTGTTGGAATTAGCTTGCTACTGTATACACATGCTAGTTTCTTTTTATGTTTTTAATGTGGCATTGAGCTATGGTGTTAGCTGATGAAAAAAATCCAGTACGTTATTGCTTAAGGAAAAGATAATAGAGTTTGATAAGTGAGAATAAGGAACGACGTCTTTTGTGCAGTGATCCTTTGTCACTTATCTGCTTTTTCCTTAAGTGGCTAGCAGCAAGTGAGAAATTACTGGCTGTGGGTTTATTACAAGATGTGGACTGGAGAGAGGTGGCTTGAGGTTCCCATATTAATTCAGATATTTTTATTCCAAAGCTCTTACAATTGATTTGGTCCACTTGAGCAATTTGCTGCCATCTGAATTAAACAGTTTTTTTAATCCCAGTGAGAGAGAAGGAGTAACGTATGACCTCATGGCAGAATGCTTGCAACAGCAAGAAAAGTGTGGTCAGAGCTGCATGATCCAAGCTCTGGTTTAGGCTATGACACTGACTTAACTCATCATACCACATAAGCGCTCTCTTCTTCTGTTGCCCCTGTAGAAGATGAAAATAATAAACTGCTTCAATAAGGCACAGTCCATCAACTCTACTGGTAAATGCAACTTTCCCCAAGACTTGCATTAAGCCACAGAACTGTCAACTGAAACTGCTAATTCTGTCATGTTAGAAGGAAATTTATAGAGCCATAAAAAGTAAAGCTGGAAAAGATAACAAAAGGTCCTCTAGTCTGTCCTGTTTTCCTGAGGATGGATTAATATCTACTTAAACTGTTCCTGACAGGTGTTTGTCTAGGCTATTCTTAAAATGTTAGGGGATACAGACACCACTGTCTCCTTATACAGTTTGTTTAGGATCTTGCTTAGATTTTACATTTTAGAATTTTTCCTAATATTGAGACTTAACTCATCCTTCCTGTAATTTAATCCTGTTTCTTCTCATCCTGTGGACAGCTGCCAGAAGTCATTTATGTCGTGTGATATCATGTATGGAGATTGCACATGAGAAAATAAAACACCATTTTGCAATACCAAGTGGAGGCACATGGGTACTCAGGAATGTTTTATTGTAGGTTACTGCTTTAATTGTAATCTTGCTTATGAAAAAAGATATATATATAAACCGGTAATTTAGGGCCAGTGCAAGGGCTGCTGAAATCTGTGAAGATGTTTTACACTAACTTTCCTTTTACTTTGCAGCTGAAAAATGAATTAGTTTTCAAAGTAAGGAGTGATTTAATCCGCTGTCCTGACATGAGAGTGTACCGGTACCATTTCACTTGGGAATTATGTCTGGTGTTTTCTAGTTGCTTTTTTTAACAGAATTGGCCTTCCTTTTCATCAAAGGGAGAAGGAGGTCTTCCATTGATTTTAACCAAAATCAATACTTTACTTTGCCATTAATTCCCCTGAAATCAATATGTCATTTCTGAATTAAGATGTTATTTGTCATGAAAATGTAACCCTGGATGTACATAGTGGGCCACTTTTCATGACCCTTGGGTTTCATGCAAATGTAACATCACTGACCTTTTTCTCGATTTACAACGTGTAAGCGAGCAAAGATCTGTAGCACTCCTCCTCATCCCTGTCCTTGATAACCCCAGATGCTAGGTGCATTTTACAGGGAACAAATGAGCAGAGAACTCAAATGTAAAGGTCACAAATATGGGTATTCTTTCTTTGACCATACTGACTTGAAAAGAAACATTAATCTGTGGCCCAAACAACATTTTTGCATTTAGCCACTTGTGGGAAGCATGTGTGCAGTCAATTGTCATGTGTCCTGTTCTCTCACAGCTGGAGTTCCAGTATCAAAGAGTAGGACTAGAAACGAACCTGAACAAATTTGCAGTACCTGTTGACGGCACTGATGTATTCTGCTCCCCCATGGCAGAGATGCAAGGTATGCAAAGAGATCCTGCTACCTGAGATGATCTCAGCACAACTTGGACAAGCTCAGTTTCAGGTGAATGTTGCTGGTACTGCCGTGACTGACCACAATTGCCACAGACCATGGCAATTTCAATTCCCATCTCCCTGTGCTAACTTGCAGGGAGCACAGGGAATGTATCCAGAATGTCCATGCCAGGGGCAAGGTGTGGACAGCTTGTTCTGTGCTGTGCTTCAAAATTCTTTCCAGGAAAGTCTATCCCTCAGTCTTCTGCCACAGTAAGTGGTTGATGCTACCCTCTGATCTGCCCCTCACTCAAAATGACATGCCCGTGTTGCTATGTGAGCGTGTGAGATAAGTAAGTGTGTCACAACCCCCAAACCGAACCTCCTGTGACGTTGAAGAGGGAGAGTGAGTATTTAGAAACTCAGTACCCCAAATTATTTTTCAGTGACCCAATGTTAAACAACCTCAAAAACATCCTTACATCCAAATAGGAGGATATTTGATCCCCTGGGGAGAAGTCACAGGTTCTTCATGGTGTGTCTTCATCGTTCTCTAGCACATGCACAAAGAAAGTGAACTTCTTACCTCAAATTATCAGAATCTCTACATAAAATTGCCAATGGTAAAATCAATTATCCACTTGAAGAAACCCAACTAAAAAAATATAAGGTTGACAAATCAGAATATGACAACAAAAAGACTTTCAGTCAGTTGCCCTGGGGTAACAAACACAAAACTATGTAGAGGTCACTCTTTGAATCCATGCTGCAAAAAGTACATGCTTAATAGCCATCTTTTGGGACTGTGGTGCTCCTTGATGGCTCCAGTTGCGTTAGGAAAGGTCATTTCGAAAAGACCACTGCATCTGCAGGGCCCAGAGCAGCCTTTATCAGTTTGGAGGGACTGCTGAACTGAATGTGTTTTATCCTTTGTCTCTGGGCTGAGATCTCTTTTCTAAACATTTGCAATGATCTGCCAAAAGAGATGAGCGGGTGACAAGTGAAACGTATGGATCGGCATCTTTAGTAGGGCCTGTGGAGAGGAATTTGTACAACCATGCAAGGGAATGAGTAAAGAGATGACACAGACAAAGATCCACTGGTGGAAGCTGCCAGTCTGGCACCTTTCCACTGTCACTAATTTACCCTTACTCTAAACTCTCTAAAACAGTAGCTAGTTAAGCAGTGCATGATATCTGGAGGGTGCCAAGGAGTGCTAGCAGCTGGAAGGAGCTGCAAATAGCGATAATTTTTCTTAGTCAAGTTAAAGTTTGGACTCCCTTGTACTCCCTGCCCCATATCCTACCCTTGGCATGTGCTCTCTTTGCAATCTGTAGGTTAAAGACCTTGGGAGTTGCAAAGGTTGCCCGCAGATTGTCTTGTAATAAGTGCTATTGCTGGTACTGAGCATGCATGTCTGGCAGCCTGTTAGCAAAATTTGTTTCCTTCCCATGCAGGCACACTGAACACAGCCACTGCTGTTTCTGCACTACTTCCCCTTAGGTGCCCTGCTCCCTTCTTGTACCTCAAAATGTTAACAACTGCCTAGCAATCGTACTACCAAAGCTTCAGATTAGTTTCCAATATACCGATTCAGGGAGAAAGAAAAACAAAGGAAGGAGTGGAATATTTGTTCAGGATCAGTGAATAACCACTGACTCTTCCTAGGCATTTAGGTCCAGATTCCCAGAAGGATTTAGTACTAACTTCTGTTAAAATCAATTTGGATTAGGTACTTTTTTTAAAATTCAGGCTTTAGAAAGTAAGCACTTCACAGCAGTGATCAATGTTTTCAGACACCCTAACCTTAAGCAGATTTGCTGCAGGAAGATGAAGAGGATTATAACTATAGTTATCGTTGGGTGTGTTGCAGCAAAGTTATTAATGAAGAAGTTCCTGTCACTGACAGAGTGACAGGGTTCTCTCTTGATATCTTTAATGTCTCATTTGATTGCATATCAGTCCCAAGAAAGTCAAAACACAAAGATCCATGATGGGTATTTTTTCAGAGACATGAAGGGAGAGAGAGAAATAGAAGGGTTGATGTAATCAAAATATTACACCAGTAAAATAATCCAATTTGTCAGAAGACAAAGCATCTCAAACCATGTAACCATCAGATGTTCCTGTTGAGATGCCGCTCTTCTAGTGACATTGATTTTTCAGGATGTAAATGATGTTAAACACTTTGCATTTCCTTCATTTAGCTCCTGAACTTTAAAAAGCCTCATTGCTGTTTTGGGGAAAAGGCGAGGGCTGAATTCCCAGAGCTGCTGTGTTGTTCTGCTGCATATTGAAGCACTGAATAAAAGAAAAATTGGGGAAAAAGCCATGTGTGAAGAGGAGATTTTTGGTAAGGCCTGGGTCATATTTCCTTTGCTTTTAGGTGATACTGGAAATATATATAAGACCAAAAAAGTATTTGTCAAACATTAAATTCAGGATTATTAACTACCCAAAACTCTGGAGATTGAAGGGTCCTTGTCTTCTCGCTATTCTGAAGTCCTCAGAGGAAGGGGACTCACATTTTCTCTTCGGTTCTGACGTACCCTGAATGCTAACTCTAACACAAGGGCTGGATCTGAAAGACAGAGAATATCTGCTCTTCTTCTCCTCCAGAGATAAAGTATTCACAAGATAAGAGGAGACAGCAGAATACGTTCATCTTGTCAAACGACACTTTAACTGGAGTACAACTTCTTAACTGCTGTGTTTGTACAAATTTAGCATATAGAGTGGTACTGGCAAGCACCCCTGGAAATTTTCTGAGATGTAGCATGTACAGCATATCTTTCTCCTCCCAACATGTTCTTGTGCAATCTCTCTGCAGTAAGAAGCAGAACAAATCTATTTCAACAGCATGGCTTGGGTCTTTAATTTACTACACTGATGGCTAGAGGTGGCAGAAGTCATTGTCTGCCTGCATTTGTTCCGTGCAAAGCAATGTGAGCACCACCCTGCAAAAGATCACTGGATCATTGTCAAAGAAAGCATTTGAAGAAAGGAGGGGTTGGGAATGGACCTATGGCATGGAGCTTTGGCTACTTACACAAGTCAAATCTACTGGAATTGCTATGAGCATATTTGCACAGATTTGTTCTTTATACTGTTTATATCCTAATTCATTTACAGTCTGTATCCCTAAAGTTATCATGATCACCTTGCAGTATTTTCTATTCCCTTTTTACCAGCTGAGACAACACCGCATGCAAATTAAATGTAATGGCACAATGTTTCAGACAAAACTTCAGACAAGTGTCAGTGAATACATGCAACCTATTCCCTCTGCATAAGCCTTTATTCCCTCAGGCAATTCTATAAATATCAGTCTATTCATTTCTCATTTAGCCCAATGTCACTGAAAGTGAATCAGATCCTTAATATTGTTCCTTATATTTATTTATGCTGACCACTACACTTATCAGTCTCACTTTCACAGAAAGACAAGATCTTACTTACTGCTGGAGCTGTAACACAAAGGCGGCTGAGTCAGGAGGAAATGTTATTAGAAAGACTTGGCATCCATATAGCCTGCTTCTTGAGGTGGATCCCATGGCATTTGTAAACCTTATGTGTCTCTGTAGAACACTGTATGGTAGATTGACACACCATGTTAATTAAGGTATATAGTCTGCATGGTGCGTTGATACAAGCTACTTTACGCAATCATTTAGAAGAGAAAAAGACAAATGCAGCCAGTCAATTGGATGAAATCAGAGCAGTTAATAATTTATCATCAAATGTGTAATGTGGACAGCCCAGCAAACTTACACAGCAGCAGCGAACAACATGCCAAACAGAAACAGACCCCTAAGTGCTTGTGGTCGAAAGGTATCAGTGTCCTGTCTGCAGCACGCGAGCAGATTGCTGCTTCTTTTTTAGATCTAATTGAAAAAAAGCAAAAGCTTGTGGATCAGAGCTCCACAGCATAGATTATAATCCAAACCGCCTGTATACACGACAGTAAATGTCTTTTCTCCCTAATGGGCTTCAATCTCTGCTTGGCGCAGCCTTTTATAAGAGGCAGAGAGAGCTGTACTTTGACAGCTTTGGTCTGCCAAGAGTTTCACAAGGTAAAGTGTTGCTGAAGAAATGAGATGTTAAATCTAATGCTCTACAGTCATTAAAAGGGTTCAAAAAGCAAGTGTTGTATAAGGAAAGAATTACAGACCTTGGGAAGCAATATGCCTGAAAGCTAAGACTGTAATGGCAGAGGCTGCTCTTCCTAAGGATTGTTTTTTGGTAGAGATGTGTGGAGATGCCGAGCTTGAATAACCTGGGTGATACAGAGCAACAGGGTAGAGAAACACTCGTTTCAGCAAGACACACCAGCTTTTGAACTGGTTTCAGACAAAAGCTCAGTAAATTCCTGTATGCTACACACACACATAGACACGTGCACACACTCAGAATATTGATATCTCTGCCTATATCTGTATATAGTTATAGCTACCTCTGTCATATATCCACCACATAACCATTCCTCCCGGTTAATACCGTACTTTCTCATAATGTCTCTAAAAAGGAATGAAATATCTTGGAAATCTGTCAGTCTTTTGCTTTTTTTATTCACACATACAGCATTTCCCATGCTTTAAACTCATTGATTCAAAAGATAGGAGCACTCGATCCCTTCTGATTATTTATTAAAATGGTTCCTCAAATTCTTGCAGTGTTTTACTTCTCTTTGTAACAAGATATTGACATGATGGGAGGCTTTATTTCTTAAAGGCAATCTGAAAAGAGAAGATGCTGCCTCCCTAAGCAAATAAACAATCTTTGTTCAATGACTACTCTAAAAGAAAGTAAAAATCAAAGGGGTGGACCAGGCCTGCTGGCTTAAGGATCGTTCCTACTCAAGAGCCGTTTCCCTAAGTAGATTATGCAGCGGTTCTGCAGGTTTCCCCCTTTCCTCTGCCTTTTTCTCCAGCACAATTTATCAGACACTTTGGCTGTGGCTGAGGTTTCAGGGAAGTGGGTCATATAACAGTTAGCTCATTTATTCAGAACAATATCTTAGTCTTTTGTTCAGCTTTAATAAAATACAATTATTACAGTGTCTCTCCTTGTGATTAATTCAGACGAGGTTTACAGACAAGATGCTCCGCAGATCTCTGGTGTTATTGCTGTCCAATGAATTAAACCACGTTCTTCTGCCAGTTGTAATTACAGATCCATATCTTATTTCTCTCTCCTCTTTTTCCTTCTAGTTTGTCTGTATTAGCCCAAATAGATTTTAACTGTGATTCCTAATGGTGTGGTGTTGTCTACGCTTGCAGAAAAAATGTCTCCAGAATCAGTTCAGCTGTGCTATGAACTGAATTCAAGAAGTTTATTTGCAGTGCATAACAATTACAGTATTATTGAATCCATGAATGTATGAACGATGGCATATTTTATACTAGAAGATGGCATTCCTTGTATTAAATGCATTTTAAGTATACCCCTTTATGTAGCTCTGTCTCCCGTAACAACCTGAGCTTTTTGATGGTGATAACGGCTCACAACAGATTATTTTCTCCAGGCTCATTTCGGTAGTGGCGGAGAATACAGGTAAGAACAGACTTCACAAGATGCGCTCATGTGAGTAAAGACTTTCTCCAAAGAGTCAGCTGGAAAACCTCTCTCTCTGAAAGAGATTTAATGCAAGGTTTGCTAGGTGAAATTATCTAGCTGTCAGAAGTCAGACAAGAACATCAGATTGTATCTTGTTGCCTTTAAATGCAACAATTTGTAATTTTAAAAAAAAGTTGAAGGCAATGGAAGGGTATCCATGTGTTACAGTGGGCTCTGTACCAGGTATTCTGCAGTGCTCCACCGTCCCTACCTTTTCGCTCTTCTTTTTCTGAATACCATTTAGGAACCCCATGCGCAGGCCTGACACAGATGGGTTTTTCCAGGTGAACAGTCTCATATCAGGAGAAAAGGCAGATTCTGACACCAGTAAATTCTTACTAGGGTCTATTTTTAAACATCCCAATGATGCAGAGCAAAAGAAAATAGCCCTGCCGTATCATCCCAATGAGCCAGCTTTCCAATGTTCTCCAGACTCATACCCCAAAGTATGGGACTGAGAGCCCTTCTCAGTTTTTGCCTTAGGGTACACGTTAGGGGGATCTGCAAGGGGAGGGTGAATGATCTCTGCTTGTGCTCTGAGCAGGTCAAGCAGAAGCCAGGTACCATGATAAAACCAGACAGTCATGCTGCTGTGACACTTGTCCTTGAGTTTGTAAGACCAGCTATTCAACAGGGTAGGTGAAATTCAGAAAATATCCTACTTAACTTTATGGCCTTTGGCTGAAACTGGTTGACACCCAGCATATTCAAAATGTGAGAAAAGGACGATTTCTCTACTTGCAATCAACTCTGTAGCTGTGCTCTTGGTAACACTCCAGACATTATGCTCATTAATGTGATTATGGTAATATTTTTTACCTTTTGGTTCATCAAGATTTTTTGCTTCTGTGTTTAAGGCTGCCTCCTCCATTTTATTCAGTCTTAGATTTTGCAAATATTGCTGTTCTGAAAGTGCGTTGCTTTGCTTTTTACTCTCTGGTATTTCTGTTCTGAAATGCTAGCCCAATTATGCCTCATGGTTCCGTTGTCCCATCCACCCGTCCTATTCCTCGGGGTGCACTTTCTGTTTAGAGAGCATCTCCGACCATGAGCTGCAAGCTTGTCTTCTTGTGAGGAGGAAAGGTACATAACCATACCGAATCGGGGAGTATTCTGTGACTAGTGGAAAAATTCAAATTCTTCCTGTTATCTGAATCCCATTTTCCCCAATCTTTAAAAAACCAAGATAATAAAATTAATCTGCTTTTGTAATGGTTTTTTTGACTTCCTTAAATGTGTGGTGTCATGTAACTGCAATATATGAGGTTCAAAACTGCCATGTATTTCTTCTGTTTCCCTGTATAACTCACAGACATAAGGTTGCAATAGCAGGTTGGGAATAAGGGGAGAAGCAGGCAATTTAAGTAGAAGAATTTGGATTGCATGCAAATGTCCCTAGGAATATTAAAGCTTCATGTATGCGTGTTATGTTTGAATTGGGGAGAAAACCCCAGAAAATATGATGTATACCAGCAAAACTCTTTCAAATCCAAGTTATTCAAGGACTCCTTAGAGCATCAATTACTTTCATCATTACTATTTCTTTTTCTTTTTAAACAAACTGCAATTATTTTCCTAGACTAACGCCTTGTCCTGTGGCCATCTGGGACAGGAGAGGTAGTGCAGAGTATCCAGAGAGCCCAGTGCAGCCTAAAATCTGGTGTATAACCTTGCTCTCCTTGTAACTGCAGGGCGAGGACAAACCTGATCAACTGTAATTTTTTTTATTATTATTTTTGGTGATCTCAAGAAAGCAATTTCTATTCAGCTAGCAGCCGACAGTCAAGTACAAGTAAACATGATGCTTGTGGACTTTTATTTCACAGTTAAGCCTTCATTACCAAAGGCACAAGTCTGAATGCATTGCATGCATTAAACACAAGCCAATTCCTCGAGCAGCGATTTGACTGCTCATAGTTGCTGGTGGGAACTGGGGGCTGGGAGCTTGGACTTCTGGTTTCTTATTTTCAGATGAATTGATGTGTGACCCTGGGCAGTATCTCAGTTTCCTCAGCTGCGAAACGATGATAAGAATTAGATATCATGAGTTGAGGGACAGATTCTGACACCTTTATTCAGAACTGAGTAGTGCAATCGATTTCAGTCTGAGGAAAGGGTAACAGCATCTGGCCATTAGTGTTTATAAAGCAACTAGACTCTTGGCTGATGGATTAGATTAGATTTCAGTGCTGAGATGTTACCATGAAGGGTTCTTCAACACGTTTAAAATAGATTAGATAAAGAAAGTGTTTTGAGAGGCTTGGACAAACAAGATGCAGAGAATCCTGATGATGGTGGGAAGAACAGATCCAAGGACAAATAATAAACAGGAAGAGAGGACCTACCCAGAACAAGACAGAAAGTATGGTGCTTGTGGAGTTTTTTTATTTCCTTTGATGTTTGAACAGGAAAAAAATAAAGGGGGAAGACATAGTCTAGGTAAAATAAAAACATGGTTTGTGTTGTTTTTCTTTACCTCAATATGATTTAAAAAAAAAATTTATTATGTGGGTTTTTTTTTTTGCTTTTTGGAGCTATTTAGCCCTTTTATTTAATTTTTTATTCTTTCTTAGAGTGTTCTGTTATTTTTTAAAATAGCCCTCTGAAATGAAAAGTTGAGAAATTTCTCTTCACAAATTCTAAAAAGAAATATTTTGGCATTTTTCAAAATTGATGGTATCCAAACTGAATTTTTTATGATCTTTTTTATTTTCATTGAATTTGTGTTTAATTTACTATTTTATTCTTTTTGAGAAAAAAATAAAATGCCCTGTTCTGTTCAAGTACCCCTCCGCAAGAGCATGCATACCCTGTCAGCAGCCATCTGCTGCCAGGTTCTGGGATATATGTTCTCCAAAAGCAATTTTAGGGCTTGTGACTCAGGGGTGAGGGGGAAAGAAAAGTGTAGACAACAGTCTGTCTCACTGAGAGAAGCCAAAACTGATGAGGTTTTCCGCTCACTCTCTGGGCAGCGCAGGGAGCTGCACTGGGGCAGTGGGGACAGGTGGAGGAGGTGAGAGCCTTTCTCAGCCAGCCCAGACTGAGCCAGTCCAGCTTGTGAATTAAAGCTTAAAGTACCTTTAAGCCAGAGCTACTACTGGGATTGTCATTTCTTCCAGGTCTACACAAGCCAGATCATTCTGTCTGACTGGGTTTTTCCCAGGATGCTGAAGTCAAGCACATTTTACTGAAGGATACCTACTGTCTTCCTGAAGACTTCAAGTGACAATGAGCTGTCCCTTTCTCTTGTATGCTCCCTCCGTGTTTAACTAACTTTGCTGCTAGGAAATTTTATCCTGTTTCAGAGCCACATCTGATCCTTTACAGTCACTGGCTCTCCTAGTGATTTTCTCCAAATGACTGAGAAGTTCATCATGAGCATCCGTTTTCCACACAATATTAATTATGTTGAGTGATTATGTCACCCCTCTGAAAGTCCTTCTACCATGAGACTTGCAGGGGTTTGCATTTGCTTCTCAAAGAGGTGAGGAAGAGAGATGAGCAGGAGGAAAAACAAGACTCAGCCAGCAGCATGCACTGGCCCCTAGAGCTGCACTGCCATGGAGGAGTGCAGCCTTTTGGGGTGCTTGGTCCCTCTCTGTCCCTTCCTGTGCAAAGTGGGGCCCAGAGCAGTTACTTGTGTTGAATAAGTGGGGTGTTTTTTCATTCAGTAAAATTCCAGTAAGTCCTTTAGGACCTAGATCTCTAAAGAGAGATGTAACTGCTGCCTAAGCAGCTCGTATCTATTTCTTAATTTTAAGTGACCAACAAGCATAAATGCAAAGGTGTTTGAAAATTGCAACCGCTGAGAAAGGTAGTGATCCCTCTTACCATCGGCTGCTGCTCAGCTGCATGTCTCCCTTCACTCTTAATTAATTTTTTTTGAAATTCACCGTGAATGCTTCACCATCAATTGATCAAAACCTCACAAACGGTAGGCGAAGCATTTCACACAGGGAAATGATTATGTTGTGTGGAGGGTGGGAGATTGATGGCTGTTCAAAGGCCACCAAGATCATGCAAACCTCAACATTTTTCCAAATCCGTCAAAAAATATCCCCCTGAAAGCTCTCTGCCATTCAGGGACTGATTTTTCTCGGGTTTGAGGAGGCCTGAACAAGGTTTGCAGGAATTGCAAAGATTGAGCTGATGGAGATGAATTGCTCATGGTGGAATAGGCATCCAAAGACCTAATCCCGTGATGACAGAGGCTTAAAAGCGATAGGGGCAGTTTGCAGAAGTGTGACAAACATGGAATAAGAGCCCAGAATAGAAATGTGTCCTGGAACTATGCAGTGTATAACAGATCTCTTACCCGGCAAGGCTTTGGGAGCTATCATTAGACTGGCAGTGAAGAAGGTCCAGGTCTCCTCAGCTGCCTGTGCCCTGGCCCAGGTTCCTCAATGGGAGGAAAACCCTTGCTAGCAGTTGGGACTTGTAAGTCATAGAGACACATCTTGAAAAAAATCCAATTTCTGCCAGTGGAGCACAGCAATCCCTCTCTGTCTTACCCACATGCACCATTCTCCCCAGACAGATCACCACCAGAGTTGGGGGGGGGGGGGGGGGAAAGAGGCCATTTGAAAGACATACATTAAAAATGACAGTTTAGCACTTTGCATCCTGGAGGCATGACACAAGCCCCGCTTCATCTTCCAGCCACCTCCCTGAGGAAAAGAGTGCTAGCTCCAATTTACAGTCCAGAAGCAGACACAGATCGGGGTGCAGTGACTTTGTTTAAGCTATGCTCTGAAGATCTCATTGGCCTCTGGAAATAAATCTAATTTGCGAACCTTCTCCTCAGATTATCTCATTTTTCATTTTGTCCACAGGAAAAAGCCATAATGAAAGGTTTCAATTAAATTAAGGAAGGAGAGAATATAACTTCAACCATTTCTTTTACTGTCTTCACTAAGAAGACAACAGGAAGGATGAAAACCAAGTGACATTTTCTAAACTCTTTTTTTTTTATATTTGTCAGAAATATTTTCAAACAAAATAAATCTTTGCTTTAGAAATGTCTCTTGGCTGAAGCAATTTCTTTTTTTAATTAAATAGGAAGTTCTGTATGAGATTTCTTTTTGCCCCTAATAGAAATAGTATTTCCAGTCTCAAAATCTCATTGGCTCTCTTTCCATATAATAGCAGCTTTGCAAACCCAACCTTAAACTCTACTTGGGTCCTAAAATGGAGGCCTAGAGTCTCCAATTAGTCTGTTTGTGGCTTTGCCATTGCTGTTCATTCTCCACAGAGGCCATTCCAATACCACAATGATGGATGCAAAAAACAACACCCTGGGGCTGACAATGAATAATAAACATCCCCAGTGCTCATGTTGATACTTTGAGATGCTCCTGTCTATTTTGTCCTTGATGTCCATGATTGGCCCTGGTCTTCCACAAAACCGCTTCTCTTCCCCACAAGGCCCAGATGCTGCATCCCAAGCCCAGGGCTCATCTTCACTCTTCACAGTGGTGTTTGTGGGAGAGGGGCAAGAAATCATCTCAGATATGCTATGAAAGGGAAAATCATACACAAATATATGACGCCCTGCTTTCTTTGCATAATCTCTTTGTTTGAATTTCAATCAGTTCAGTGTATCACCGGCAGTAGATGAAAACTAGGTAAACAGACTCAAAACATCCTGTCTTGGTTTTCTTTGCCATGTAAGCTGATGAAAAACAAACACAGGGCTAATATACAAAAACATTCACATGATGTCTGGCTGCGTAAAAACTGTAGGTAGTGAAATTAGTTTAGGCAGGCTGGGTATGGGCCAGAATGCAAAAAGATGCATTTTAAGTGGCTAGCAATTCAATTGCATTAAACAGCTCATTGATATCCTATACCTATAGTGGCTGAGTACCTGCAACGGTTCATTAGTTTTTATCAACAACCATTATGAAATCATTGCACTGCTTTCATATTTCACAGGCACATTACTGCTGACCCGCAGAAAAACGCTAAGGGATCAGAGGAGCAACGGTGGGGGGTGTCCTGTAGGCACTGCCTTGGAGCTGAAGAGGGAAGAGGGAGAGATGAGGGTGCTGGCTTGGTCGCTGGGGGTGAGGAGACATCTCTGCTGGGTCAGATGCCTGAAAGACACGCAAAGGCTCCAGAGCTGAGGGAGAGGGATGATAGATGGCTTGTTTGTTCATTGGTCTGAGCATGTGAAAAAGTGTCATTGTTCACATTAATCTGTCTTGCGGCTGCCTTGTTCTGGGCAACATACAAAAGCTGCGGTGAAAATCCCCACCCTACTCTCTGTCCTACCAAAGCACTTCACCCTCCACATGTTTTCAACAACTCTTGTTTTCCAGTCCTCACAAGGCACCTTAACTTTACCCTGTCTTGCTATTTTATATATTCCAGAGCCTGATTCCAAATATTAAAAGCACAGTCCTTACTACCTGCATTTAAATGTAACTCTCAAGCAAGAATGACATCTTTTGTATTGGATACACAACATGGATGATGCTCAGGCAAACAGATATATAAAAGTTACTTCTTTACCTAAATCTTCTGTAAGCAAGAAGAAATAGCTTTAAAATTAACCTTTTGAAAATTCTTCAGCTGAGTTATTAGTATTTCTAAACCATGAAACTTCAACCTCCTTTGTAAAACAAACCAGTGCTTGTAAATACAGCTACCTTACTTCATTGTTATCCTGGGATGGGATTTCACCTCAAGTCCTGAGGCACAAATGCTAGGAGAAAGCTAACTGATAAACCTGGAGCACCCTGAACCCATTCACACTACAAGTACATACACCATTGTAGCCTGTCACTCAGGCTAAAAATTAGCATTGTCCAGATTTTGACATCAGCACCTTTTCTATAGGCTCATGCTGATTTATTCCTGGTTGAGAGGATGACCTTGCAACAACTTTCTTTTATAGCTGTCATAAAAAAAGAAAGGAAACCCCATACCTTCCAGATATGTGGACCCCTCAAATTTGATTCTTAATTTGCAGAATTTATTTTAAAGCTTACTGAAGTCAGTCACAACAACTTTCTCTTTTTGTGCTGAAAAGGCACATTTCTTTGTTGGAACATTTTGAAAAAATGACAGCTATTCTGAAATATTGTTTTGGAAAATCTCCTCACCTGTGACATGAAGTGTTTCAGAGGTGGTTGATGGCAATGTGGGTAATGAGAATAATGGAATCTTTTGATTTTTTTTTCTTCACAGTGTGTATTTGAAATAAAATTCATAAACTGAAATCTGTTCCTGTTTTGTCATTTTAGGAAAGTTATCAGAAAAGAACATTCCTGAAAACCTTGTATTAAATATCTTTCAAAAAATTAAGATTTTTTTCATGACAGAAAAAAATTATATTGCAATATTTTACATGAAGTTGAACGTCTAGATCCTAACCAATTCTATTCTACCTACTGACCTGCAAAGAAAAACATAGCTGGAGAGAGGAATGATCCATCCTTCATATACGTTAGGATAAAATTTAAGTTACTCTAATTGACACAATTGCCACATGAATAAGGAGTAAAAGAAAAAGGAACCACAACATTAGCTAAAACAAAACCGGAATAAACATGCAACAGGAGAAAATACAAAGGCTTGCTTATTTAGTTACAGCTGTGGCTATTTATTTCACTGAAATGGTGAAGAAAACTATTAAACATTCTGGACTCTGTAATATCTGTTAAAAAATGACTCATCAAGCAGTGTTTTCTGAGCTTTGGAAGTAAGCTCTGATCTGATGTGGTGCTGTGTCCATCACAACATGGAAGAAGCATTCTGGGGGATAATACAGGCTTTTGCCTCTAATGGGAAATCTAAATTGATGTCCTTCTTTAGGTAGCGCAGCTGGGCATAATTACACATTTCTGTCACATCCTCTGAATGCTCCCTGCTCTGGGAGAGGGTAGGAGGTGCGAGTATGGTGTCTTGACCACTGTAATGGAATATTAAAACCCAGGGAAAAAGCTGACGACTCCTGGCTTGGAGACTGCATTGTGGACTCTGTTTTGTCCCCTTACGCCTGCTGCTCTGCAGCCTCTGCCAACCTTATGCAGCTCCCTACCATTGCCTGCACCTCCATGGTGAAACACCTCGAGCGCCAAGCGCTCCTCTCCCACGGGCAGCCCTGTCTCCTTCCCCCCACACCCCGTCCCCTGCAAGCCCGTGACCTTCTCAACACAAAACTTGCCTGAGTGCTCCACCTTATTCCTTTTCCTGAGCTTTGCAAAGAGCTTTGAATTTGCACACTGTTGGTTAATAATGTATGAATGTATATATTTACCACTCACAGTGTTTAACTTGGTGTGTTTGTTTTATGTATAATGAGATACAGCTAATGTGTTTACATTCATGGTTCAGCATCTCGAATAGGTCATCAAAATGTCCACCTCTACTGCACTGATTTATTAAATGGCTCATGGAAATGGCCTCTCTTAGTCCATTTTCTCCTGTATGGTAATAAAATCAAAGCATACAAATGTCAAAGTACATACAGGTATACTAAAATCCAAACATAAACCAAAATAAAGTCGTCTTGTGTGTATGCCTGAGCATAAGCACAGAAAACTCAGTAATCCTGCTTAAAATCACCAGTACACTTCAAAAAAATGCCCCAAACGCCTTAAATAATACCTCAGCACATCATTGACCTTGTGCCTTGGTGTATTTGATGTATTTCTTTGAACATTTTCTCCGGCTGTTCAGGAAAAGTCTTTCTCCCTGCCTCTCACCCATACACTGAAGCTGTGTAAAACAATTAGTGATGAGCACCAGGGACAGGTATTTCCCATCAGTGTCCAACTTCAGCAGCTTCCTCCGGTTTTCTCCCTGTAATTTTCTGGGCCATTGTACTCTCACTATGCAGCCACTTCGATATCCTAATATCACACACTTTTCCTACCAGGTGCTGTCAAAATAGTCTGCTAAAAGAGAGAAAGAAACAGGTGAGCTAAGTATTGCAGATGGACTAAAGAAATCGCAATGCCATTTTCATTTATAAAGACCATGAAATTAGATTACCATAGGTGAAAAAGAAGGCAAGGCTGGCATCATTGTAACAGGCTGAAATCCTGATCACTTGGTGAACTTCAGGGTTTTGTGTAGAGGACAAATTACCAGTAATCAAGTCACACTTATGGCCCCATCCAATATACTTGGGAGCTCTAACCGTACTTACCCATAAATAAAATTTTATACATTGTCTGGTCTTTTGGCTCAATAAGACTGCACATTTCTGTAGGCAGCACAGGATTTTTTTTGCAAGTGTTGCCAGCGATTGAATGAACACCACAGAGCTGATTAGCTATAGATAGCAGTGAGCAGATGAGCTTTCAGACTGCAGTAGCTATAGATGTGTCCTTATAGAGGGAAAAGGATTATTATGTAAAGCTTTCACCAGCGCAACTCCAGATGAGGCCTTCTCTTACATCTGGGTAAGAGCCAGAGGACATCTCAATACTCTGCTGTCATTTCTAGTCACACCAGATATGTAGCACAGATTTGGTCCACTGATCAGTGATAGTTGGCTGAGTTTTCCAAAAGCAAGGCTGACTGAATGAACATGCTCTGGAAAAAAAAATACATCTAGGAGAACATCTGTGAGCTTTTAACCTCCTCATCCTCTCC
Source organism: Calonectris borealis (assembly GCF_964195595.1). NCBI lineage: Eukaryota > Metazoa > Chordata > Aves > Procellariiformes > Procellariidae > Calonectris > Calonectris borealis. Next base: position 96,474,676 of record NC_134314.1, on the reverse strand, counting down.
AAATACAAATATTACTCCAGAACTGAAGTCATGGCATGACAATATATGATTGCAATAGTCCAGTCATATATACCTATGAAGAATACAGGGTTCTTTGTCTGTCAGAAAATGCTGCGAAAATTGTTCAGGTTTGCAAAAAGCATCAAAGATGACGGAACAAAAGAAACCCTAACAATACTGTCATGGTTTAACCCCAGCCGGCCACTAAGCCCCACACAGCTACTCGCTTACTCCGGTGGGATGGGGGAGAGAATCAGAAGAGTAAAAGTGAGAAAACTTGTGGGTTGAGATACAGATAGTTTAATAGGCAAAGCAAAAGCCGTGCACAAGCAAAGCAAAACAAGGAATTCATTCACCACTTCCCATCGGCAGGCAGGTGTTCTGCCATCCCCAGGAAAGCAGGGCTCCATCACGTGTAACCGTTACTTGGGAAGATAAAATGCCGTAACTCCGAACGTCCCCCCCTTCCTTCTTCTTCCCCCAGCTTTATATGCTGAGCATGACGTCATATGGTATGGAATATCCCTTTGGTCAGCTGGGGTCAGCTGTCCCAGCTGTGTCCCCTCCCAACTTCTTGTGCACCCCCAGCCCACTCGCTGGTGGGGTGGGGTGAGGAGCAGCAAAGGCCTTGACTCTGTGTCAGCACTGCTCAGCAGGAACGAAAACATCTCTGTGTTATCAACACTGCTTTCAGCACAAATCCAAAACATAGCCCCATACCAGCTACTGTGAAGAAGATTAACTCTATCCCAGCCAAAACCAGCAAAAATACATATTTTTATTTACTTATTGTTTATTTTTATTTATTTTTCAGTGAATTTCTATGTTTTGAGGTTAGTGGCTCAGAACACGCTGCAAGAAAATTCAGCATCTCTTAGGACAAGTTTATGCGATTTAATTCTCAGGATTTCTATTTCAGCCCCTTAGGATGTTGGCCAAGAAAGCAGTTGCTCAGCCATGGGGTTGATAGTCACCAATTTAGATTGTGCCAAATCTGTAGCAAATTTCAAGACTAGGCAAAGGAATGGAGTGTGCCAGTATTTGGCTGTGGATAAGATAAAGATTCATGAGGATCCTCAGCAGTAATGTTGTCCTTTTTGCCTTCTCCTCCTGAGAAATCAGGACTCATCCTCTTTTGTTTTGCTATTTATCATGCGACCTATAACTGAAGTCATTCACTTTCTCTGGAATAGGAAGTCTCTAAGTGAGGCAGAATAATATTTTACTTGCCAGCTATGGCTTTGTTTTATATGTTTGATTGTAAACAAGCAAACATTTACTTTGGAGAAAGACATTGAAGTTCAATGAGTTAGTGAAGGAAAGAAGTTTAGAATGCATTATGCACTGGTCTTGTTTCTTGCCAGGGACACACATACAGAAAATGTGAACTAAGCGGTTCATGGCCAGAAGTGTACCCTTATACCTATTGACGTCTGCAAATTTTTTTCCTCCTTATAAGCTAAAAATTCACTCCAACATAAATATTAGATCCAGGGATTTCAGACTGGTCACAACAAGTCTCAGGTGATGCTGGTGCTGGCTGTTTCCATGTCATAAGCCATGTCGCAGACTGACTGTACCTGAGAGGTCAGCTCTGCTGTGACACTTACACAGATGCAGTTGCCATCGTGTGGGACTCAAAAGGAAGGCAGACTAAGTCAGGTCCCTCAAGGTATTTTGACATCTACCTGACACTGACTCTGAAGCTCTGGGCAGCTGCAATGGGAGCAGAGATGGCCGTACCATTTCCATCAGGAAATCCTACTACACAACCCAGAGGTTTGCAGCTTGTAGCCTCCTTTGCTGCCACTCCCACCCCCGACTGCAATTCATTAAGTCTCCTGATACATCTGAGACATCTATAAATATTTATGGTTGCAGGCTGACACGGCTTTCTCAAAGTCACAGAGGACTTGCATCATGGAGCAGAAAGCTCATTTTGCTTTAATCACAGGGGCATCCTTCCTTGTTAAACAGGGATGCCCGTACCCCGCTCTGCCCAGCAGTGCAGACCCCTGGGGGAGTACGGCTCTGCAGCAGCCCCTCCACAGCCAGCCCTGCCCCTGCTGTGAGGGTACCTGTCCCCACCGCTGAACTGGTGCCCGCCTGCTGCTGCCCCTCAAACCTTGGCTTTGAGAATGGAGGCTGAGCACCGAGCCCCTGCCAGGGCTGCTCTTCAGGCTGCCTAGCTCAGGCAGAGGAGCAATAAAGAATTGCAAATGCTTTTAAGGCACATTGACTTTCAGAACTGGTAGATGCAGTCATTTTTCATTTGTTTATTTATTTGTTGGACATAGCGTCTTGTGTGTATGGAATGTTTTCTCTTCTCCCTTTTCTGGCAAGAGATTGCAGGGTAAATTAGCAATATATTATTAATAGAAGACTTTTTTATAGTTAAATAAAATAAACAAAACAAACCCCCAAAATCAAAAGAGTGCATGAAAGTGAATTAGGAAATATAGAAATTGAAGGGATGATCTTCGTCCTGGCAGAAAATGATAGCTGAAGTGGGAGTGATGACAAAGACATGTCGCTGAGATACCTTGCTTGCGCAGGGGGCTGGAAAATGCCTTCCACAGCACTTCTCATCCTTCCTGTAGAAAGGAGTGATGTGCTCTTACTGTCGGTCTCAATATGGAGGGAAGTTGACTCAGATAAGTTACAGCTGAGCATTCAAGGGGGTGTCTGATTGTTGGTACCTTCTTGCTTATGTAGCTACTCCAAAATAGAAGAGGTCTCCATGCAAACATTTTCTCTACAAGGACTGCCACAGATTTAGACAGGGACAAGGCACAGGATTGAATAAAACTAACTTCAAGGCAAGTTTTGAAAATCCAACATAAAAAAAGAGAGCCTGTCTATTCACCCTATAGTTGAGCAGCCTTTGATAGTCTCTCTTTTTTTTTTTTAAAGTCTTTATTTTAATATCTTTAGAGAAATATCTTCTTTGGCAGTGAAAATTAAAATGAAATTTAAGAAAAAAAAATCTAAGGCTACAGAGCTGAGCATTGTGTGTGGATAGATTAGAGTTAAGGCTCATTTGCAGGAGAAAAGCCAGCACAATATTTGCAGTGAAAAGAATAGAAACGATGTTGCCCCCACTCTTTCATTTAATAGTGGTAGTTTGGGGAAAATTTCTAATGAATCCTATCCAACCATAAAATCATGTAGAAAATGAATCGTATCTGACAATAAAATAAAAGTGAACAAATTACAAGGTTCCTATATTCACAGGACAAATTAATTTCATGTTTGGAATACTAATTGTTCACTGTAGAGTCTGCAACTATTTATTGTCAATGCTTCGTTTGTCTCCAGAATAACTTTCTCACACACAGGATGGTATGATTTTGGCTGTAGCATCAAAGGGAAGGGAACAAAGTCTCTTGGAGCAGAAGGGGGAGCTTCCCATTTGCCACCCCGTCTGCTCCGCAGGACAGTTTGTGGAAAGGCTTTTGAAGGGTGGGTGATTTCTCCTTTGAAGTTGAAGGTAGAAGGAAAGCAAACCTTGATGGGGCTTGTAATTCACCCTCAAGGACACCATCTGACACATGTTCCCCAAACTCCTCACGAAAGGCAGAGGGAGCAGATACGACCAGTGAGCCCTGCGCCTCGGAGGAGCCTGGATGTCTCCCCGCAGATGGCGTACCCTTAAGGTCTAAGAGGCAGCTATCATTCGACACAGCTTCAAGGACCAACTGGTGTTTGGTGCCTGGAGGAAAGAGGTGCCTGCAAAGAGACTCAGGTAGTTCAAAGGAGGCACCATGAGAGAAAAAATGTGTTTGTACCACAGTGAATTATAGTAAAAAAATACAAATAAATAGAACACCTTCCCCAAAACCAAGAATATTTAAAAAAATACACAGTAAAAATTTGTTTAACTATGTGAAGGCTGTGTGTACACGTAGTTAAAAAATGTTTTTGATTAAAAAAAAAATTAAACTTATAAAGCTGCTTACAGAAGTGATAATTCAGTGGGGAAGGTTGAATGCTCAATTCTGTGATGAGTTACATTAATATGACTGTTTCTAGGAGAGACAAATTAGAAGTTATTGCAATAGGGAGCTTAGGGCAATCATTTTTCGTGAAGAGAGTTTATTTTGAAATGTAAGGCTTCTCCTGAGCTGCCAATGACTCCCTCTATCCCCTAAAGTTTCAGGTATGTTACTGACTGACAGGTCTAATGGACTGTTTTTGTGTGACATCAAAGCCACCTGATATTTGAATTTAGTTCAGAGTTGCATCACTATCTCCATCCTGCCTAGGACCTTCTAGCTGTATTCTCCACTCTTGATGAATTTCCCTCTGAGGCAAAGTTAACCAAAAGAAAAGATTGGGCTCCAGTGACCAAGATTATTTTGGGCACCTCTAAAATTTTTGAAGAGCCTGGGCAATGCAGTGCTGAAAATAAAGCAAACTACAGGGGCTCCCCTTTGTCCAGCATCTCTGTCCTAGCACCAACTTCTCCTCCACTGAAGCAAAGGTAAAAATGCTGGGGAATTTCTCAGGTAGGGTCTGAAAGGCCTAAAAGAGCTGAAGCAGAGTGCTGGATCGAGGATCCCTGCAGGATGGGAGATGTGCTTAGCCATTTGCATGCTCTGCAAAAAAAGAGGGGCCAAATATGAGAAGTGATGGTCGTCTGGGGAAGGCTGAGTGCTGCAGCTGTTGTCCATCAGTGTTCTGGTGGGATGATTCAGTGCTCCTGCTTCTGAGGGGGAGAAATGAGATGTTATGGCACCCATAAGGGTGCCTTAAAGACAGAATTATTAGAAAAGACCTGAATTATTCGACAGCAGAAGCTCAATGTTTGCCTCTAAGGCTTCTCCCCCATTGTTGGATAGAGGGGGGGCCTTCGGCAGGCCAGAGGGAATCGTTTGCACTGCACACCCTGTTTCATTTCAGTCCCTTCACACTAGTCTATCTTCTATTTTCCATCTTTTCTTTGCCCTGTTAAATTCACATTTGAGGGGGCTTGGATCAGCTCCAAAGTTGTCTTGCATCAGAGGAACTGTTCTTCCTATTGTCTGAGATGAATTTTGACTAAGAGAGTGCATATGTTTCTCCTGCTTTCCTCCTGCTTGCCTTTTGCTCAAATCCATGGCTTGTTTCATGTGATGTACCAATGTGTTATGCACTTACTTGCTCACCCCCCTGATCCCTTTCTTCTAGGTATTTAAACTGCTGATCTCATTCTATGTAAAACCAATTTTAGACACTTTGACAGGATTTCCCACAACTTACAAGGATTTGTGTTTAAAATACTTGTCTCCCAAGAAAGCTCAGGTTTATTGTGCCAAGGGCTGCAGCCTTACACTCGCCACTTGGTCCTGCTGATTCCGTATTGCCCCCCTCCAAGCATGCAGACCCGCTTGTGTGGTGTGCAAGTGGCTCCCGGGCTCCTCCAGCAGCTGAATCCACCCAGCATGTTCTTTCTTCACTTGGAGTTCAATTCGTCTGGAGGGAGATGGATGGGCTGCCTTGAGACTCCCAAGAGAGAAAAACAAATTAATTGAGTTTTCATAAGAAAGGATTTTAATCAGATGAGAGAGAGCTCCTTCTGAAATGGGAAACAGAAGGCATGCAGAAGTAATGCAAGATCACTGAGGAAAACAACTACTGAAATTTGTGGAAAGTGTTGAATGATTACAGAGAAATCATTTCAGAATGAATGGGATGAGTGGGTCAAACTTAGACTGGAAGGACCAGGGGGATGGGTAGGAGAGAGAAATGTTGCACAGAGCAGTGATGGCTTCTTGCATTTTGTTCCAATGGATTTGACCCTCTCCACCTGAAACACTTAGGCTCTGAAAATTTTCTTAGAGTAAGAAAAAGGAAAATCCACCTTCACCTTCACAGAGCAGGAAAACAAAGTCCTTTCATACCTGCACTGAAGAAGAATACAGTGTTCTTGTTCAATTCTTCTGTCCTTGCAGGACTAGCACACTCTAAGGGGTTTGCCAGGCATGAAAAGAAAGATGTAGAAGTGGAGACAGGACCTTTACAGGAGAACATATTGCTGCAGATCTAGAGAAAAGAGTGGAAGATTTAGAAAGAGAAAAGAAGAGGAAGAGAAGGAGAAAGAGATCAGGACTTTGTCAGAAGAGACTTCACCTAAAATTTCAATAAGAGTGAGGAGGAATCTGTCATCCAAAATATTCAGACATATGTTAGAGAGTTACCTGTGCTCTTACATTACCACTGAAGCCTAATAATTCCTTTTGAACGTTCATTTCTGTTTTTTTTTTCTGAGAGGAGATGCTGTTAGACAGCTCAGCAAAATAACAGCTGATAGCTGAAAATATGATTTTTTTAATAGACAAGTTTACTATCATTATAATTATCAAATAATGTTCTCGATAATAGTGTTCTGCTCTCTTCACCCAGCCACCAGAAATCCAATAAAATGTGAGTAAGATGCTCTGGGAAGTATGAATGTGAGACTCTTCCTACCAAAGACCATCCATAAACACAGACAACTTCTTGTGGATATGGTCAATACTGTGGACTTGCAGCCTGGGATAGTTGGAGCTGTGGGCTACCAAATGAGCAGACCTCCTGCTGTCATCTCCAGAGGCCTGGCATGGCGACTGGTTGAGAGCCTCCACTGGATTCCTGCTGATCCTGCACAACATGCAGGAATGGGAACTATTGCCTCTCTTGGAAACAGAAAAATTTGCCTTTACAACAGACAGACCAGCTGCCCAATCCAGCTGAGCCTAGAACTCAGCAGCAACCAGGATCAAGTACTTCCACACACAGAAAAGATACCTCTAATTAGCAATTTCTTGGCCCTGGGCAAGCCAGCAGTTCATGCCATCAGGCACCCAGCAGCAGCTCCTCCATAGAGGCAATATACCATTGGTTTGTTCATCACTGATCTCTGGTTTCTGCATGAGAGCAAAGTCCAGAACTGTATTGGCAGCCCAAGTCTGAATGTGTTGGTGATGTGAACATCTCCCCTGCACAGCCATGCTGATCAGAGGTGGCAGCTCATTGACTCTCATCTGACCATGGAAGGGGTGCAGCAGCAGTGAAAGCTACACGCTAACCTTTTCACTGTGCTGCAGGGATATTATCATTATTGAGCACCAGGTCATTAAGTCAACAGGAACCAATTTTTCTGTGGCTGTGACATGAGTGCTAAGGGCATGTGTAGTGTGAGTTGGTTTCAGTGGTGTGGACACATGTTTTGGGTGGTGTGAACTGAGACCAAAAAATCATAGCACACCCTCTGGCAGCTTCTTGTGAGTAAAGAGAGGAATAAGCTTTACACCTATAACGGGAAAGGAAAAAGCTGCATGATCTCTTATTCAGCCAGTTTGCCAGTAAACAAATATTTATGGAGCAAGACCCACAAGAAAACATACTGTAAGTATTCAAGAAGATGAACTCAAGACCTTTAGAGAAAATGAAGGAATAGGAAAATTTTCTTTTTGTGACACTCAAAACTCCTTTTTACTGTGATAATAATAATCATCATTAAAAAATATGCCCTGTACGCTTGAGGTTACAAAGCAGGAAAAATATCAGATGTATCATGAAACATTGCATCTTGAAACGCAGTGCAAATAAAAAGGAGTTTTATAACATAATTACATTCCCATTAATATGTTAATCTCTTATATACAGACATAGAGAAGCAAATACATTACTTTAAATAATTAACTCTGTAGTGAGGTTTTATTGCTGTGGGAAAGAAGATTTCTCTATGGAAGGGTATTTAACATTTTAATTAAACTGTTTTTGATAGATGTTTACTGTTGCTTCTATTTCTGCTTAAAACAAAACCATACGATTAGGAGAAAATGTAATTTTGTCATGAGAAAGGAATGATTTCCTTTTGAAGGAAGGACTAAGGTTCCCTCTTATTTGCTGTCTAATCAGTGTACAGCAATGTTATAGTGTGTTTTAAGAGACATGCATTTGTTATGGAAAAGTTCCATTTTGCTTTCTTTTTTCTTTTCAATAATTTCTTTCTTTTTGCGCCACTGAAGATTGCCATCGTATTTGACCTTCCACTAGAAGGTTGCTTATGTTTTGGTGAGAGAAGAGAACTCAAGAAGGATGTGAAAAAAAAATCAGATGCTTCTCAGATAAAAGCTGCTAGAGGGACCAATAGCATGGGAAAAGTATCCTTAAGGAATTGCAGAATCACAGGATCTAGACAGGAGAAATGAAAAAATGGACAAAAAAAGTACAGGGCTGAAAGACATAAAGAAATGAAAGGTCTAGTAAGGATTGCCAGGCAGAGAATCTGGACAAGGTACAGCTGTGAAAAGAAGTCAGCAAACTTAATGCATGAACTGGCACTTGAGCTTGATACATAAACTGATAATTGAAAGGCTTTGCAGATGGACACCTGCTTTCCAGACCTGAAAAGGTGGATGCAGATAAGCTAACCCTGCACTGACTTTCTCTGGTGAACTTGTGCGTGATGCTAGGAAAAAAATATTCTGAGTGAGAAAAAAGCTTATGGTCTCCATGGTTCATAGAGAGTGTCTAAAGCTGCCAGCTGGAAGGGTCAGATCTGACAATGGCTTGTGTCAGCATGGCACTCGGACCCACTAGAAACAGTCATGCAAACCCCCACTTCATTTCATATAGGTTTCTGGATAGCCAAGGTATGGGGGACAGGCTGCTCAAAAACCAGGCAGCATGTGAGACAAACAACAGATCAGCGTTTCTTCTCTGGTTCCCTGAGCAAACCAATAGCACCCTCTCATTTTGGTCCTCTCACCTGAAAAGATTTAGAAGCCATGCCAATGATTTCAGAACAAATCTATAGACATACGTTTTGAAGAAGTGTGAAAAGTCCCACAGATGACAAACATAAGACTCCCTCTCTGTGACCCATCTACACACCACATGCACAAGATCTGTGTTGAATTATTTACATGAGAAAATGCCTTTCAGGCACTTGTAACAGCTCTGGATTCTATTCAGCAACAAGGAGACATGAACACTGAGACTATTTGCCTTAAAAGGAATTAAATAAATACAGTAAAGCTCTGTTACAGTAGCATTTGAAGTGCTTTATTGAAAAAAGTAAATGAAGCCACAAGTCTAGGCCACTCTGCCCACTCACTGATAGTGATTCTAGGTGCTGAAAAATACACAGACACTAAAGCAAACATCCCAGCCTCAGCAGAGTTGTCCTGTGAAAAGCCACAGGGCTCTGGAGCCTGTCTCTGATTCTGAGACCTCTCAGGTTATGGTGTGGGCCAGCTCGTTTAGCTCCAGGAGATAAGCTTTCATTGAACATGTAAACTCTGTGGCATTGGCAAATATGGCAGCTATCACTCATGCACTACAGATCCACCTCCTGGGGGATGGCTGGACAAGCACGAGTGGCATGACTCAAACTGACACAAGAGCAGGGCATTTCTAGATTTACTTCTAATGAACATGCTGATGAGTTGAATGGATGGGGAGAGAGAGGAGGGGAAATTACGGAGGGTACGTTTCTTTATCCTAAAAGAAACAACAAAATGGGCCCACACTGGAGACTGCAGGACAGCACTGCTTAGGAGTCTTCCACACCACCTGCCCGTGAGCATCTTGATGAACTACCCTGCTGAGCTCCACATGCATGTCAGGAGCATTATCCACATTAGCCTAGAGACAGTGAGGAGGATGAGGCCTCATAAAATATTTTTTTGAGTCCACCACTAAGGGAGGAGGAGATGGGAGGAGGTGGTCACTTTGGGCAGGACCGCAGTGGGGAAGGTCATTGCTGATTCAATCTGATGAAGTGGCAAGGTGGAGCAAGGAGTGTAAACAGCATTGTCCTTGCACCTGCATGTCAGGCTGCAGCTTTCAGCTCATCTTTGAAAGAGGCAGCGGGCGGCATGTCTCAGGAGATACAGGCTTCAGGTTTGATTCGTATTCTCCTGAGATACTTATTCCTTTCTGATCTGGAAGTCACACAGAGATTGGTGAGCTCTGTACTACATGCTTGTGTCATCATGTCTCTTCCTGAGGCAGAGCAGACATGATCCCAAGGCTACCAAAACACAGCCACAAGCTAAAGTTAAAATCATGGGAAAATGATAACAAAGAATTCACTGTGTGACCAGGTAGTCCTTTTCTTGACACATCAGACAGGAGCTATATCTGAAAATGGAAGCTTTGACCACCAATACTGACCACTCATAGCAAGACAGTCTAGGCTAAAATCACTTATTGTGACAAGAAGTCCAACGATGCCTTTTCTATCCGTGGGTCCATTTCACAGATACGACCCATTGATCAACTCCAGACGACTCTGTCTCTTGACTCTCTGTACCCTTCCACCACTCATTCAAGGCAGATTTCCCTAGCCTTACTCCTATTGAGTAGTACCTTGCTGCAACTTCAGTGGGATTACTTGTGGATGTAGGATGCTAATCGATATTGTAACCATGCGTTTACCTTCTCTGTTTACTTATTTTCTCTTCTTCAGACATCACCATGAGGAATTCTGATACCTGTGAGTAGTATGAAACTTCAAATCCCTGTCCTAATTTTACAGGGTGGTCTGTATCTTTATATTAGTAAGTGTAACACACAAAACTGCAAACACTTTGTCTGAAGAAAGCTAAGGAAAACAAAGCTGTATTTCACTGCCAGGATGCTTTTAACCAATTCCTGAAGAATTTCCTCTGCCTGTAATAAGATCCTCAATAAGGAAAGAATAAGGTGGTTATTTAAGAATAAGACAGGCTTTTACTTTTGATTTGGAGAGCACAAAAGCCAAGAACAAACAAAAGCTAAGTCACCACAAAAGAGCAACGTGTCTTCTCTGTGAGGTACAGAGGAGGAAATGGCTGCCAGCAGCTACTTCAGTGATCTCAGGGTACAACACAAAGAAAAAAAAACCCGTGAGACAGACATCACAGCAGTTAAACCCATCATTTGTGCCTTCACATCCTCCCCTTGAGGACTGGCTGTTCAGCGGGCACTGCACTAGCCCTCTTGTTTGTAAAGGTCGGTGGCCATGCGTGCTGAGGTGCTACTGCCTCTGCTGCAGATCCCCCTGTGTTCCCCAAAGCTGGCTGTAAGTGGTACCACTGGCAAACTAAGAAAAAGTGTCTTGTGCTGGGCTAGAAGCTAGAAGAGGATGTGACAGTTATGCCCCTGGGGCAGCATGGAGGGAGGACACTAGGCTTGCTTTCCTCATAGCAAGAGCTGTGGTCCTACAGGTCTCCCCCTCCTCTGCCTCTTCCTCTGCCTCTTCCTTTCTGAAGGACAATTAAAGCTCTTGCTCGGGCATTATGTAAATACAACAGCTGCACCCCATGCTGTGAAAATATAATGAAAGAAAGTACAAAAGGCTCTGTGGCCTTGTGAATTGCTGAAGAGAAGGAGACATTTTGGCAGTGTAATATCATCACTCCCCTCCTCAGCTCTGTTTGTGAGGGCAACACTATGTGAGCCCTTTGGCATTACAGAGGAATGCCATAACACTCATTTTAAATAAATTCTAGCATGTCTTTATGATGGGCAAAAGCAGAAATGGAATCCTGCTGGTGTGATGAACTCTAATTTTTCACTGATAACAACAGGCAATTTTCAAGGAAGGCCAAGTGGCTTTATTCTTATTCAATAGATGAAGGGAAATGGGCAAAGAGGTGCAGTTCCCTGACACCACCTGGACAAATATGATAGAAGGAGAATTATTCTGTTCCCTAAAGTGAATAGTCTTATTCACAAGCTGTATTGAAAAAAAAAGTATTCAACCGCAATGAGTCTGAAGAACAATAACCAATTAGCAATATATCCCTGGGTACCTTAGTAGTGCTCCTAGGCTCCTGCAACCTTGGTCACATCACATCCGTTGTGTCACAACTCTCCTACCTCCGAAGTGAGGATGAACTGGTAGCAGCATCACTACCAGACATGAATGACCGTTCTTGAAGCCCTGCAAGAACCTTGGATGCAAGAGTGGACTGAAGTGCAGACTTGCTAATTATTTTAAAGCCCCTTCTTGTTCATAATAATCACAGTGTCAAGCTGATTCTCTCTAATCTAACTAAAGAAGACAGAGCTTTCGCAGTGGGAAATGCTTTAAAGTTCACCATGCTTGCATGGCAAATTTACTGTATGCTTCCTTCTTGCTGGCTCTGTGTGTGCCTGGGTGAATTTCTTTTGCAGTTTCTACTAATTGTCAGAACTACTTCCAGTGGCTTTAAACAAATGTTGACTCAATCCTGCTGTGACATCTCAAAGCTGAACGTTTGATATCACAGTTTGCTAGGAGACACAGATATAGGAATAAATCGCTACTCAAGGTCCTACCTGATTGGTGCAGAGTGGGGCTACGAAGACACAGCCTGACCCAGAAAATGTGTTTAATAGACCAAAAAGGAAGCTTTTAAAAAATGCATAAATACATGTGTAAGTGAATCTAAAATATGCATTTGCAGGAGCCAAAACAAGATATTCCTAGAGAGAATGGGCTATCTCCTGGGAAAACATTGCATGTTTCATAACCTTCCATGGACGGTTTGATTTTGCTTTAGGAACCAGTAATAAATTCAGCACAAAAATAGATAAATCTACATTTAATTTAAACATTGCCAGTGAAACAAAAGATTTGATGCAAACTGACAAAAGCCAGGAGATTCCAAACGCCATGTCCCTACTCTTGCCTCTGAGTTCATGTCTCTAATGACAGTATGCATTTGTGTGGCAGCAGGCAGTATGCGGAGTGTCAGCCGTAACACATTTCCTAGGCATTTTGTCATTTTGATCATGTCTCTCATTGCTGGGAACTGTTTGAACCAAAACAGTAGACCCAGACAGCCAAGCACAGAGCCATTCCCCCTTTCCTCTCTGTCAGTGCATCCTGTCACTGGTTGTGCTGGTTCCCAGAAGGGACCAAGGCTTTGTTGAGCAAGGGGCTGCCCAAAGAAGAAAATGGATGAGGTAATTGCAAAGTATGGGCATCATCGTACTGCAGCAGTGATCGAGATATTAAAAATCAATGGTCATAACTTATTGTTAGCCTCAGTGAGGACAAGACGGGTGGTGGTAAGGGGATTCGTTCTCTCTAACAAGATCCCCATTTATTCTTGTCTGCATGATGAAGAGTATCATGCAGATGATGACCCTTGGTACGCAGGGTAGTAAGAGCTGTACATAATTCCCTTTGCTTACCTGAAGCTATAGCTATTTTCACCAGTACTAGCTGAAGCAACATCCAGTGAGGGGATCTGATTTCTATGTTCTGTGCCAATCTCTAAAACAATGTTTCTATCTTTTTTATTTTTTTTCTCTTGAAGAACCTCAGTCTTGTTTAGGAGAAAAAGCCATAGGCCACCAAACACTGTGGGTGGAAGAGCTGTCATTTGCAATGATAAAATGTTATTAATTTAAAAAACAGCCTGTTGTTTTTATTCACTCCTCACTCCCACTCACTGCCATTTTGGGGGGTGGGATTCTAAAATTATTTGCTTGTTTCTCACAGCCATGTCAAACTTTGACATCCTACTGGTCCATAGGATGAGGTTTTTAAAGCTGGTTAGGGAATATAGCCACAAGCATCCCTATGAAATCCACTGGAGGCTGGATACAGACAAAATTTTATATCAAAATGACTATGGTCTTTGTTTTAAACAAAACAGAGAACAACAGCAAACCCAGGCAAGTGGGTCCACAAAAAAGAAGTTTTGTGAGTGTAAGAATTTTTCTTGTTAGTTGCTTCCCTCCCAGCCCCCCATGCAATCACAACAGCTACGCTTTGCAGTTGTAAAGGGACACTTGGGGGGGCAGGCGGTCAGTCAGTGGTACCTGTCGTTCAGCTCACGGTGCTCTGGAAGCTCCCGACTTTCCAGATTTCACCTGTCGGTGCAGAGCAGGGGGGAGGCTCTGGGAGGAAAGTCCTGCTGGTGGTCATCCAGCTGCAGAGGATGCTTTGCTTTCCAGGATGGCAGGCTCATTGCACTACCACTGATTTAGAGAAAAAGAAGCAACAACAACAACAAAAGATGTGGGGTTTGTTATGAGCCGAGTCCTGTCTCTGATGTAAGACTTCATAAAAAAAAAATGCCAGGCTCCTTAGGTGAAGCTGAGAACTAGCTGACATTCGCTTCTGGCAGTGCACCAGTGACATTTTGGGGATAAAATCAAGACATGGATAACATGAAAGCTTGGCAGTCAGGCCAAGAGAACAAATAAGGCTGAGGAAGTGATTTAAGTTGCCTGAAAAGGGTTTTGAACCTCTTAAGAACCAACAGTAGAAATGAACTGATTTATTTCAGAAAAAGACAATTTGTGGATTTCCATCCAGCAGACAGTGTGTGTTTCTTCATCGCGTGATGGAGCCTGGAGGCTAGCCTGCACCTGCCTCTCTGTAACCTTTGAAGGAGGATGAGAAAGGTGGTACTGCTGCAGGGTGAAGGGTGCTGGTTGTGAGGGGTGCCAGTGAGGGCTGCTAGAGTGAGGAACATGCACCTCATCTGGCTCTGCTGACACCTTTTTTCTAGCAGAGCTCACAGAGATGGGAACTCTTCTTTAAAGAAAAGAAAATAATGTATTCCTGAAAAATAAATGTTTTATTGAATTATTTTTCCTCTCTTCTTTCCACACACACATGTGCACACACACACACACATATCAGAAAGTCAAGCATTTCCTGCTGGAGTTTCTACTGATGGAAGAATGCTGATATTTTGTGAAAGTGTATGAAGTTATGTGATTCAAATAGCTCTGCTCTTTCCATAACTGGGTTTGGCCTGGAAATTTCTTTTACATTCACTTGTTATTCTAGTTATTTTTCTATTTCCATTGTTATTGTTGCAAAGAGAAAATGTGTTCCCTGAGAGAAAAAAAACCCTAACCTATGGCAGAGCTAGGGATGGTGCAGAGAGGTTTAAGGACAGTACTGAAACCAGTCATCTCTGATGACTTCCTGTTCTGTTTCATAGTATGGGTTGTAGGCTGTATTTTTTCCTGTATTTTTGTACTGCTACAAAGCTGGGTAGTTCACCCCAGCTTCTCCCAACCCATTCACTTAGTTCATGGCTAAGTCTGGTCCAGATACCTGTCTCTGGTTCCCCAGCAGTCTCTCTTGTTTATCTCTGCTCTTTGATGGAGTGCCAGTCTACAAAAGGCTGCTGACAAAGTCATATTCATTGGTCTGGGCTTCTCTATGAAATAAATGGAGCACATCCCCATTACTGCAGGTCAAAGGATTACAAATTATAATTTGAGATATGAAAGAAAAAACAACTGCTTTTTTTTTTCTTGTCTAATATTATCCCTGTACTTACCCTGCCCACTGCGATACCTACTTTACCAAGAGCATCTAAACAAAGCCGAAAGTTCAGCTCAGATGTTTGCTATTGGAATCAGTAATCATCAAAAATCTCCACTAAGACATGACTTTTGATCTACAGTTTGAAATAGCCACAGGTTAAACTGAGACCTTGGATCAGATCATGCCTGGGATGCAGGCTTTCCAGAAACTGAATTCAGCCTTACAAGTACAGAATATCACTAATGGATTTCTACAAAGGCAGAAAGAAAAAAAACCCACTAAACTCAGGAGTTAGGACCCAACATGCTGTCCTGGTTTCAGCTGGGATAGAGTTAAATTTCTTCCTAGTGCTGTGTTTTGGATTTAATATGAAAAGAATGTTGATACACATTGACGTTTTTAGTTGTGGTTAAGTACCCTGCTAGGTAAGCACATCTACCTTCCATGCTCTGGAAGAGACTGGGAGGGAGCATAGCCAGGACAGCTGGCCCAGCTGGCCAACGGGGTATTCCATACCATGTGACATCATGCTCAGTATATGAATGATAGGCGTGTTCCAGGAAGCAGCGATCGCTACTTGGTTATGGGTCAGCGGGTGGTGAGCAATTGCATTGTGCATCACTCACTTTGTATAGTCTATTATTATTATTATTATTATTATTATTATTATTATTATTATTATTATTATCAGTATTAGTAGTAGTAGTAGTAGTAGTAGTAGTAGTAGTATTTCTTTTTCTGTTCTATTAAACTGTCTTTATCTCAATCCACGAATTTTACTTTTTTTTTTCCTCTCGATTCTGCCCCCCATCCCACTGTGGGGGGAGGAGTGAGCGAGCGGCTGTGTGGTGTTTGGCTACCTGCCGGGTTAAACCACAACATGTGCTTTCATTTACTAACGAAATGCCAGCCTCTGGATGCTGGGCAGGAGACCAGGGATTAGATCTCTTGTGCAGCTTCCCTGGAGACGAGACGGAGAGGCTGGTTTACACCAGACAGGGCTCTGCTTTTCCGTTTTCATTTCCAGCAACATTTTCCTCTAAAAGTACAAACCTGTTCCTGCCTCCTGGTATAAAACAAAAACACCATTGCGCTTTATAACTCCAGCAAAGAGTAAATATGTGTCTACTCAGTTAATGCTTAGCGTTGAGTGGAGACAATGTATGAGCAGATGCTTCTACTATCTGGATTTATATAGTCTATGGAAATCCGGCAGCACTTTGTAAATACTGTCAAATTAATTGTCCTTCCTTGATACTCATACTAGCGACAATAATCACGGTGAACTCTTTATTGATGTTTGCATGGACGTCGTAGGCAGCCGTGTGGGAAGCCCATCAGGCACTAGTGTTCAAAGCCCAGAGCCATCCACGGACAGTCCAGAGCCACCTCTGGTGCAAATGGTTGCCAATCACACACAGAGCTTAGGTGGCAAGAGTGGATGTGACTGGCTATGACATGCTAAGTTTAGTAAAAGCAACCTGTCTCTGTTGTGTAGGCTTGGGAGGAAGATTCTCACTGCATGACATTCTACAGATTAAGGGAGACACTCTCTTTAAAGGATGTTTATTTTAGTGGGGAAATTCCCCAGACTATCCAATGCTTAATATAGAAATCAATTCAAGGAAATCCTGCTTCGAGGGGATGCATGTGCATGTCTCATCTGAAAGGGCTTTGTAATTTGTAATCATGCCAGATTAAAAATGATAATCAGTATATTCATCATGCTGATCCGAAACCCTGAGGACACTTACCTAGGCCATAAGAGAAACCAAAAGCTTGCTCTGTCTCCTTATTTTGAAAGAGCTAATACCGTGTAAACTGGAGGTGAGATAATGGATAGGTGGACTCAGGAATGTGTTGGGAAAGAATAAACTCAATTTGATATTGCTAGTCAGATATACATGACATCTGCTGATGCTGATCTCTTCATTCACTCTGGGTGAAATTCACACCTCTTTAGACTATCAGCTCAAAGTCTTTGGATTACTTATAGTATCAGAGATAAGGCTTAACTGAGTATTTGAATAATTTGTAAATCTTATGCTTGTGCTGTGCACAACAGTGAATTACCTTTCAAGGGCTAACTTGCCTATCTATGGATGTTCAGTTCTGGCCCCTACTGTAGTAGGAGGCTCTCTTGTCAGCTCTCTTCCCAAAAAGTAGGAAGGCACTACTCCTCACTACGTGCTCTTCATTAGCACATTTTTTCAAGCATCTAATATCAACCCTGTGTGAAAAAATATGGCTAGAGCATGGTTTTAAATTGTCTCTCCCCTGTTTTGCAGAGACTCCTGCGGAGGCTTTTGAAATGGCAGGATGGAGCTTGTTGGAAACTCAAAGCAGCTCATCAGTACAATTCTTCAGAAAGTCACAAACATACCATTCTGCAGTCATAACGGGAAAGGCTTTGTAATCTCAGCTATTATCTTTTTTGTCATAAAGCTGCACAACCTGGTTTACTGTCAATTCCAAAAGAGAATTTAAAAGTGTTTCTTTGGCCTCAAATGAAACATCTGTTCAAATCTCAAGCATTTATAAACACATTTAAATAAAAAATAAGAAAAATATAAACCAGAAAGTTATTTTTAATGAGTAAACCTAAATTTAAACTCTTCAGAAAATGTCAAATTTATAATATTTTTCCCCCTGCATTATTTTCTTCCTCTCCCCATTCGATAAATAAAGAATTTGATATAACAGACTGAATCAAAGATTAATATCAATATCCTCAGATCTTTCCCAAAAAGCACTTATGCTGAAGAGGTTTGGCAAGTTTTGCTGTCATATAAATTTTATGAAAAAAAAAAAACCAAATCCAAACACATGCAGACTGATGGTAGTTAACAGTGATTCACACAAATAATATTATGTGCTTTATTGATGCTAAAGCTATGTGAATAACGTAGTTCCCTTACATGGAGGGTTCTTAGTCCAACCTAGTGTTATCCTTTATACAGAATTTGGTAATTCCCTGTGAGGCTCTTATACACAGAGAGACAGACTAACAACCCAGCCCTTTTTGGGGTGGACAGTAGCTTGCCTTCATGAATAATATACTGTTTAGGTGGGAAGGAAATTTTTTATTGTGGGAGATACCTTCCTGCATTACATGTCTTAAGTTCTTTAATGCTAGTAAATGGAGTTGACATATCTCAATGAATTTATGCGGGTGTTAATTATTAACTAAAACTAATAATCAACAGCAAAATTGGTGCCATTTTTTTTCCTACTTCCTAATCTCAGACCACTTCAAAAATCTTTGGAGTAATAAGTCTCACAATACCTCTAATAGGTATGTTAGGAATTTGTTACTCTCTTTTAATATTAGAAAGGAAAACAATGGCACAAGGGCATTTAATGATTCACCCAAGGTCATAGAACAAGATCTTGTCAGACCTAGATTAGTACCTGTGTCTTTTTAGTCACAGTTTCTGTTCTCACCATTAAACTGGACAGTTTCCCCAAAGCAGCATGCTGTCTGGTAAGGGTACATCAAAACGACAAGGCAAATACAAGCGGTAGAGAGTACAGGAAAGCAACCAGGTGGGAAAGCATTAAATGAGGCTTGCAAGTCCAGAAAGGAATTGACCCGGGGACCTTTTCATCTCAGAGCAGCAGGGCTACCTATCGTGCAAAAGAAGCGGCTCTTTAGGTGAAATCATTAAGAGCAAGCACAGAGAAGCAACAAAATGGAGACTACCAGCTATTCACAGCGGTCACTCATCCAAACCCCTGAGAGGCCTAAATCAGCTTAGCTTCTACACAGAGACGAAATCAGGCACCAGCAGGCTGTTTACTCTCTGTCAGCCAAGTGGGTTTCTGTTTGTCACTCCCGACAAACGCTGGCTGCTCACACATTGGATGTTTGTCACACCGAGGGGCGAATCAATCAGAGCACAAGGCCAGAGAGTTGGTGTCTGTCTCCCCCAGCCAAAGGCCACCTCCACACCTGGCAGAGGATGCTGCAGTCCTGGCTGCAGCCCTAGCTAACACCTAGCTGATGGGGCTTGCTTGTAGTACTGTGGCCCAAAAAAAATAGCAGACTTATCAGGACCCAAGGAGTACTCCTGAGTCCTAGGCTGCTGGGAGACCATGCAGTGTCGGTGTACACACTCTAGCACACTAACAGTAATGGGGACAGGAAAGGACTTGACATCCAACATTTCTTTTCCTACCAGCTTTCCAGGTGTGTATAACTGGATCATCTCTGAACTTTTTCCAGGCTGCCTGGTTAAAGTTTCCTGTGACAATTTCAGCCCAAGCTGGGCAAGGATGATACCTTGTTGAGCTCACATATAAACTGAGTGAAGACAAAAGGTGCAAGATTAATTCTGACTCTTCATGATTTTGAAGTTATTAATTATGCTGTCTTAATATTGCTTAAGAGTGCAATTAAATTCTGTAAGTATTTTATGGCTGTTACTGTGTTAGTACTAATAGACAACATCCCAATAAAAACTTTTTGTTCAGCACCTGTGAACATGTCTTTTCCTAGTCTATATTGTGCAAATAAACAAGGTCCACTTCAAAAAAAAAATCAAAAAAGAAGCTGACTCTTTTAATATGGGGACTTCTCAGCATTAAAGCAAGACTATTGTCCACAGTCTAACAAAAAGATTTGCCTTACACAATATCTTAAGGGGTTACAACCTCATCCTTCTTTTTTTTTTTCCAAAAGGCAGAGCCGTTAGCAGCATGGTGCTGACAATATTGCCCTGAAACAGTGGTTTGGCACTAATTCACAGGGAGGATTGCCACCCACTGAGTCCCCAAAGCTACCACCCCCAGTGTTTTCAGATTTCTCCCAAGTGAGCATCTATCCAGTTCAATTTAAGAGTGCTGACAAAAAATCACAGGCTGAGGTGTGGGGGAACTACAAGAAAACAGCTGCATTTAGCCATAGCTAAATCATCTTCCTGGTTATGTCCTAAATAAATGAACAAATGAATAAATAAATGTAAATAATCCTGTAGGAAGCAGTGCTGTAGAGAGCTACAGAAATAAATAGAAATGAGTTAAAAGTGTCGTCTGAGGAGTAAAATGAAATACCAGAAGTCAAATTGCAGGGCTGATTTAAAGTAATCATACTGGAGTTTTCAAATATATTTGCAGTTGAGAGCTATGGAATGCAAGAGAAAAAATTGGACCACTTAGAAATAATAATAGCAGTGGACTGGGAATTGGATGCGGAAACAGCAGACCTGTGTAAAAAGGTTCTTTCTTCTTTGCTTCTATCTCTGCTCATCATGAGGAGGCATTTAGCCATGACCGGGGTCAGATCCCACTGCCTGATAGAAGACGCTTTAGAAAGTGTGTGGAGAATTAATGCCGAGGGGAAAATGAAGTCTGAGAGTCCTTAGTCTTGCATACCAATGCTTTATGTCAAAATTCACAATGTGAAAATGACAGGATGTGCCTAATGTTGAATCTCTTTGTCATTTAAGATGATAGCATAGCCCTTTCCCGCAGCCCACTTCAGCTGGCTGTGATGAATGCCAAAATCTTCAGAGAATGGACCAAGCCATTTTGAGAGAGGTGGATTCATCCCTCCTTCTTTGTACCTGAACAGAAACAGCAGCACAGGTAACTGACCTAGTGCTTATGTACATGTACATCTATGGGAGCTGCAGAGGACCAGTTGGAAATAACCCTGAGGGAGGCCACACTCGTACTTAGACATGAAAGACTCATGTGTTGCCACATGTATGTCTGGTGCGGAGCTGAACTGGTTGCAGGAAAGACTATGGTTAGCTCGAGTCCTCGAGTTACATGCTCTATCCTCCATTAAGAGCCTCAAAAAACAGTTTATATCCAGATCTAAAGGACAGGTAGACATCCCAGTCATGGGACCCAGTCATCCTGCATCTCATATCCTGGCCTTTGCCTTCCCCTTGCCTCCAGCGCACCAGGAGCAGCCATGCTTGCTGTGCAGAGTCCCAAAGCTGGAGAGGCAGCAGCTCTTTGCTTACGATTGCAGAATGTGCTGCTAGAAGCAATATGGGGATTTTAGTAATTTGGCATCTGTAAGAAAGTTTAAGAATATAAGAGCAGACATAACTGGGACAGGGCAAAAATCAGCCTAACACAGTGTCTGTGCTCCAATGTTGGCCAAAAGCAGAAGCCTGGGGAAAAATAAGAACAGGAATAAGAAAGTATGTAAACCTCTCCCCCTCTCTACTCTCTTACTCTCAAACTTTTTCAGGTCAGGGACTTCCTGACCTAAGACAAATGTGGCTTCTGCATATTTATGAAGCGTCGGTAGGTTTCTTTTCCAAACACTGTCCAGTTTCCCCTTGAGGCCACATGACCATCCTCTGGCAAAAAGTGCCAGAAGTCCGCTATATATTATATGAAACCTTTTGCTCGTTTTGAACCTGACATTAGCACCATTGGGTGCCTCCAGCTTTTGCTTTGGCGGAGACAGCAAACATTCATCTCTTTTTCTGCTCTCTGGGCCACTCCTAATAGATTGCTAGGAATCCCCCTTTCGATATCTCTTTTTCAGAGTAAAAAGTCCCAGCATAGTCAGGTATTCCTCATGAGGTAGCTGTCCAATGCCTTTGATGATATCGCTACAGTGCTCCTATGAGACAAAATAACTTGAATTGCAAATGATACTCAACATGTGGCTAAACCATGGATTCACATTCTGGCAAAACAAGGTTCTCTGTTTTGCTCCCCAATGTTTTCCTAGTATTTTATGTGCTTTTTGACTGCTACAATACCCTGAGCTTGGGTTTTCTTTGAAGTATCTGTTGTAACCCTCAAGTCCTGAGATACAACTATATCAGCATCATGCCCATCATTTTACACGTGAAGTTCAGAGTGTTCTTCCCTGGATGTGGATGATGACATTTGTCTGCACTGAATTTCACGTGTCATTTTATTGCTCAGTCATTCACCCTTGTAAGGTTGCTCAGCAAGACTGAGTGGCTTGCAATATAAAGGTAGATGAAGTTACCAACAAAACAGGAGTGAAAGGCAAGAGAGATTCCCCATATGAGAGAGTGCTTTTGGATTTTTGCTCTGCTAACTCTGCGAGTTAATGCGGGTGGAGTTTGGCCCTCTCTCTCTGGAGTTTAAATATTAAATAGGAGGTTCTAGCTCCGAAGAGTAAACTAGAGTCCTCCTTTCAAGCATCAAATACAGGGAAAGGAAGCAAGGTGAGTGTTTTCTTTCCATCATTTTCTGGTCTCATTTTCTTTCCATCAGTCACAGAAGAAAACTGACACTCCTATGCAGGGTGAGGAGGGTGCCAACACTTAATACTGTGCCCTGTGATGGCCACTGCCATGTGTTTCCATCAGGCCTGTCAAATCCCCTTCTACTGCTCCTATCTCATAGTCCCCTTTCTTACTCCTGACAAGTCCCAGATCAAGGGCAAAGCCTCAGGCAGCTCAGCACCGTGGGGTATGCCTCCTGCCAGGGCCCTGGGGACCCAAATGAGGCCACTGCAAGGCACGCTGTCTCAGCCACAAACCAAGCACAACTCTCCTTATGGTGTGAGGATGGACCCACCGGCATCCTTCATTCATCTGACCTACTTGGTTCAGTGGTAGGGGCCAGCAGCCTGAGCACTGTGGCTGGTGGGGACCTTTGCTGCCTGAAATGAAGACAATTCCTTGCAACCGTGGTGAGCTTTGGCTTTGCACCTTTCCTGGCATGCAGTGTGATAGTTACCACTGAGGGAAAAGCAGTGTTTCATCCTCACAGGAAATCACATTTGTTCAGTGCCAGTGGAGACCTGTTTCTATATCTGAGATTTCATTGGGTGTGCATGGATGGCTTTGCATCTCTGGGCATTGCATCCAGGGCTCATTGATGATAATTCAGCACGCAGGCACTCTACCCCAGCAAGGAGCATAGAAACTACTCTACCTGGTCTCCTGTCTCATAGGAAGAAGATTTCCAGGTGCCCTTCCCCCCCTTCACTTTCAAAGAAGGTAATTAAAAGTATCAAAGGGAAGTATCACTCTCTCATTACATTCCTCATTTATATGAATACAATATGCCAGGAAATTATTTCAAGCGTGAAAGAAATAGGAAAAGCAGCCTAGCAGTGGTCCAGTCCAATGCTGCAATTTTGTAGATAAGAGAATGGAGACCTAACTCTTAATAAATTTTAAAAAATATAACACTTTAACATAAGAAAAGAATTAAAATAATGGATACACTACATATATTTCTATGATTAATTTGGCTGTGCAACTAATTTTTTCAGTAGGTATAAATTAAGGTCCCTAATAGTATAAGCATTTATAACTGTTTATAGTTTGCAGTACCTCAAATCAGAGTCTTGTCCTAATAATTGCTCATTTTTCAGCGTTGAAGTGAAGTAATTTAATAACACTTTTGTCAAATTAGGAGTTTAACGTAGAAAGAGGCTTATTATCAACATGCCAGCACTTGTTTCCCCAAAACGTGTGCTCGTGTACTTTACTGAGGCAACACTAGAAGAGCTAATGGGAAAGAGAAAGAGATGGAATGAAAAAATTGCATGTAATTGGACAGCGTGTCTGGGAGTGAAACTCAGGTCTCCTGCTGGGTTTTTGTAGCTCTGTTGCCAGCTTCCTGTTGGATGCAAGACTTCCCATTTGTAAAATAGGGATATCATTGCTGAAACACTTGCAATGAAAAGGACTGTTTGTAGGACTGGCATGTGCTTAATGCTCGTGATCAGTTCCATTGACATCAGCGTGACACCACAAGTGGTGAGCTAAACATAAGATCATTTCAAGGACTTAAATATATAGATTTTTGTCAGTACTCTTTTAAATATATTAAATGCTTTAAATCTGCATGTTTATTGACAAGAATCAGTTTTCCCATTAAAGTGTAGCAGTGAAATGTTCATACACCTTCACAGAAAAGTGACACAGTGAAGAAAACCAAGGCTAGATATTTAACTAATACACACTGTCCTAAGCAAAGCAACAAAAGCAACAGTTCATTGCAGAAGCCTTATGCTGGGAAGTAGCATGAAATAACAAAAAAATTGTCAATTTTTACAGCCCTCTTCATTCACTTCTGTCAAAGATGGAAAGAAGTCAACAAATTTAAAGAAAACTTTAAGTTTGGCTCTAAAAATATTTTATTATTTTTATTGTAATATCACCTAAAAAACCCAATGAAACAACAGGCCAGCCTGTACCCAGAGTGCTTGCAGTCCAACTAATGTTTTGCCAATATTAATTGCAAAGCTTTCCATGCTCTATTTTGAAGATGCCTTGATAGGATTTAAATGTCACAATCCCAATAAGGCAAAACCATGCTGGAGCAGGAAAAGCAGACAGTCAAGCCTCTTGGCCTTCTTTCATTGCTTGAGAATACAGCTGGAGGAAAAGAGATGACAGAAGAAATGGCAAAAAATAAATTAGACTTTTAAAATCCTATTTCAGGTTTAATGATCGAGGGTGTTAACTCAAGTAAGGATTTATACATGTAATTTTGAAACTGATGTCTGTAATTAACTAATGATTTTGCAGAGCTTATATATTCTCTGAGGAAAGTGTAAACTCTGCAAGTTTCATGGTTGCAAGAAGCTGCACAACAGCAGCTTCCAGGATTTAATTGCAAGGGCAAAGGCAAGACTTGGACTGTCCTTCTCCTGACAAAGCACTGACCGGCACCGCTTGAGCTCAAAGGCAATTATTTATAGCCACTGGCAATAGGGTCTGGGTAACTTTCCTCCAATGGGTAGATTTTTAGGTTGTAGATTAATTATACCACAGATACAAAGATACCTGTGATGGTTATATGCAAAGCCAACTCAACTTGAGTAGGCTTCATGCTCAGGCAGAGCACTACAGGAATAAAGCTGTATTATTTTGGGGTCATCTCATGTCCAAATGCTCTTTCTTTGCATCAATTTGTGCAGGCTCCCCTGCTGGACCCAAGCTGGTCCCTTGCAGAGCCAGCATCTACAGCAAAGCTTGCTAACACCAGTTGATCTCTTGCTTTGGCTTGACATCACACAAACTCCCCAAGGCTTCATCTATGCTAGTAAGCTAAATGGGGAAGGTCATAGGCATATGTATGGTCTCATGATCACTGCTGCTGTACAACCATTGGCATGCTTCTTAATGCACCCAGGCCAATGAAGATTTTCCCGCATAATGCTTATTACAATGTAGCGGTTATTATGGATGAGTAAACAGTTCTAACAGGCATTTTGGAGTTGATCACCCTGTGTTTGGGATGAGGTACGCTCTATGGAGGCCAGTATTACTGTGTCATTTGGCCTCAGTTCCCAAGAACAGCATTACTGTGTAATTTGGCCTCTATATTTCCCAGTATAGATGTTGCATAAATGGTTAGACCCTCCACTCTTCAGAGCTCCTCTGCTTGGAAGGGTGTATCACTCAGGTGCAGTGCTGCGTAAATGCCGAGGAGTGCAGGGTCCATCACTGTGCTTGACACAAGCCCTTCCAGAATGGGGAACATTGGGAGTTGAGATGCAGAAATAGGCCAGCTCCTGGAAAGCTGCTTAAATCTGGAAGGGAAAGCATGAAGACAGAGTTAGAAAGTCCTGCAGGACCGCAGGTAACTGTACACAGGTGTTTTCACATCACGCTGCAGTGGTCCCATAGTATTTCTTGATCTGTCATGACAGAGACAGGTGTGGCAGGACCTTGTTAAGTGAAACCAAATATGGTGGACTTAAGATCTGGGGGATTTGTCCTCCCGGGTCTTGTTTGCTGCTGTTCCCCTTGGCAGATCCAACCAGTAGCACTCCAAAGTGAACTCCAAAAATGAAAAAAGCCACTACACAATACACGCACTGCCAACCACACACACCAATGTAGACAGAGAGTAGATGCCTTTATCAGCACCCACACGAGCATGCACAGCATGCGCAACAACACCAGCAGCACAGGTGCCTGATCCTGCTTCTCGCCAGCTCACCAGGACTGCACTTTCCAAATGGTGTGCAGACACTCCCACCCTCTTCATTTAAAGACACACAAACTCTCGATCAGACATTAAGTCCATCCACAATCCCACTGTTTATCCCAGCTCCAGCCTTGGGTTTTTCAGTTTCTGGTCTCCAACTCACTGGCTAATTCAGCTTGAAGTTTGGTAGCAAATCACATACATACTGCCCTATGCATATCCAGAACAGAGAGCAAAGTCAAGAAAATAGAAATAGGATTTAAGGACATAGCAGGACAGACTGCTGTGATCAGGCAAGTGCACTGACAGGTATCTCAGTTACACATACCTGGTCACTTTTGTCCCCCTTCCTCTCCTTTTTCCCCACACTTGTTCTTTCCCAGCTCATCTTGATGCTTCCCTTTCCAGCATTTGTCTCTCCCCTAAGCATCCCAGACTAAGCTTTGCACAATCCCACTAACCCCTCAAATATCCATAATAATTTTTGTCTTTCCCCTGTGATCCCTGATGATTTTGTTTCCCTTCTTACCAGCTACAAAGTTCTGGTTGACTCTCTCCAAGGTTACACCTGCACAACCACTAACGAGGTATCCTCACAGCCCAGGTGTCCTTGCTGTCCACACACGCTTGCAGACCTCACTTCCCAGGGGTGGAACATGGTCCCAGGACATGAAAGCCCCGTTATACCTGGTAGCTGCAGTGATTTGCATACTGATCATAGAGATCTGCCATTTTGGAGATGAGTTTACTGTGACAAAGACAAAATTCATTAAGAAGCTGCTCAATAGTTTTTGTGTGCCATGGTGTATTACTGAGGAAAAATGGACATGCTATTATATGCAGTTCAGTAGAAATTATTGCTGCCTGAACTAATCTAGAATGGACAGTCCTAGACAATGCTGTGTTAAATAGAGAGATTATTATTTTTTTCTGACATGTATTGCTAAACAGAGCCATTAATTAAAGGAATACAGGGCATGTGTGGAACCATTTGCATATTCTTTTGAAAAGTGAAATAAGTCTACATTGAATTTCCACCATCGGGCAAACCAGAAAACTGTCAATATTAACAGCACTGCCAAGCCACCATGGAAGGAATTACAGAGATAAAGATGATGGAGGCAGCACCATTATCACTTGCTGGGAAGCTTTACTTTTGAGCAGAAAAAAAGGAGATGGTTTGCCCATAGCAGGAACTCGTGTGGCAGGGACTCTAAGACAGCAGTATCAGTCTAAAACAGAAGAGTGATAATTCATTGTCTTGTTGAGACGTATTTGTTGTTCCTTTTGTTGGACACAGAAGACAATATTGCAAAGATGCCCAAAGGAATTCAGAAGAGGTAGAAGATTTTCTGACCTTTCATCAGCTTCATTATAGAGGATCAGGGAACTTTTTGCCATAGGTGCTTCCTCCTCTTCTCTTATCATAAAACACTTCTTGGAACCACACAAGAACATGAATGATCATATTGCAAAAGACATAATACTGCCAATATTTTTATCACTTTACTTGTGTTAGAA
This sequence comes from Calonectris borealis, assembly GCF_964195595.1. Lineage (NCBI taxonomy): Eukaryota > Metazoa > Chordata > Aves > Procellariiformes > Procellariidae > Calonectris > Calonectris borealis. The sequence continues at coordinate 96,447,021 of NC_134314.1, read as the reverse complement.
GAATATCAGGCATACTAATTAAGACATTCTACAGAGAAGCTATAAAACAACCCAATGCACTTACAGCCTGCAGTTTTACTGCAGTATATAGTGGGTCAACCAGATAATAAACAAGGAAAGATCAATTGTAGCTGTTGGGAGCATTGGATAAGAATTATGTTCAGGCTTGGATAAAGTTCTTGGGCAATGATACTTTTCCAGGAATTTATTAGGCTAAGTTCTATGCCAGAGTGAGTTGAGCAGCTTTACTGCAATCAGCTGAGTTGTATCAGTAGCAGCCAATGGAGAACTGAAGCCAGGGAATATAATGAACCTTCAGCTCAGGTGTGTTTCTAACCACTGGGTCTGGGAGTGCAGCAACTGGATGGTGCCACAGGAAAGCAGGGTGTCAGTAAGTAGTGCTTTTAATAACAATTTTTCTGGGCAATCAGCTGGTCAGAAGGGGTGCAGTGATGTTTCTGTGTTTATGTCTTGTGTTATAGGTATGGCTAAGGACATGTGGCAGGGGGTCATAAAACAGTTGGTATTGTATGCCTATACCTAGGCACTGTGTTTAGCTAGAGAAGTGCTACAGGCTCCCAGCAAGGCAGGAATGCTATTGTGTTCTCTAGGAATTTGTAGAAAAATTATCAGGTAGATTAATCAACTTACTAACAGCAGGTGAAGAATATCACAGTTGAACATGTGATGCTGACTTGTAAATTGCAAGTTTTGCTTTTTTAAGGAAACAAGAATCAATGTACTCCTACTAAATGTGAGCTCAGTTCCCTTATGCGACTTAAATTCACTGTGGAATGGTGAGTCAATGTAGCGGGGAGTAGGTCAAGGCCCTAAAGTGATTTTAACATAAAATAAAAATTTTTTGGAGCTTTCTCAGCTCCAAAAGCCAGGTGGAAGGGACCTCACTGATGCTGCTGTTTCCTGTAGTGTGTCACACCCACAAACACATATACAGAGCGTGGGCAAAACTCCCAACAGAGCTGGCACCAAGCATACCAGAATCCTGCACAGGGCAGCAGTCTGAACAAGCCAAGCCTTTGCCTCGGGCTCCTGGGATGACTTATGTGCCTGTTCAGTGAACAAACAATTGTTGGAAACTGAAATGGAATAACTTTGGGTTTTCTGATGGGGCAGGGTAGGGAGCCATTTTTTGCAGGTCAGCTCATACTGAAACTTTCTATTTTGGCATTTTCTTAGAGCTTTAGTTTTGCCTAATAAAGATGAATGCAGGGAGAAGGGCAGCGGTTAGCTCACTAACCTCTTTCCTTTATCAATCAAACACGCAGTTTTCCCTACTCCTCTTCCCACCCAAAGTAGGCTAGCCAGAGGCCAAATTATTCCTAAAATAGCTACACCTTTGGAAATTGACCCTTTCTCTAAGTTATAAGAGAGGGTGGAGAATTAATGCCTTTGACGAAGAATCATAGAATCATTAAGGTTGGAAAAGACCTCTAAGATCATTGAGTCCAACCATCAACCCAACACCACCATGCCCACTACACCATGTCCCTAAGTGCCTCATCTACACATCTTTTAAATACTTCCAGGGATGGTGACTCAACCACTTCCCTGGGCAGCCTGTTCCAAGGCCTGACCACTCTTTCAGTAAAGAAATTTCTCCTAATGTTCAATCTAAACCTCCCTTGGCGCAACTTGAGGCCATTTCCTCTCATCCTATCGCTAGTTACTTGGGAGAAGAGACCAACACCCACCTCGCTACAACCTCCTTTCAGGTAGTTGTAGAGCGCGATGAGGTCTCCCCTCAGCCTCCTCTTCTCCAGACTAAACAGTCCCAGTTCCCTCAGCCGCTCCTCATAAGACTTGTGCTCCAGGCCCTTCACCAGCTTCGTTGCCCTTCTCTGGACATGCTCCAGCACCTCAATGTCCTTCTTGTAGTGAGGGGCCCAAAACTGAACACAGGATTCGAGGTGCGGCCTCACCAGTGCCGAGTACAGGGGCACGATCACCTCCCTGCTCCTGTGGGCCACACTATTTCTGATACAGGCCAGGATGCCATTGGCCTTCTTCGCTCCCTGGGCACACTGCCGGCTCATGTTCAGCCGGCTGTCAATCAGCACCCCCAGGTCCTTTTCCTCTGGGCAGCTTTCCAGCCACTCTTCCCCAAGCCTGTAACGTTGCATGGGGTTGTGGTGGCCAAAGTGCAGGACCCGGCACTTGGCCTTGTTTGAACCTCATACAGTTGGCCTCAGCCCATTGATCCAGCCTGTCCAGATCCCTCTGCAGAGCCTTCCTACCCTCGAGCAGATCAACACTCCCGCCCAGCTTGGTGTCGTCTGCAATCTTACTGAGGGAGCACTCAATCCCCTCATCCAGATCGTTGATGAAATTATTGAGCAGGACCGGCCCCAGTACTGAGCCCTGGGGAACACCGCTCGTGACCGGCCGCCAACTGGATTTAACTCCGTTCATCACAACTCTCTGGGCCCGGCCGTCCAGCCAGTTTTTACCCAGCGAAGAGTGCACCTGTCTAAGCTATGAGCCGCCAGCTTCTCTAGGAGAATGCTGTGGGAGACAGTGTCAAAAGTAGTAGAGGAGTGGAAAACTCTGCTTTCATCCAGGAGGTTATTTGAGTAATCAATTACTCAATCACTCTGTCCCTCGCTCTCCTACATCCAAGCGCAGTTTCTTTATGCCTTCCCCACCAGGCTGCTAAAGATTTGCAGTAAATCTTCAATGGATAGCTTGCAGTTGTGACCATTTATTATATGAAAATGTTATTTCAAAATGAAATGTGTTTCAAAGTGTTGGGTTACAACATTAGAGTTCTTCAGTCTTTTCTTCCTCCTCCCTGCTCAAACACCTTGTAGAATGTAATTGTAAGCAATTTCAGCTGTATCTTATTCCAGCTACCAGCAAATAATCTGTTCACTCTCTCCACTTGCCCAGTTCTGTTAATATTGTTTCTGGTTACCAGTTTTTCTCCCCCACTATGTTTAAGGAGAGCAGCACCAGTAAAGGAAGAAGAAAGGTGGAAGAAGTATGCTGTATACTTGAAATGAGATGATTTCTGGTTCCAGTCAAGAGGAGACAGAATGATCTGTGCATGTTTAAAGACAAATATTTTAAGAACAATTTTGAACAGGGGTTATTCTTGCAGCAAGTTACAGTAATGGGTGAGGATATCCCCTCTGGGCCGATACTAATCAGGAGGAATGCCAGCCTCTGGCTTTACAGATAAGTGTAACTTGAGGAGGGAAGAGACTTGGGTCTGGAGTTACTCGCTCTGACAGCAGCGGTATGCAGTGTCCTGGGCAGGAGCTGGTACCAAGACCAGCGGCCACAGGGCAAAGGGAAGACTGAAAGCTAAAGAAGTAAATTATGACTCTGCTTTGAAGTATGGTTGTGAAAACCAGCACTTTTTGACCCAACATTTTGCCACTTGTTGATATTTCGCAGAGTGGTTGGGGTTGGAAGGGACCTCTGGAGGTCATCTGGTCCAGCCCCTCCCTGTTCAAGCAGAGCCACCTACAGCAGGCTGCCCAAGACCATGTCCAGATGGCTTTTGAACATCTCCAGGGATGCTAGTACTTGGTCACCATCACAGTGAAAAAGTATTTTCTGATGTTCAGATAGAGCCTCCTGTGTTTCAGTTTGTGCTCATTTCCTCTTGTCCTGTTCCTGGGCACCACTGAAAAGAGCCTGGCTCTTTTATTTAGTCTGCTCTGACTTAAATAGGAAAAATTGAGCAAGATGCCCCAGAAAGTAAATTATCTGAGACATAAGATTATCGAGGAGCTCAGTGGGACTTGTCTTAAAATCCCTTGTCCAAGACAAGACACTTCCTCCACATGGTAAGGAGTCCAGAGGGAAGGCTTCACCGTGTTACTCCAGTACTTTTCACTTATACTAGCAATAAGGCATAGGAGTTATAATCTCTTCAAAAAACCACTATTAAGAAATGCAATATTATTGTCTGGGTTCTTGAAGATGTCTTTCCTAATGAGCTTCTAATTCTCACTCATACTCAAAATGAAAAGCTCAGTAAACAATCTAAACTTACCCAGTGCTGCCTGTCCACAGCAACCACTGGATGTCAAAGCTTTTTTGAAAAGGTTTTTTGCCTGCTCTCACAGTGAGTTTATTACATTGCCTTGCATTCTAAATACGCACCCTGAGGTTTGAAGAACTTCTTGCTTTGCAAGAATTGGCCAGAGACTGGGCCCTGCTTGGCTTTTGCTTCTGCTGTGATATTCAGCCTCAGTTCTGCCCACTCCTTATCCTGAGTGGCTTGGACCTGGCATCTCTCATCACTGGCCTCTGCTTGGTGTTTGTTTCAGGCAAGATCTGTTTTCTAACAAATTCATTGTGCACCATTAGCCATGGTGAAATGCCAAGGTCTAACCTCCTCTTCCCATATATTTCATCTATAATGTAATCCCTCTTTTGAGAAAACCCTATTGCACTGATTAAGGGGTTATACAATGCTCATAAATCTTCACTTCTTAGCTTGCACTTGATAAATTGGGCTTGGCCACAGTTGGAGAGGCAGATGACTGCCAAGTGCAAAATACCCATCCTGAAGGCAGCATCTAGAGCATGGAGTCGAAGGTGGCCAAAATCATAATTCATGCAAAATAATCTTGGATGCCACAGCTCTTGTAGCCAACTCCTACAATACTGCCAGTTTGTTTAACTGTAAGTAGCAATGCAAATCTCACTAAATCAAGCTCCAGACAAGGCAACCTACTGGGGACTGGAGGAAAACTCTAATGTATCTCTTTCTCTGGCAGTCCTGTGAGCAACCCAGCCAGGCTGACAATAGACTTGCTTACTGTTGTATGTGTACACAACAAATAAAATATGTTCTGGTAGTCCTGCAAGAGGACAATCTGGTTTGTATATCCTTCCCCTTTTTGACCCTAGTGAGCATGGCCCCAGGCATAGCAAAAAAAGGTCAATGTTTTTCTCAAAGGCAGCAAATTAGAAGATCACAGTATATTGGTAGTGATATGAAAAGTTTTTTTTTAATGACCCTTTCTCATGAATTACAAGGCTCCTGATTATTTAGCAAGTAAAAGAAATCTAACCTTATTCCTAATCTGCTTCTGGGACTCACTAATTTCTTTAAGTGAAAGTGACTTTTTTCATGAAGCAGTGAAAGAAGATCCTTCCTCTTTCTTTCCTTTTGCAATAGTATATGTGGGAGGCCAGCCCTTCCACAAAATATCTCAGGCCAATGAAATGTTTCTCTTGTATCTAGTGACTAGCCTTCTCCAAGCCTTTGTATGCTGTCTCTAGCACTAGGATTTGGACATAGTGAAAACTTTTTAAAGAGAATTCTCAGTTCTTTTCCCTTGTGTTTTCTGCTAAGCCTCAGTATCATTCCTCTCCGCACACTATGGGCTACAAGGTTAACAGTATCTCATGTTCCCTTTGTCATGGAAACAAATACTCTGGGTTTTTCTGTCAGTTGTGCCTGGTCAGAGTGGTATCAATGGCTATTGCAACAGATGACTTTCTAGCTTCACTTGCATAGTTTCGTGCATGAGGCACCTCTATTGCCTCTTGCAAGCATTCAAATTCTCAGTGTAATATAAAAAGCACAGCAATAGAAAAACAAAGTTACCCTTTCTGGCCAATTTGGATATCTGAACTAGGTTCCAGCGGCTGGGCTGTTTGTTCATGTGCATGTCCATTGTGGGGGGAAAAAACCCAAATTATATGACTCATGGCAGGACAAAGTGATATTAAGAATGCATATCCAGTATGCTCAGTACAGTTGCAGCAAGAATTATCTCTTCAGTAATGTGCTTGGGAGGAGATTTTTGATTTCACAATTCAAACATGAGAATCTGGCTTTTTGAAACAGAATTTCAGACTTCCCTATGAACAGCCATCAGTTGCACCCAGCTCTGCAGTTAGTCCTAGTTTTGCCCAAAACAGCAGTATGTCATACATGTTATTTGGTTCCTTGCTGAACACTTCTGTTTTTTCACATGAAGTTGCTTTCAGCACAATCTCATGTCTTATTTTGGTGCCTATTAAGAGCTGTACTAGTACAGAATCTCCTTGCAATCTCATGGAATCTTTAGGTGAAATCTTGTTCGTGAGAACAGGTTTTAAGTGAAGCTGAAAATTCAGTGGATTGAGTTTGAGTGCAGATTTTAGCATCAAAAGACAGGCTAAATCATTGTTATAGCTTACTACACCTGAATATTTATTAGTAGGTTGCTAGACTATACCACTGTATATGAAGATGGTGTATGGAGACACTGTGTATATTCCAGAAGTGTATATAAACAGGTAATGTCATGATAGTTCACTATTCCAGTCTATGCTAAACCACGTTGTCTTCCTGTTCCTTCTACATAGGCAGTTGATTCAGTATTTCAGCTACAAATGTATACTTCTATCGCAATCTTTCCTCAGCTTACACAGTACTCTAAAGAGGGATATCAATAATCTAAACTTTGCAGATGTCCTTTAGTTTTTATTGGTTTAAGTGGAAAAAATAAGAGGCAGACCTGAGTGATTGTGTGCAGTGTTCCCTCTGGTGGTCCACTTTTATTTCTTTAACCCTGTAAGACCACTGATGTGTTATTCCCCAAAGAGGTAATTTCTAAGAGACTTGCAGAATTTCTGGATTTACTTGTCCAAATTCTTCCCTTGTACAAATCTTAAATTGTCAGTGGGCTGTACCTCATGAGGGATCCTCCTAACAGTTTAGTGGAGCTCTACAGCCCTGTATTCTCACCTCCAGAGTCCTGCTGAGCCCTGCAGGTTGCCATTAACAAAGTCAGAAATGGAAGAGCTGAGTGATACTTGAAAAGCAGAAAATCCTGGAGACACTGACTTGGGTGCTATAATAGCTAAGAGGCGGTCAATGTCTTTAAGCAGTGAAAGGATCATGCACACTTACGTTCTGCTAAGCTCCTTTGATAAACCAAAATGCAGTGTACAAAACTACACCTTGAGGTGAAAGCAGCATCATTCTTCCCAAAGAGAACCTGAGAACAAAGCACAAACCTGTCCCAAGGGAAATACTGTGCTTCTAGCCTTTGTTTAGGCTTGCTTATTGACAGGCGTTTACACTGAAAACATAGGAAGAATCAGTGCATGCAGTTCTGGGTCGGCTTGCTGTGTTAATATCTACAGCAGTGACTAATGTCTGTTGTCGCATATTCCCACAAGGAATAACATCCCAGCCAGTGAACTCTGAGAATATACCAGGAAGCCTTTGGCACTCTTCTTGTCCAAACAGTTTGGCATTTCTGTACTAGCAGTGAATGCAACACCCCTAAATCTCACTTCTCCCCAGTCTGAAAAAAGTGAGATGAGCCCAGAATGGCTGACTGTTTCCAGGCTTGTATTTCTTTGTCCCTAAGTGCTATCAGTCTACTGAGATTTGAATTTCTTTTAACACATCTGTCATCATGTTCAGCTGATATGAATGTTAACTGGATCTATTCAAGGCAGTATTACCGATCTGTTTTATTGCAGAGTACATCCAAACTCCAAAGGTTATATAGAATAACCAACATTTTCCCCTCAGTCCACATAGTCTGCTGTGTAAATTGTCAGGTAGAAAATTTCTACACTTTCCTCCCCAGAAATTTAAACCCCATGTTATACAATTGTCAAATTTTCCCTTCATTAGCATTGGTTATATGTGTCATAGTGTCTTCTAATTCAAGCATGTGGCCTGCCTCCACCCCATGCTTCATTTTTAAAAAGGGTTCAGGAGCCCTTGGTTCCTCCTGTCATTGCTAGCAACTTCACTGTACCAAACGCTGTTGCCTCAGGCTTTGGGCACTGGTCAGATACTGGGGATGCTGAACAGGTGATTGGACTTGTTCTCCCTCATTTTAGCTCTGTGGTTCCTGGTGAAGCTAGCTGAGCCACAGAACAGCACGTGCTCAGAAAGGTGTGCAAGGTGGATTAATTCATGGGGAGGAATATGGATGCCTCAGTGCAAGGCTTTCTCTTCTTTCATTAGAGACCCTTAAAGAGACCTCCTAAGCCTTTGAAACCTACCTATTGTATTAAGTTTAATTTATTATTATTTTAGTAGGCTATTATTCCAGATTATTAAAATACTTTGTTATTTCAGGATACTTTTTTAAAAAGTCAAGGAGGCTTGTTTGTAAGCTCAGCATGAGGGTAGGGCAGTTCCTCGTCTTTGTTTTTGAAACAAAATTACCTTGCAGCACTGTTTTCTGATGCTTACGTCTTACCACGACAAACCTTAAGTGAGCCCATGGTTGTGCTCAGGTCTGCTGTGATGGATACGGAACAGAGGTGGATGATTCTTCTGTCAAAAAGAGTGAAATCATGGTGATCCACTGTTATTGTACTCCTTTGTAGGAATGAGAGTGCTGGGAATAAATTTAGGATATAATATTAGGATATAATTTTAAACAAATTCATCTCATCTTGTTTGCAAGATCATTTTATTAAATTCATCTGGAGGAGAATTTTCCTCTTCTTTCCCCCAAAGGAGTTAGTTCAAAACGTTTATATAGCACTGTAATATTTACACAGTGCTCTATGCTGCTGACATGCTTCTTACCTGGGTGAGCGAAGACAAGAGAAATATATGGATGATGAGCCATTACTGATGAAAAGGAAGGAGAGAAATGAAGCAAAAGGATTAAGGAGGAGCAGAGGAGCACTGGGCTATGAGCAAACTGGGGCTGAACCTGGACTTAAGTTATTGCAGAACATAGGAGAGGAAAGTTAAATTATTTGTGTGTGCCAATACTTTGAGAAAGAATGAGAAAGCAGATCAATAAAACAGTGTAAACAGGGGGAAGAGCAGATGCCCAATTAACCTAATATTTTTTTAGAGCAAAGTCATTCTTAAATGTCCCTGCAGAAGTGTGAGCCATTTGCTAGGAAGCACTGCTAGTTAAATTAATGTAGCAATGACACTATATTTAGAGACAATAGAGGCCCAGTTACCCTCTCACATACACCCACCTAAATCAGCTGAAATCAGAATTACATGCTATGGTAAAAACTATGCAAGGAAGGAAAGCAAGCCCTAGGAATGTGCTGCTTAGGACTTACTTCCACCATGCAAGGATAAAGAGTGTGGCTGTATACAGACCCAGAGCGCAGGAGGAAGATCTCTCTCATCTTGTACCCTATCTGCTGTTACACCTGAAACTACAACAAAAGTATTTTAAGCCTAAACTTGATCAGAACCCCTGTTTTATCGCAAGTGAGGTTATAGCTCATAGAGTAAGGAATTACTACAGAGTGTTTTTTATATATGACTTCACATTTCCAATATATAGTGTAATTTGGAAATTATAATGTAGGTTCTCTGGCCATTTTCATGCAGAAAATTCAAACTAAACCCTAAACGCTCACTTCCATTACAGGCTGCCTAAGTATCAGATAATACTGCCAACTTACACAGGCTGAGGATATAGTAAAATATTTTCTGCTAAAGGTAGATTGCAAAAGATGAGATACTGGTGCCACAGGTCTGTGTGAACAGCATTTAATAAGTTGGTTGCGTGCATGCAGTTGGCTGCCTGCCATTTGTGAATTGGATTTTGTTGGATTGAGTTCCTTGAACATGATTGTTTCTGGCATCAAACCTCTTCAGCTCTATGGACTTCTTTGCCACTGAAGTCAGTGAGGTTAGCAAAGCCTAGGGAATGAGAATGCCTGAAATCTTCATGGTACTCCAGATGGAAATTTAATTTCCCTTTTCCACAGAGAGGCAATCTGTATGTGTTGACACATCAGGATATCTGGAAAGTTGGCCAAAGCATTCAATTTTTGCCCCCTTTAAGGTGGTTGTCTCCAAGGGCTACTTTCTCATGTTTTGAGAGCTTCCAAAAACATTAGAAGTCCTTTGGATTTTTTTCACCTTGGCTCAGACATGCTACTTGGAGAAATTAGAAACAAATTGGTTAAATTATTGAGGTGGATGTGTCTATTGGGTTGAGACTGGGGAAAAATAAACAATTTGTATACATAACTTCAATCATGCCCCCCATAAGAATAGCTATAATATAAAACCAGAAAGCTATTTTTTGAGGACCTGGGACAAATTTACTATTGAAGTCAGTGGAGTAGTCCTAGGTGTATTTAAGATTCCTGATTCTAGTGTAGTAAACACTTGTATTGGAGAACATACCTTTAATAAAACTCTAGTTCCCTAAAGCCCTATAGAGCCAGACTCGAGTTTCAAAGCACCACATTACCTGCATGAAGAGGTCATCTTTCATAACCTGAAGGTGGGATTAAGTATATATTACTGCTTTGTCTTAAAAACACTTAAATTCAAAAATCCATCATTTATTTGAAACGGTTTATTCTTTCCTAGAAAGGATCTTGAAATGTCCAGCATCACAAAGAGGTCATTAAAAGAACAAAATAAACCCCATAACAGTTCTTTCCTTGATCTTTTTCTTCAGCTAGTCAAGAAGGAAAGAAAATAAATCACTAAATGAAGACAAAGTTGCAAGTTACTCAAAACAGTGTATCGAGTGATGCGGATACTTAAAGATTATAGGTTTTTAGATCTTAACAGCATAGCCTTTTCCCCTCATCTTCATTACAGCGAGAATGTTCTAGTTGTACTGAAATCATGGGAAAAAAATTTTACAGATTTGGTCTCTTCTTTGTAGAAGACCAGAATAAGCACACGATGAACTTCCCTATGATGGAATAAATTCTGTCTTTCCTACATGAACAAAACACTTTCACTATTGGATAAAGCACACAACAATACAGTTTGAACAAAAAACCTCAGTTTCTACCTTTCCAATAACTTTAGATGATGAAGGGTTTCCTAGCTATGTCTCTGTAGTCTCACTCTGGATATAAGGTGTTGAAGTTTTTTGTCTTTTTTTCTGTATACAGTTTCATATCTGCTAGCTTTCCTTAACCACATTCACAATATGCCTTTAAGATTTTTGTTCAGGTCAATAATTTAATTTTCTTCTGTAGTTCTCTGGAAGTAATATCTATATCCCAGAGGTCTTTAGAAGAAAAAACAAAAAGTGCTAGCAACCACCATTAGGAAACAGCTAGCTGACAATTTGGAACAATTGTTAATGTAGAATTATTGAAAGCTAAACATGTCTGGGTGGGATATTGGCTGGGTAGGATTGTTTGAGATCAGGGACAGTTGGTAGCACAGGACGGTCAAGAACAAAATTCTCCTTATAAATTTGCTTGAGACAAATCATGGCATGATGTATGTCCATAAAAGTGGCCATTCACGTACATGTATATGTGTACAGGACTTGCATTCCCTGTTTCCCTCCTGCCCTGCCTGAGAAGGTGCAGGCTTATGGGAGTTCCCATGTAGAGTACCTACTGGAGTACTACCCTTGAGAGCTGCCACCCTCCTTCACTTACTGTCATGAGGTTAAGTATATGGTACCAAATAATAACTGAAGAAGATGGACTTCTACATTTGTAAAAGGTAAACCTTGTGTGAAAGGTTTTGCTCTTTCCAACTATGAACAGTGAAGGGGATGGGAAGAAGCCATTTTTCCCTATAGAAGAAGATGGATAACACCACTCAACTCAGTTCATTGCACTTATGCTAAAGCAAGGATAGATATGACTTGGTGTTGTAATTCCTGAAAGCATAAGAGAATCCTTTGCTACCCCAGGCCACTACCACATCTTTCTTGTCCTCGTGTTGTCTGAGTCACATTGAACAAAGTATCAAATAAAATTCATGATCTGACCCAACTGCCTCCCTCTGACTACGGGGTTGCAATGAAAGACCTCCAGATCAGAATCCAAAAAGAGCTAAGGAGGGAGTGAATTTACAGAAAGAATATCTGCCTCATTAGGGATGATTAATGTGAAGGGAGAGCTCATTTATCTGGAAGGCACAGTGCTGGAGCAAACTCTGTGGGCAGGAGGGGGGAAATGTTTGGCTGGAGCAAAAGCTGTCACTGCAGAAGGAAAAAGGAGAGAAACAATTTCTTGCACTTAGCAAAGGATGCAGGAAGACCAGGGACCTTTCTGCCTTCAGCAGGAGAATTGCATTTAAAAAAAAAAAAAAGGAGAGAAAATGTCTTCATTGAAGGTCTTAGAGCCTTGGGGCTCTTCTTGCCTTCATCTCATATGGACCACCTCCCCTCTCTGCCACAGATATTAGATGAAACAGATATTCTGCAGCCGCCGCTTCCTGGTGTTACATTGCCCTCGTTTACACTGTCCAGTTTGCCAATGAGCCTGCATTATGCACGGCTAGCTGGAAGAGTTTGGCAGTCCCCTTGCTATTGAAAACAAAATACAGAAGAGGGAGTGACAGACTTCCCTGTATATCTGGGTTCACCTGATGTCACTGCTGTTTAGAAACCAATACATTTGGTGGATGTAGTTGGAAAAGAATGTTATATCCTGGCAGTTCCTCAGTTACCATTTCTAATAAATATTCTTAGGATTGTCTGGGCTAATGCTCCCCATGTATGCCGGAATATAGCAGCACAGTGGTTATTGTAACCTTTCTTTCTGGGAAGTCTCATAACTATGATGTCTGAATGCTCAGTAGTGAATGAACTATGATGGGGAATCCAAGAGCTATCTACAGGACACTTTATCTCTGGTATCTGTCTTTATATGCTTTGCTGCTGAGTTGTTAGTGGACTTTTAAAAATCAGTGCTGCTGGTGAAAATGAACTAAAGCCACTGGCTTCTTGACCAAAAACATATTAATAATCTTCTTTTATACATGGTGGCTCAAGATTGAATAGTTTAAGCAAAGGAATTGGAGTAATCCAGGGAATTTTCGAAGGAGAAAAGAACTAAACTGTATTAGTGTGACCAAAAAGGTCTTGTGTTGAGTGGTATATTACCAGAATGAGTCAAATGTCAGTGAGTGGTATCTTGGGCATCTGTAAGCCTCATCATACGTTCATTCCTTGGGAAGTTTTGACATAGGCATGGTTTTGATGAAATGCCCAGGGGACAAGCTTCCAGAGGCAATTTAGGCAGATTCAGCATAAGAGGAATCACAGCGAATCTGGTGAGACAGCTCTAGAAATTAATCTGATCTCATTTGTTCAAGCTATTTTTAGGAAAAATTTCGGGGTCATTGTGTGGGAGAAATTTGTGTTGTTGCTGCTGTGCAAATCTTTTGCTAGTATCTGCCATGTGTTACCATCTCTTATCTGGAAGAGGTCAAAAACATTAACTTGAAAAGAAAATTGAGAGAAGCATTTTGGGATGGGAGTAACATGGTTGATGAGGGTTTTTTTTTAAAAATTAGCTAATTTTTCATACATGTATTTTAAAATGAAAAATAAAAAGAAAACATTGCTAATTATTCCATAAAAACTTAAATGCAAATGTGTAAAAACACCATTCAAACACCTAAACCATAACATGTACTACTGGGAAACAAATTGTAAATTAGTCTTGACCTGCTAATTTAGGTCTTAAATGCCTGTCTTGTTCAGTTTGGGATCTCAATAACATTTCAATAAAGGTAGACCAATCCTACAGCCGACAGTGGACTGGTAGAATATAGAGGTGAGTTGAAGAGACTCGAGATTGGCAGGGTAAATGTAAATTCTGCCTGAGCAGCTCAGAGGTAGCTCTCTGGGGCCAAAGCCTTTCATGTAGTTATAAATTTGTGTCTGAATAGGTTGGGTAAATACCAAGTTTAGAGGCACTCTCCTGAACCCCAGTGTGTGACAAGTAATAGAAACAGCACAGTATAGCTACCGCTTTCAGTTTAGTCATTCCTACGCTTGTGACAGTGAGGGCTGGTTTGTGTCATGCTGGATCTTGTTGGCTGCACAATGTGGGGTCTTAGAGCTGGAGCTAGAAGCGCCCCTGCCTCTGGAGTACTTTTGCAGATCTTTGAGGCTAGGAGTATTTTATGTGTTGGGACTTAGAAGCATTCACATGCTGTGAGGAGCCATGTGGCAAGAGATGACATAAATCATATGTCCTGGTTTCGGCTGGGATAGGGTTAAATTTCTTCCTAGTGCTGTGTTTTGGATTTAGTATGAGAAGAATGTTGATAACACACTGATGTTTTCAGTTGTTGCTAAGTGCTCTCCTAGTCCAAGGACAGCTCCCGTGCCTACTGACTGAGCTAGGTACACAAGATGGGAGGGAACATAATCAGGACAGCCAGCCCAGCTGGCCAATGGGGTATTCCATACCATGTGACGTCATGCTCAGTATATGAACGGTAGGCGTGATCCAGGAAGTGCCGATCGCTACTTGGTTATCGGTCAGCGCGGGTGGTGAGCAATTGCATTGTACATCACTCATTTTGTATATTCTATCATTATTTATTATCATTATTCTCCCTTTTCTGTTCTATTAAACTGTCTTTATCTCAACCCACGAGTTTTTCTCACTCTTACCCTTCCGATTCTCTCCCCGTCCCACTGGGGGGGCGGGGGGAGTGAGTGAGCGGCTGCGTGGTATTTGGCTGCCTGCCAGGTTAAACCACGACATCATATGTAAAGGATACCAGCAGAGGGGATACACTGAAGGGCTGGTCTTTCCCTGATATTTGTCTGCCTTATGCTTAGTCTCAGGCAGCTGCTTCTGTAAGGGCATGAGCTCTCATGAGCATCTGTCGCCACTAACTAAATCCTATTCCTAATTCTGGAGAAGATATTGGAGTGAGTGGAGTGATGAGGAGCACTGGTGAATTCAGCAGACCTTTATCCAGCATCCAAGCCTGACAGTCTCCTACTGTGTGTTTTGTCCGCAGCCCCGGAGTAGAATCTTGCTGAGCCACTCTGTCTCCTGCACGCAAGACCTGACAGCTATTTTTTTTCCCCTTTGCATGTAGGCTGCTGCTTGATCTCTCTCCCTGCACTGCCTTTCCTTTGTATAGATGCCAGGGGGTCAGATGGGGAATTACCTATGGGGCAGAGGAAGCAGAGAGGCTGACAGGAAAATGCAGCATAAAGAAAATTAAAATCCTGCCATTTATACTTCAGGACAGACATAGTAGAGGCTGGTGTCTTAGTAATTGTTCAGCAAACACAGTCCCAGACCCACTGCAGGTGGTACAGGGTGGCACATGCATGTGTCTCAGCAGTTCCTAACAGGCTGTAGCTATTGGCTGGGGTCTGGCCCTGCGTGCTCCTCAGAGGATGTCTCCAGTTGTAGAGGGCTTTCCCTTTCAGGCGGATTTGGCAATGTTTGTGCCTTTGGCTGGGGAACCTTGCTGGAAAGGCTCTGCTTCCATTTCACTCACAGTTTCTAATTACTGCCTGTGATGTGACTGTTCAGTCATGGGCAGCTGTGTGCCAGGCTTTCTGGTCACATTAAGCTGCCAAACATTTTCCATGGCTGTATAAACTGTTCTACACAGGCAGCTATCAGCGTAAAGGAAAATAACACTGAGGTGCAAGCAAGTGAGGAAAGACCCTGTAGTTTAATAAAATATTGCTTATACTGCAACACTCAACAAGCTTCTAAACTCATGTTGAAAGACACTTCTTGTTTTCCCTGGCCTTTCTGTTCAGCTGCAGCATTTCAGTAAGTGGAGTGTGGCATCCAGGTGTTCCAGTGTATCCTCTCTGATGCTGGGCAACACTAGGAATTTTGGGAAAGTTTCCAGAAACCATGGAGATGTGACAAATCTTGCACTTCCTATAGTCTCCTGAACTTTCAGAAACCAACTTAAGCCTGAAAGCAACAGATTCTGTCCTTTGCAATTATCTTTCCCTTCTTCCTTCCATGTGCCTCCTTTAAAAAGCAGCTGTTATAATTCTGGATATTTTTGCTATGCATAATTTCCCCCTTTGAATCCAGTCTGAATCTTGGCACGTTGGCAACGAGTTCCCCAGCCTGATTTCACACCACATGAGTGATGTTCCTTTCTCTTTTTCCACCTTTCAGCTTCCTTTGTTCTCACCCTGTGAGACAGGGAGACTGGATGCTCCTAGTCCTTTTTCTTCAGGCTGTGCACCATTCTATAAATTCTCTCCTTTTTTCATCATTTTGTTTCCCAGTCCAGGTCTTTCCTATTTTTTTATTGGATGATAGCTTTTTTGCTAAGCAATTGCTCATTTTTATCGCTATTCTGAGTCTCTTCTAGTTAAGAGATACCTTATTTGGATGGCTTGGACATCACACACAGTACTCTAGGGAAGGCTGTGCTGTCATTTGGTGTTCTAAATTCCTCATCTAATGGAGACTTAATAGCCTATAGAAGATAAACAAAGGAGTTTAGAATTGGATGTGACCCAGAAAGCTGGATCTAAGCACCTTTAGGCTTCAGGGGAACTTGGATCCAGATCAGAGGTTTTTTGGCTTGTATTTGGAGTGTAGTCAGCAATTACTTCCATGACTGCTGAACCCAAGCAAAAATTTAGCAGAGGATTATGTATAGCTCCTTTAATCTGCTTTGGAAAACTGCCCATTCTTGTGCTAGTCAAACACTGAGGAATTGAAAAGGTGACCTAAAGCCATCTCTGTCTCCTTAGCTCTTGCAGGGGAGACAACTTGCTGCACTAGAAGAACCATCCATTTGCTTTTCTTGTGTGTACTTACCCCTTGCACTGCCTACAGTTCCTGTGTTGTGCCAGTCCTCTTGACTTCCAAGTGGTGCTGGAGGGTTAGAGACCTCCTGAGTACCTGTGCCGAGCCTCCTGTGAGGAAATATCCTCTTTCTGAATCTTTCTGTCACCATACATATGTAAGTGAAATGGTCAAGAGAAGATAACGTTCAGATCTGGAGATGCTTTGTTTTCTTCATGAATAAAATTATCTAGAAGGAACACGAAGAAACTCCCAACTGGAACTGCTAAACCTCCAGGAATAGGATATTGTAAAGGAAATGGTAAGGTTGGCTGTGTGAAATATGAGATGTTAGAGATGAAAGCTCAAACATTACTGAACAATATTTTTATTCCTTGCTAAATTTTTCAATTAAAGCCCTCAACTTGGGGATGAGGGGAGGTGGTGAGCTGACCCTGCTGGGATCTAGCAGTAACAGAACACCTACTCTTCATCTCTGACTCTGAAGTATTGACAGGAATTTGCTTTTACCTCCCCTACCCCTTTTTCTTGTCCTCTTTGAAAAACATGTCCCCTGCTGAGGAGCTGTGGTTACTTGCAGGATGTCCATTTTCTTATTGCTGTCACTTTTCATATAAGTAAGGATGTGGTGGTGCATGATACTATTGCTACTGAAACCTTGAGAGTTTTGATGGATGACATCTTGCGACCCTATAAATAGTGGTCCCAAGTGAGACCCTTTGAGCTCTCCTGGACTGCAGCGGGCTGCACCCAGCATCTCCCTCTGAGTGGAACACCACTCAGAGTTTGCAAACTCTCGAGTTTGCGATATTTGGAGGACTGTCGCTGGCTGGCAATAGTTCTCGAGGCTCAACCCTTTGCCTGTTGAGAAATGCCAAGACATTTTACATGACTGTTTCTCTGAACTCGAGGGGGATTTTTAACAGGTATATCTTTATATATTTATCTATATTTGCATCCGTGTGCGAGTGAATTGATGGAAGTACCTGCTAGGAAATATAGTCTGCTAAAATCTTATAATCTATTTTAAGATTGTGAATGAGCCTTAGACTGCTGCTAAACACATATAATCCCTTAGGCATAAACCATTGTCCAAGTCTGAGTCTAAGATTGGATCCAGCTGGATCTTCCTTGAACCTTGTGACTCAATGGGAGGGCCTCCCTTAACCTTCTTGTCCTCAGCCTCTGTATACATCAATCCAACTCAATTCTAACACGATCCCTGGTTTTGGCTGGGATAGAGTTAATTTTCTTGCTAATAGCTGGTATAGTGCTGTGTTTTGGATTTATTATGAGAATAATATTGATAACATGCTGATGTTTTAGTTGTTGCTAAGTAGTGTTTACACTAGCCAAGGACTTCTCAGCTTCCCATGCTCTTTTCCTTTGTATGCTTCATCTGTGTAGTAAATGATAGAGCGAACCTTGCCATCGAGCTCCGTTAAGTCGCGCTTTTGTATTTCTATTAAAATCACTTTCTGCTAATACCTTCGACAGTGATTCTTTGAGCGGCCTCTAAACCACTCATTCATGACAAAGGACAAAACATTGGCCTGATAGTTGAGAGACTAATTTATGCTATAGTTTTCCTCTCTACAACTTCAGTCAGAATACTGTAGTATGCATGGAAGGGCGTGGTAAACAGGCAAGGGCTGTTGGTCATTGAAACTGGAATTTTCAATGTTGCCAGAAAATGTATGTAATCTTAAGCATAGGATTATCTATAAAGGTAATGCTATTTTTCTTGTTCTGAGAAAATGTGGAACTATCATTCCTAAGGATTAAAAGCTGGGATATTAGAATAATGTAAGGAAGACATAAGACAGTAGAAGGCAAAATGTGGTAAAGGCACTACATATACAGTGCTTGGACAGAGGATTCATACTGTAACACTGCTCCACTGGCTGAAGGGTAGTTGCATTTCTGTCAGCTGCTTTAGCAGAACAGTGCTGGGTTTTTTTTCCCCTTTCAGGTTACATGAGCCTTGGAGAGGGAAAGTAGTCTCATGCCACGTTTTCTACTGCATTCTCAACAGCTGCTGCTACCAAAACAGCTTGCAGACTTTCCAGTGGCAATATTTTTCCAAAATCTTTCTGAAAACTGAAATTATTTCTAGGTAAAGCTAGTATACTAATTAATTGTTCATAGAGTATTCAGGCAGATAGAACATGGATGGATCAAGGAATAAAAGAGGTTAAAAGGGAAAGAAATTGCTGCTTCCTTTTTTATGCATTAAACCTCAGACTTAATCGAGGACAAAGTAAAGTAATAGAATTTATTACCCTCCTTAACGTTTCTTGTTCTTAGTGCCAAACTCTCCCCCTCCAACTTATTGCTTGGTAAAGATCCATTTTCCATTCCACAGAAAACACCCTCTCTAGCCATTCTTTTGCATCAGGATGTCCCCTGGACTCCTGTCCTTCACCCCAATCTTCTAAGCACTTTCTACAAGTTTACGTAATCCACAAAAATGATTTGGGCTCAGAAGATTGAATCCCCTCCCAGCTGCCCCTCCCAAGTAAACAGTTTAACTGTGTTCACTTTCTTTTGTTGTTCTTGCTTCCAAGGGATGGAGTTACCCAATCTTTTTGTTGCAAGGGAAATACTTTTTCCATGGCTTTGTTCTCAGTGGAAGCTGAGGTTGTCTGTGTAATTACAGAACTTTGTTGATTCAGCTGAAGAGATCTTTTAAGGCATGGCTAAAGGTAATGTGGAGAAGTGGTAGCACCTGGCAAGTCTATGTCCTTGTAAAATGTGAGCTGTCTCTGGTAGCTCCTGGCTGAAGCTGGACTCCAGAACAGGAAGCTGTAATGAAGGGTGTGGTCTAAACATGCCCACTGTTTCCTCAACACCCCCTACTCCATAGCCAGCAATACCTTATTTTTTCAGGCTGAGATCTTTCTTCCTTTCTACTGAATCATTGTGTAACTTAGAACCTTTTGGACTAGTTGCACTGCATTTTTTGTTGTACAAATTTGCAGTGGAACCTTTTCTACTGGAGGATCTCAAAGTCGTTTTCAAGCATCACTAAATTTATCTTTTTTTTTTTCCCTCTCTCATTGTACTCATTTTAAGGAGGAGATATAAAGTTTGCAAAGGTTAGGGAAATTGCACCAGGTCATGGAGAAAAATACAAATAGTCAGGAAGAGAACCTGGAAATCCTGCTTCCTGGTCCCTTACAGCCTTCACAGTAAGACCTTAAAATGTAATCCTGAGGGTAAATCACAGTCATGAGAAGTTTGACACTAGACACAGAATTACAATGTAATCCTTAAAGAATAGCATTTCATACATGTTAAATATAAACTTTTTCAAGTAGGTCAAAAACATAGATAAACTGTTGCGTTATCAATATGGGAAAATGTGTTTACTGTCACCTTTGGAATGGATGACCATAGGAAATTGAAGAAAAAAGGCTTAGGAGGATTAAATGGGGAGACAGGATTAGTCATTTAGTACATCTACCATTGCCCTATGGAGCACAAGTCACCAAACTATTAGTTTTAAATCATATTTGCCATAGGTGAATTCCTGTTTTTACTTAGTCAAAGTTACCAATCTGCCACTGGTTCTATGTCAATATATTGACAGATAACCTACGTGTAGATGTTTATCTGTAGAAGTCTTTGGGTGAATATTTTTGGACTCGCTTTGCCTGTTAGATATTTCACTTCACTTCTTGGATATTTGGTAGCTCTGTTGCCTGAGTGATTAACAGGAGATTGAAGTGAAAAGTAAACTGTGAATTGCAGGTAGGAATTTGAAGATGAACCAAGGGATGAGTTGAGAATTCATGAGGCAAGGGAATGAACAATTTTTTTCATAGGTATTGAAATACTTATAAATTGGTACCTTATTTATAGGATCCCATGCAATACAAAATTGTGTATTCACTGTATCCTCAACTTCATTGTGCTTAGTATTAACTATGGCAGCTAATTAAAAAAAAAAATCTTGTCTGTCATGTTTGAAGGCTCGTATTTCTTACTGTTTAAACTGAAGACTGTTTCCCATCTCTTCCCTTCTGCTCTTTACTGGTGCTTCTTCAAGAAGCATTGCACCAATGGGTTCCTTGTGAATAAATTCACCGCTGCTCTCCAGATTTAGGCATCCATGTGGCCAACATAAGCATCTGCTAGCCATGGAAGTGTAAATTAAGAGGTTTGTCTTTATTACACTTAGCATCAACCTGAAACCATGCAACTTAGTAATTAGGAACTGCTATTTGTAGATGACCTATTGTCACTTTGCTGCCTCATGTCTTTGACCTAAAGCAGATGGGCGACTGGTGCCTCCAGAACAGATGCATGGTTTTTGACAGTAATTCAGATGTGGGAGTGTTTCTTCACCTCTGGGCAAACTTCCTGAGCCCTACCGCACCTCTCCTTTGCCATTCCCCTGCGTAAAATCAATGGCTGCACACATCTTGGATTCTGCAAATGTGTTTGCATTTTCAATATTATCACTGTCTATTACAGACAACCTATAAGATATGGTTACCATACCAGGAAGAAGACCCAGGAGTGGGATGTTTATGTAACTTGGTGGCTCTTTTCACTAATCAGAGATAACTCTTTTGTAATTTATTGATGTTTAAAAGTGACAAAATGCATTAGAAATAATTTAGTTCTCCATCTCTGAATCACCCCAAAAATGGGTAGTGGTGTTTGGAGGGAAATATATGTATATCAGTAAAAACTTTTGGAGGAATACTCTCTTTCTCTGTGGGAACAGGTCCAAAAGCAGAGATGATCTACAGTCTCATTGCGGTTACGAATGTGTCCCAAAGTGTGAAATGCAGAAATGAGTGTTTCTGTTTCAGGTACCTCATTGTGGTAATAACTAAGCACATCTCAGACTTGAGATATTTCTGTTTATAATCCTGCAAGGTATGTATTATTATGCTATTTTTCTTAAGGATGGGGGACCTAAGACACCAACTATCATGACAAGAGTTGATAATGGCTTTTTTTTTTAAACAGCATTGTCAGGGTATAAACATAAGCCTCTCTCTGTTCTGAAAATATTTTCTCCAGTTCATTGTAGGGGCATGTCAAATAAATGCAGTTTTGGAGAAACTACCTCTCCTGGTGTGATACTTTTCAGTGGATAAACAGGTTTTTATTCTCCAGAGCTGAGCACTTTATGCCAAACCTATATTCTCATAGGAATTCATATTTAAATAATCTTTTTATTCTTCACTTCGTGCAGGGGAGATTGACTTCCTTGATTGTCACGTTTGTATGAATGAATTTGTTCTGAGTTAAGTTTCTTAAACTGGCCATGAATGCTATCAAGCTGGGTCCATTAACGACAAATTACACATTACTGGTATCTATGCATTTTGTCGGTTGCCACTGACACATCAGTCTCTGCCAGGTATTATGAATACTATGTAATTTACTGTTTTAGGGTTTGACTAAGTGTATTGGGATGAGGGCTGCATTGGCAGCTGAAGGGCAAAAGTAGTTGTGTGTGAACAGTAGTATAGCAGGTACTGGTGCCTCCAGCAACTAATCTTTTGTGCATGTTTTGCATATTGAGAGAGGCCATTGTTATGCAAAATGACATTACAAAATTGTTCTTTTTCAAATGAACAAACTAACTAATTTAAAAAGAGATTTGAAAGGATTCTACTTATATTTTCTTGGAGGAAGAAGGGGGAAGGAACTCGAAACTAAGTACTGACAAACACTGTAGTGTGGTTTTGGTGGTAAGGGAAGCTGGGGATGGGATAGTTAGGGCAAAAGAAGTCCGTGATTTCTGTACAGGACTGGTAGAGTACAGGCAAAAACAGCTGATGCTGCTTTAGTGTGCCTGTGTAGGAGAAGGTGTGCCAAATAAATGTAATGCTTTCACTCATCAATATTCAACAGCGTATTTTTAACCTTTCTTCTGTGAACACATACCAGTTACAGATGGACTACTTGATGCTTGGCATTTGGTTCTGAGTAAACACCTCTGCCTGTCTAAATATTTGTTCCTAGGACTTGAAAATCGCTCTGTGTACATGTTTAGTGCCTGTACTATGTGTTTTTGTAACTTAAATGGGACCAAAGATGATTGAAATGAACTCTGTTAAAAATATGTGGCTAGTTGCAATATCTCTTAGAGGAAACACAAAACTTATGAGTGTCTACCACTTTATACTCTCTGAATTGATTTTTTTCTTCCTCTGTCTAGTGGCAGTCTAAAACAAAAAACTGCTTCTACTAAACATTATGAAATGGATCAGAAAGATTATAAAAACATTACCCGTTTTTGTTTTATTCCATAGGGGCTTTCCACAGGACTTGTTCAGAACTGATTCTCAGTTATTTGGAAGACCCTCCCTTAAACAGACTTCTGGGGATTTTGTATCTTCACGGCCCATGCACCTTTGCCTTACCAGTATGATGATAAATGAGGGGTCAGATAAAGATGGAAGTTGTTATTCACTGTTACAGTTGACTTGTTTTATAACATTCTTTTCTTTAAATGTTAAGTTTTTATTCTTCGAAAATAATGGTGTGATCTCACATTTCTATATCAGGAAGTTTAGTTAAATCTTGAGGACTTTTCAATAGCTCTGATCAAAAACATATCTTTTTACTCAATGGGAAATAGCTTTATAACTAAGTGAAGAACTTGTGTAGAACTTATTTAAAAGAGAAATTCAGACTTCTCCACTCCCCTGCCCTCACATACCTAAAATTTAGATACCTTTTCGTTTTGGAGTTCTTTCAGTTATTGAGTGAAAACTCAACATACTAAAAATACTTCTTAATGCATTTTACTGGGAGGGGGGAAAAAGAAAAGCTGAGGCAGTTAGAAAATATCCTTTCCCCTAAATGAGTGGTTAGCTGATTTCCTGAGGGATGAAGCCTTCTAATCTTCCAGAATTCATGTTAACAAATATATATGTAAAAACATTTATGGATGTTATGGATCTATATATCCTAACATCCTAATATCATAACTCTATATAGACATGTGGAATTCTATATCTTAATGGAACTCTGCGGAGTTCCTTGTACATGGGACTCTACTCCTTCCCAGAAACTTGCAAGTGCAAGGCCTTCATGACATCTTGAGGTAGAGAATTTCACCTTCTAAATACATAGTGTAGCAAAAAGCATTGCTTTAGGTCTGAGTATTCCACTTTCTGGTATGACTCAGTGTCCTTTTCCTCCTGTACTGTAACAGGGTGTTATCCATTTTTCCTGCTGTGTTGACTTTCCACAAGTTATCCTGATATTTTACATTTCTCTTCAGATTAATAGGGCCTTTGCCAATATCATTCTGTTTTTGAACTTCAGATTCCCTGTCTTTGCACCCCTCTTCCCTCATACCCCCTCCCATGGGAAAAAAAAGCTGTTCAGATCTGGTTTTTTTCCCAGTGATCTAAATAAAACCTTACTGTAACCTTTCTTTTTTTCATCTCCCCTGCATCAGCTTACCCAAGTCTCTCATTTTCTCAGCCAGAACACAATAATCCAGCTCACTGGATTCTCTTCCACCTGCTCCTATGTTTCTAACTGATGTCCCATTGACTTTAATGCATTTTCTTCTGGGTAAAGTGCATCAGTCTATTTGGTCCTGGGGGCATAATAACACGCTTGTCTCTGGAGAGCAGAACTATCTGCTAGGAGCAATCAAAGACCACAGCACACGTTTTCATTCCCTCCAGCCTGACCTTCCAGTTTTATTCATTGATCATCTTTATTCCACACATCAGATGTCCATCAGACCATTCACAAAACGGTTCCCTTCAATGGTGTGGTGCTTCACCAAAGAGTTGCCTTGCCATGGGATAGACTTCAGAGCCACATCTATTGCAAGTGGGGAAAAAAGCTGTTTAGGTTATGCTGGCCAATACATGCCTTGACAAGAACATCTTTCCTGCAGGCTTAGGCATTGAATTAGGAATGAGTGAGAGAGGAAATCTCAAAGAGTTTACTGGCTGAAGGCATACAGTCCTTTTCAGTAGGAATGATGAATTTGGTCTGAGGAGAGCTCCAAGCCTCTCCTAGGGGGTTCACTTTGGGAAATGATGGCTTGTGTTAAGTTTAATACTACAGAGCATGGTATGTATTCACTATAAAATAAGTGTGACTATATTACCTGCTAAGTGGAGTTTAAATAGCTTTCCTGCAGAGCAGTCAAGGAAGATAGCAAGATGGAGCTGAGCAAGAGCACAGGGCTTATCCTTTGCAAACCAATAGCTTTTTATCTTGATGATCCCTTTAACACACTTCTACTCTCAGGCAGCTCTTGGTTCCCAAAAGCACTTTGCAGACCATGTTTGGCAAGCAGATTAAGTGAAGCTATTGGAAGCCCTGTAAGGAGCTCCCAGGAAGGTCTTGGGAGCCTTGCAGGTTTTCATACCACTACAAACAGTGCCTGGCAGCTGAGTGCCCACCAGCCAGTGCTAAGCCCTGTGGGGGTAGGGAGACGGTGAGACTGTCAGGTGCTCTGTGCCACTTCTGTCAGTGGATCAGGCAGTGTGTGAGAAGACAGATGTGACAGAACACTCACAGGTAGGAGTGTGAGGAGAGATGTGTGTAGTGGCTGCAATTAGCAAGCCCTCTCTGAGTGTCGCCAGCACCCAGGAGGGAGGCACAGAGTGTGAACTTCCCTTAGTCCCCATGGGGGTGTGGTTATGCTTAGGAAAGCTGGGTGATGGGGGAAGCTATAGGGTTCGACATTACTGGCAAATGCACAGGTCGAGTAGCTCTTTAAAAAGAAGGAAGGGAGGCTGAGGAGCACCGGAGGCAAACAGACCTGTGACCTCTTGTCAAAATGTCTAGAATTAGAAAACTCTAATTCTGCTGAGGAGGAATTAATAAAAAATGGAGCTGAAATCCTTGGGAAAGCAGATTTTACAGGAGAAGTAATGGGATTGTTGGGGGGGGGGGCGGGGTGTGGGGAAGCCAAACTCAGATTTCAAAAGAACTTATTTTTTTAAACCAGCACGGTTGGAAAAGGGCACTGGCCAGGAAGCAGCTCAGTGGAAAGGAGGGATCTGGGCTCTGCTGTAGATCATAAGCCAGACACAACTGGGCTTTGTCATGCTGTTGTGGTAAAGCAGGTATAAGGGATAAACAATATGTTGACTGAAAGACATGAGGAATAAAGTGATCAGTGCTAGCAGGCTTTCACCAGGAAGCACAGTATGTTTTAGAGGTGCCTAAGCAGGTAGTATCCTGTGTGATAAATATCCATGACAAAAGTTAAAAGCTCATGTCTCCATCTTTGTTTCTTTATGCAATTACTTTCCACTGGGCTGGAGGAAACTGCAGTTTCTATTTTCAGTATCTTCTCAGAATGCACAGTTATATATGTTGAAATTCTCCATTTTTTTGTACTTGATGTACAGGGAGAACGAGCTTAAAAAAATGTGTATGTGCACAGGTAAGAAAAGGGAATGGGCTGAAAATGGTGAGAATAGTAGAACAGGGTGGCCTTGGTATAGATTATAAAGTGATTTACTTAAGTTATCTTTCAAAATTGCTTTGTCACTGGGAAAAATAAAATTGGAGAATAATTAAAATTGCTATGAAAGTAATCCTTATTTTCTTTATGGGTATTTGTGGCTTTCTGGTAGAAGTATTCAGAATATGATAGGGTTATTTCACAGAAATGTTAATTATAAAGTTTCCAATAATAGTTCCTGTAAAAATCTTAACTATTCAATAATTTTATGATAAATTGTTCTTTCAAAAAAAGATTTTATAGGAAAAGTTACTTCTTGCCAAAAAATAACAATTAAAAATAGATAAATGATTTGTTTAAGGTGAGGAGTCATTTTACTAGAAATAAATCTAAGTCCTAAAGGAGTAAAAATACCAGGGGAATTTTGACTCTCTCCATTACCCAAACAGTACTTGCTTCTGTGCATTACTGCTGAGTAGTGGAGCATGGAGAAAAGCTGACAGTTGGAGGCGAGTGACCTTCTCTTTGAATGATGGCTAGCTGGAGCTTACCACGGTTGGTCCAGGACTTCTAGTGGTCTTGTGCTGACAAGCTCTGGAGAGAAACAGGGGCTGAATGAGCCATGTATGAACCTGGTCTGACTGGAGGTGAGTCCCCTCTGCCAGGAGGGACTACAGCACTCTGCCACTGCCCCAGCTGCACAGCACTTGTCAGGCAGGTAACTAGGCAGCTTTGGTGTCCAGCAGTGTATATCACTTGCTGCTTGGCTGAATTCAGTTAAAATTCATGCAAAAAAAATTAAACTGGGAGGGTATGGGGAGGTTGGAGTATCTGGAAAGACCAGGACAAGCAGGGGTTGGCCAGGGTCACAAGTTACACTCAACAGAACAATTTCCCGTAGAGATTGTGTAGCAGTGAAGGAAGCAACATGAAGTAGTCCGGCAAGTTAGATTAGGATCTGCCTCAAGAGGAAAACAATAACAGTAAAGGTAAGAAACAGAGTGCAGAGCCGGGATAACATCACATCTGAAGTGTGATGATGAATACCTGACCCATTCTTCCAAAAGCATTTGGGTGTGAAAGGGCATAGATGGATGGGCTGGTTAAAAGGTGTTCTACCTAAAGAATGGCTTTTGTCTCAGAAAGGTGGTTTATTTTTATTAAACCAGAAGCCCTAGCTAGGAAAAAAATCAAGACAAAAAAACTGATTACAAACCTCACCTTTTATACCATCAGAACTACAAAACCACTACTGTTAAGTGCCCATTTCTTTGTCAGCAGACAAACCCTAGGAAACACTGCTACATGAGCAGTGCAATGACCGTTGGTGGGTACATCTGTTGTATATTTACACTTCTTTCAGCAATAACTGCTTGAATGGTCCCGGTTCATGCTGTCAGACAAACGCTGCAGTAGCTTCAGAGAACTGTCTCTTAAAGAGGAAATAAATGTACATTCCAGTAGCTCTAAAATCAGTTCTGTTCCCAGCTACATTGTCATTAATAATCTGAATTATTGCATTTGTTTGTCTGAATTGCTTTATTTCAAGCTATGCCATCAGACTGACCTGATGCTTTATCCAGCAATTTATCTCCTGCTCAAGTCTGACTCGGGATGTACCAGTAGGTGCATTACCTGATTTTTTTTAAGAGGATCAGACCAGGTTTCCAGGGTTTTACATTAAAATTCTCCAATTGTTTTGTTTTTGTCCTATAGCAGGAAATTTCGCAGGTCCTTTTGAGATGCCATTCTGGCCATTTTTTTATTTTAGAAGTCCTAAGCGTTGGATCGAATGAGCCCTTCTGGGAACTCGTGTGCTGATCAGACACACTAGGTATCTTGACTGCCAATTGATGATGCGTCCTGAGCCCACAGGGGCAATAGGACC
Source organism: Calonectris borealis (assembly GCF_964195595.1). Classification (NCBI taxonomy): domain Eukaryota; kingdom Metazoa; phylum Chordata; class Aves; order Procellariiformes; family Procellariidae; genus Calonectris; species Calonectris borealis. Next base: position 96,419,257 of record NC_134314.1, on the reverse strand, counting down.
TTCTTGCCATTACTTTCTGAAAAGCTACTGTAGTTCTAGTTCCTTAGGGACTGGATGCCTGGAGTGGCATGTACGTGACTGACAACTGTGTATTAAATAAACAACCTTTCACAGAGCTGTGTTTTATTAAGTTACTGTTATCTCCCCTAGCTTTCAACAACATTGAAGGAAGCCTTTATGTGCTGAGTTAGATGCTGCATAATGAGTCATGACAGTTGGCATTCTGTAATCCTTCTTCATGTAGCACCAGAGTAATAAATTGTACAGGGTGCCTGTCGATCAGCTCAAGAGTTGGCAGATTATGGTCTTGCCAGGTTGGAAGTAACAGTCAAATTGCCTTTTCTTGTAGTAACTTGATGATTCCCATTCTGGAGAGGACTAGAGCACATGAAGGAACTAAACGAAACAGAAAAACACAATAAAGAGAAATGGTTCTTGAGCTCCTACATTTGGGTGCATGGCTGTGTCTGCCTGGCAGTTCTGTGCCTCCTGATCCCCTTGCAAACCTCACTAGAAGCCTGTGTAGCAACTGGGGCAACATGGTTACTTTTGCTTCTCCAGCGCTAATAACTTGCCTTCATAAGTGTGTTTGAAATGAGCTTAGTAGCTACTTTCAACACAGAAAAAAACCTAATGTTGAGACCTTGGGGATCATCTGTTTTGTCCGCTCCCTACAAGCTATCCCATTCCTTCCTCTGGCTACAGCAACCTGGACCCAGAGGCCACAAGGTATCCTCAGCCATTCCTGAAATCTAAAGGCTGTATTGTTTAGGGGTCTTGAACTTGGAACTAGTCAAGAAATCTTGTATTCTAGGCCTGGCTGTTCAAGCAAATTTCTTTCCTGTTTTCTGGCTTCAGTGCCTCAAACCATGTTTTAAAATTAAGTAATGTCCATATTGGAGACTATTCAAAGTATCATTATACTTTAAGTTGCATTTTGGTTACATATGCCTCTTTAACTGCTTATATGTGTCTGTATTTTGCCTTAGCCCATGTCACCATTTACAAGTTATGTCTGATTGAAACAATAACAAGTGATGGGGATTGAGCTGATCAGTTTCAGTTATGACCTGCTCATTCCTTTTCTGATTCTTTTTTCCTCTCTATCTGTACTATTTTAGTGGGATCCTACAGATGATATACAATTAGTCCCTTAATAGCTGTCTAACAGCTGGACCTTCTGCCACTCCAACTTCTGTATTGTAGCTTAAAATTGAAATCTGTATCCTTTTTCAGATGAGTAAGTAAAAATAACTTCTCTAGATGAAACTACAGGAGGAACTTGAGATGGTGAGCATAAACCTAAGGTGACTTTCAATATGACATGTCAGTACAAAACGTCATTGTGCTTACTGATAAGTATCAGCAGTGTAGGCTTGAACTGTCTCTTCTAAGATGGTGCAGATACACATGTGGATCATTTTGAATACTTCGCATTATGAACACACTATTTTTTCTTTCATGTTTCATCCTTACCTTTTATTATCTTCTTTACTGCAGAAAATGTCTTGCCAGTTGTGTTTGCTTGAGTGCTGCAGAACTTTGGGATTGAACTGAGAGAGGCTCTTGCATCGAGGCCAGAGAAAGTTGCTTCTACTGCAGTGATGTTTCTCAAAACAGAAGGGATCCACCATGCTAGGCTAGGCTTTGCTTGAAAAGAGTTGTAACCTCACAACAATTGCTAAAGGCAGAAGTCAGCATTTCATAATGGATTTCTGTCTCTTCTGTTCAGGAAATGTATTGCTTCTGCCTCTGAGTGGTTAATAGCAGCATTAGAGCCAGATATCATGTGGACAGGTGTCATGAAGGTTTTGTTAATTAACCTCAGTCCTAAGATGTAGCTAATAGTAATCCATCAACATCTGCTGTTTTGCACAGCAGATCTGAGCAGCAGTCCCCTTTGGATCCACTGTAAATTGTCAACACAGTGGTGTGAGCCCTCAGCAACATTTGCAATGTTGATCTTTTGGTCCCCAACTGATCTGCTGATGCAACCTGCAAAATCCCCTCTGCTCCTGCTGTCTCCCCTAACTGTCACACAGCTCTAGCAGATCAGCCCTGACTTGATGGCTCTCCTGTCATCATAAAGATCTAACAGACATGTCTCAAACTACTTTAAAAAAAAAAAAAATCCTGCTCATTTCACTGCCACCAGTGAACTGCTCAGTTGGGTCTCATATTGAATCCTCTTTGGATTTTCAACCTTAGCTGCAGAAATCACAATTCTCAAGGGATCTCTGCAGTAGCTAATTGTTTTTACCATACTTAGAACTTGGTTTCTTAAAACATCCCATGTTCAAATCCTGGGGCGTGCAGCTTTTGTGGACACAGGAGATTTTTCCTGGCAAAGTAAATCAGGGTGTCACTTCCTTGACTGTCTTGAGTGGCCTACAAGACTGTGGAGATCATATTTTGTTTTCTTTTTGACTATATCCTTGTACAAACAGCAATAAATCAAGAAATCATAGCCTTATAGTAAGGATGTTATCTGTAGGAGGGCTATTTATCTATCATGAGTTCACAGGTATATGATGCTTAGCATGGACATGTTTGACCAAACTCAGGTATTACCTAATCTCCTTGGCAAAAGGCAAATTCCTTTTACTCCATTCTCTATCAGATAGCTGCATTTCAATAAAAGACTGAAAAATTATCCCACTCTGGAAGTTACAATAGAGAAGATGCTGCTCAAATTTTTACAAGCCAACATGGCGCTCACAAAAAAATAGATTTGTCTGCCCCATCACCAACAATTCCTTATTTTGTTTCCACAGGGACAGATTCACACTTAAGCTGTTTGTTTATATATAGATTTCATAGGAGAAAGTGCTGATTTTGAATGCCACAAAAAAACCCCAAACTGGTCAGCCAGAATTTCAGAAATATAAAGAGGACCCCAGTTGAAGAACTTTTGATCTTGTAGCTGTTGCAGACGCATTTGGAAATTGTCTGCCCTTCTCAGGAGCATTGTGTCCTTTGGCAAAAAAATGCTGACTTCATTGCACAGGAGTAATGTCATACCTGGCTACTGTATCATGAAATTAATGCAACTGAAAGTAGAATCAAGATGCTGATTTTAAAGGTCAACACTCAAGGATTTAGAGGTCAGACAAAAATTAATGACTATGTCATGGGAGCATGCAGTATTTCTATTCAAGGTGTTAATGCTGTCAATGCAAAGAAAAATTCAAGAGGCCCAGGAGGTTCTTCTGAAAAGAAAGACTTTGATTACACACAAATTTCTACTGTTAACATAAAGTGTAGTGTTTACTGGCAGGGGTTGAATGCCAGCAAGCTGATAAATAAAAGAATATAAGATAAATATAGCTGTTTTCCTTTTAGCAAAATCCTGGTTTCCCTGTGGATTTTGTAAAATGTAACTTCATGCACGTACCTCTCAGTATCTGTTGTGTGAGTAGGGGCTGAGTATATGACAAAATTACCTTACTGCATGGCCACATGGTGGGCTGCTAAAGGCATATTGTACTAGACAGTTTCCATGCTTTCTGCATACACATCTGTCATAGTGGGCAAATGACTCTGGAGGATGACTGTAGAAAGGTATCAATATTGGGATGAGAGCTATTGATTACTTTCACTAGTTTCTTATACTTTACTCTTATCTACCCTTCACTGCACACCTGCCTCTACACCTCTCTCTTCCTTAGCTTGATTCATAAGTTGCAGCTAAACACACACTGATGCAGAACTCGCCAAACAGATCAGCGGTAGTTATAACTTGCTATCTCTGGAGGATCAACAGCAGCTAAACAGCAATGCTTGATGCAGAAGGAGAAAGACTATTTTAAAAAGTAATTGACTGACATCCAAGACGTTCTCCACCCCCTCTGCCCTGTGAGTGAATTGCTAGCATTACAATGCATGGGAATTTTGATCAGTTTTGATGGGGTCAAATTTCACTCCAATGAAGATTGAAATGGTTTAGGAAACACCATTGAAGGGATTCTGAATGTCCTTTCAAACTTCAGAAGGGTAAGCAAATGAGACGTTAACACAGCTGGATGAACAGAATCATAACGGAGCAGAAAGTTTTGTTTTGCTGCTTTGTTCCTTTCCTTGTTCACTGGGAACGGTTAGGTTGTTTCAAATCTTGGAACACAGGTTATTACACCAAGGAATCACTTAGTGATTTTTATCATACAGCCTATACTTGTATTGGTGGTAGACTATTGACTGATACAGTTAATTACACCTATAATATATATTTAAAAAGTTAATTATTCACTTGATAAATCATGGAAGGAAATGTCCTTGTCAAGCAGGTAATTAAAACTCCTAACTGTAAATATTGTAAAGATATTGACATTCTCAGCATCTAGTCTGTACTATAAGTTACTAGAAAATCCGGCTGGTTAAAATCATTTTGTGAGATGGTAAATAGTGAACTTTTTCGTTATTGCTTCTGCGCAGTTTCTGGTATAAATGGCTTAACTCTGGAAAGGCAAACCTATAGGGGGTGAGAAAAATGTAACATGGTGAAAAAGGGGATGGACATACAATGGCAATGAAAAGGAGCTATAGTTTAGCATGTAAAGATAATACTGATCATTAAGATGTGTTAGTGAAGACATCAAAGTAATTCTTGTCATACAAGAGACCACAAAATAGCAGAGCTTTTCTTGTCGGTGTTAGGCTTGGGTGGCTTTTTTCTCCACATGGCTCCATGGTTACTGGGAAGTTATAGAGAAAACAGCGCTTTGTTTATTTTTTTAAAAAGACAGGTTTCTATATAAGCTAATGCTACAGTAAAGAACTAATCATCATTTCAGGCTCTGTTACCTGCTTTGCAAACTAGAGCTTGGAAACGGTACTTGTTTTCTTCTGCAGGCTGTTTGTGTGGTTCAGTATAAAATGGCAAATACTCCTTTGTGTCAAATGGGATTTTACGACTTCTAAGAAAGTATCTCTGTCAAAGCAACGCTTCAGAGTCTGGTGCTTGTAGTTTGAAAATATGAGGATTAGATCACTAACACAGCTAGAACAGTCAATGAATACACAGATATAGAGATGGGGAAGCTGGTCAGTGCATGGAAAAAGTACGCGGGCACAAAACTTACGAGGGTTTTTTGACTGCATATAGAGACCTCCTATTTCCTGACTCCACTGCCCTTTCTCCTGAATTAATGATGCAGACAATTCAAGGAAAGATACTTCCTTATTGTTATTAAGAAAGTTGGAAAGAACTGTGGCTGAATCATATAATACAAGCAAGTATACAATACAATAAATAGACTATATGCTGGCAAGGCATTGATTTTCATAAAGCTGATGAGATTTCTGAGTCTTCTCCTGAGTCTCACATTTTTGATGTGAGTCTTTTGCACAAAGACATTTTATTTCCTTGAATTTCAGCCCTGTGAAAGAGGTAAATCAAGGTCTTAGCTGATTTATCTCTTTTTATGGACAGAAATTCAATGTGATATTTTAAAAGTGCACAGGGAAATAGAGTATCAAATCTCATTCACTTTCTATGGGAAAGAGTTGCCTAATCATCATTTATACCTTTAAAGTATATCTTTGAATGTGGGAAACATTTGGTGGTGCCCAGTGACTTCTCTGAAGCAAAGCAAGTGCCATGAGAAATTGTGGAGGCAGGGATAAGAGATCTTCATAAATTCTTCTCTTAATTGTTGGGTACTGTAAATTTACCTCTGTGGTATTGCTCTCTACCCAGGAACAGTTTCAGTAATAAACAAATTATTTTCTTTCCATATGTAAATGGAAAGACCGGACCCTGCATGAGCTTCAGTTGACACTCTTCTTCAGCAGCTCTGGTTGCTAACAGGTACAGCCAATTCACATTACTGAATAAATTAGACTCCCACCTCATCAGGTGGTAATAGACACTAGTGTCCTCACTCATGCTGTTCTCCATCCTTCACAAAACAGATATTGACAGGGATGGGGAATCAAGGTGGCTATCTTGCGATCTTCCTTTTGCTCATGCACCTCCTGGTGCTTCATGCAATCAGACCCCCTTGCTGAGATAGCACCCAAACTCATGCTCACTGTTGTTTTCGCTTCCAGTTGCTGGAATGAGTGGCTTTATTTTCCACAGAAAGAGTTTTGCAAGGCACAAAAGTTTAACTAGGGAAATGCTAAGCCTGTCTCATATAACAAAGATGTAATTTACTACCTAATCAATCTGCCAGGGCTGATGAGACCTGCAATAAGGTTGAGGTCTGATAAAAACAAGCTGACAACTCCAACCCCCCATTAAATTTCCAATTTTCATTTTGGGTCTTTTCAGATTCTTTGAATCTCTCTTCTTGCCAGTATGAGCAAGCAAGTACTGTTGACTTTGAGCATCGAACGGAAACCTCCAGTTTGATATCTTTTTCTAAAATGAAAGTCCAGGTAATAAATAGGGTTAAAGACAGAGCTCAGAAAATCACAGGAAAGTGCTTGGAGCTCCTGCTATTAAAGAGTCAAGAGCTTAAATATGGCTGGTATTGGATAGACATGAACCCTATTAAAGACAAGGTTTTGATTCTCTCGGGGTAAAGAATGCTTTATTCCATGAGTAATTTAATGGAAGTAAATGGCAGGTATGGTCAATGTAAGACTATCACAAAAAAGGTTATTAAATTTTAAGAAATGGAAACATACATTCTCAGTACAGCAGTTGTACTTAAGACTGTTCTGCATTTCTTCTGTACAGAATTTGGGCGCTATTTAGGACAGACTTTTCCTTTGGACTAGACACTCTATAATAACAACAGGCTTTCAGTTGAACCTTTTGGAGGATACCATGGGACAAAGAAATAGTGGGAGATTACTACACAACTGACAGTGATATGCACTGGAAATTGATATGCAGACACTTGGCATGCCTCATGGCATTTATTTCACTGCCCATCCTTTATTTTTTTTTACTTTCTAGTTATAACATGCTTACATAACAATACCTTGAGGAAGGTATCTCATAGAAATTGCCTGTGTGTTGTTCTTTGTCTCTTCTGTTATTTTTCTTTCCAGTGTAGTAAGTACTTCTACACTGTCAGGGAGCTGATCTCATCTGGACATTCTTCAGTTTTTAGACAAAGACTCTTTATCTGAGGTGCAATAGTCTTATATTCCCTGTCAGGCCTGAATTCATCCAGATTTTGTGCCTAATAGAGGCAGAGAAAAGCTGCAGCTCATTTCCTTATGTACATAGTTTTCTGTTTCAACGCTTCTTTGGGAGCTGTTAGATGGAAAGGCAATTTGGTCTCTTTCTTCCTTGTCTCTGTGTCTGAGGCCGAAGGGAAAACCTATTCAGGCAGAACAGCCATCAGCAGAACAATGGCTGAGTTTTTAAGAGCACATTCCAAACCCCCAAAAGTTCAACAATTTTGTATTTCATTAGTACTTTTCATCAAAATGAGCTTAAAACTTTTAGTTTGAAAGGAGCAGTACAGATTTACACCTACTGAGATTCTGCTCCTGTGGCTCTTATCTCTCCCCAAATATTCCCCCCTTTTATGCTTAACTTTGTCAGCAGGTAAGAATAGGCAGCGTGGAAGAGATGCACACTGCAGCTATTCATATGGTAGCTCCTACAGATAATTAAAAGTTTCTACTTCTTTAATTTGGTACTTTTCAGCTACACTGGATTTACCTGAAGAAAAGTTTCAACCAGCAGGACAAAACAGATGAATGTGTGGTAGCTCACATACAATCTTGTTTGGCTCCTGTGTCATAAGTACATTTATAGACCCCATAACTGTGAAGATCTGTGGTTTTATTTTTCCTTTGTTCCCTGTCCTATTTCTTGCTTTTTTGCTGCAAGTGCACAGAAGGCCCAAAGCAAAAAAACATCCTGACCAGTCTGAGCACAAAATACACTGTAAGGCCACAGTAAAAACAGAAAAATCTTTTAGATCATAAAGCATTACTAGAATATCACAGGTCAAAAGATGATTCAGCTCAACTCTTCTGCCATGTGGACCTCAATGCTAATAAACTCTTTCACTTTTACGTGGCTATTATTGTACCTCTGTAACATTCAGTCTGCAGCAATATTGGAGTGAATAGTGTCCATACTTTCCCAGGTGAGCACGAACAGGTTTTCTTTGAGGGTCCTTGCACCATGAAGGCAATGAATTCTCATCATCAATAAGGTCCTGCAGCCTGGGAGATGGGTTTTGCCAGGGAGCTGTAAGCGGAACCAGTGACAAGACTTCCGTGCCTAAAAACTGAACTCTGCAATGAATAACGATATGTGTCCTGTAGGAGACCTAGTTGCTGTGGAAGGAGAGGGGTTGAGTGAGATCTGGAAAGGCCCATTGCATGGAAGAAGGTCCTGGGTGGGGGCTAGTCAGCTCTGATGAGGAGAGAGGTCCTCTTGCTCTCCCTTGCTGCTCTGGAGGTAAGGCGCTTCTGTTCATTTGAATGTCTCCAATGTGAAAAGCCTGGAAAAGTTATTTTGGAGCATTACACTGTCCCTATCCTTCTTAAAAACACAAACACCAGACGAGGGGCCAGTGTTATCACTCACTGTTGAGGCTTTTTGCCCAGGAAGCAGGAGAGTCTGGCTCAAACTTTTGTTTGGCTTGAGACAGTTCTAACACACACTTCCTACCTCCCCTATGTCTACTAACAACTACCCTTATTCTTCAGAGACTCACTCCACTCCTCCTTGCTCATTATGCTTCATTGACTATGACAGGGCATGACGTCTAATAACTGTAGACTAGTGGGCAGTAGGGGAAGTTCAAGTTGTGGTCCAGTCCCCACTCCCAGAACTGCTTAGTTATTTTATGCTGACTTTTTGTGAGATAAAATCTAGAAACTATTCTGCACACAGGGCTCAGAACAGAGACCGTAATTGCAGCTGAATCATTTTCATAGATACTACTTTAAGAAAAGGAAAATGATCACCTACTGAAGTTGCCATCATTAACCTTTTCTGCTTTTGGGGATTGAGAGGGGAAGAAAGAATAGCTGAATCACAGTAAAGAACAGTTTCTGAAGTGGTACTTCCACAGCCAAGTAAAATTACTTTCAGATATTGTTACGGATTGGATAAAAACCCTCTGAAACTTATTATATGTTCTAGTAAATCAGTAGACCCCTTCATGAAACTGAAAATCAGAAGGAGTATTGCTCTACATAGCTAACAAAAGCAGATTTACCTTGTGGTATATAATCTTAGGTAGCCGTATTCAAAATACTGAACAACTACATTACCGAGTTTCACATTTGCAAGTGGTGGCATGATGGAAACAAGCCATCAGTTACTATTTATCATCTACTTTGTGCTATTTCTCTGGAAACTGCGTGCTCCTGTCCCATGGAGTTTGATCTGGAAGTATTCATTGGTCCTGTGGAAGTTTACTAGTGGTCGTATCAAAGGATTTTTCATTTACATTTGCATGAAGAGTGCTAATCATTGATTGAGTTGTGGGGGTTATCTGCTCAAAGGTTGTTAAATTATGTTAATTTTTTCAGAACCTGATTTTCTCTCACAAACAAATTCCTTCAGAAGTCTTGTCCAAAGCCTGAGTAGAAAGAGGGATTTTGTGTTATATACCCTAAATTTTAAGTATCCAAAAATAGACACATCATTATGAAAATGAGTTCACCTTTGGCAAGAAGAAAAAAAAAAGTAAAGGATCCAACCTTGCATTTCTTGTGACCATTGATTAAAATCTGTTACATGGCCATGGGCCTGCATGACTTATGACTGTATACCAATATGATGTTTATCAGTTTTTCTATCTGGTAAATAGACTATAATTTTGTTCCCCTCACCTCTTGCAGGTACAAGTTCAAAAGCAACAGTTTTACTCCTGGTTTATATTGCAGGCCTTGGGAATAACCAAAATCTCTCTCTGCCTTCATTCTTAAGCTTGTGTTTGTATGTCCTAGTTTTTCTTCTTGGTGTAGCTATTTCGATTGCACCCTTTTGAAACAGCAATGCTGTCATATGAGTTTCATTGCCTGGAATAGTGTGGTCAGCATAACTAGATCCTTTAATTATTCATGGAATTAAATATTGTTGTAGTCAGTTAAATATAAAATATATTTCCAATATTGGTATATATTTCATTACACAGAAATTAAAAGATATGTAGGATAGGAGCCATATTTTGCACATTCTGTTCCAACCAAAATACAGCTAATGGCTTAGTGACTGGATTTCCCTTCTGAAAACATGTATTTATCCTCAGAAATCAGGTAGCATGAGTAAAGCTGCACATGTATTTGACCTTAATTGTAAGAGGTAAGACTTCTCCATGTTGACATGTATAAGAACCTGAACCTGTCACTACTTTGAAACAAAATTTTTCTATTCTTTGAACTGTTCTTTTGACAAAAGCTCCAGCCCATTCTTCCTCATTAATATGAATTGCACATGAAAAAGTCACGTCATAGCCCTAGTGACAGTATTTGCTTTCTAAGTCACCTGGCATGCCTTGCCAAATGCTGTTCTTGGTAGAACTTTTTAACTACTTTGTTGTCAATGGTCTGAATTAGAGATGTGTTCATCCAGAACCGTACATCGCTGTGCTTAATGTGTCATTACATAAAAAGCAGTCAACAAATCACTTGGGTTCTACATTAAATAGAGAAATGTCTCAGCTTTTTGGTTTTGTTTAGCTTGGTATTGACCTGTATAGCAATTTGCTACCTTAGGAAAGCATCAGCAGTGTTCCTGAAGTGCAGTGCTGTTAGCGGGGGACTAAATACAAGAGCTCTTCTGTCATCACCTCTGCTGTACGCACCCTCCATCAGCCCCAGGGTCAGTACCTGGCAATCTAGGGGCTCAGCATGAGCGGAGCAGCAGTGCTTGGATGGGAGCCACTCTGGGTGAGTTCAGGTTTTGCTCTGGGCTCTGTCCTTGAGCTCATCCACTGGAGAGGAAACAAGTCCTGTTCTTCCCATCTTCTTTTAACACTGGACTTGAAGGAGATTTCTAAAACACAGAGAAGCCCCTATGGCAACCTGTATATCAGATCCATTTGGTGCAGTCCCTGTTTTCCACACAACATTATATTTTAATTCTGTGCCTGAAACTTTTTGACATCTTGTTATGGTAGGCTACAGTTTTTGTGGGTTACTGGTTTTACAGAGAAGATTTTCATATACATGATCATTACAAAAATGACCTATATGTTCAGTGCTCTAAATTCTGTGTTTATTTTCATGCTGGATTGAAACAGTGCCTACAGTTTCCATATTTAGTTCTCTCTATAAATATGAGTTATATCTTATACACTGTAGCTAAGTGAAGAAAATGCAGATTTTTGATATCTAGGGTTGAATGCAGAGAACAGGGCTCCAGGGTGGAGCTTGGCATTTTGAGATTATAGGGTAAAATTATCTCTCTTGATGTTTAAGTGTTCCTTCAGATCAGGAGCAATAAGTTTCATTGTCAGAAGACCATTGTAACAAACAGCTCTTAAGGGACTGAGCTATTCTGTTATTCTCAGTCATGTGTTTGGTCAGGCTGATGATACCAGGCTAATTGCAGTTAGTTCATGGGTTTAGGATGCTTGTCTTTAAACAAATAAACAAACAAATGTTATTTGAATAGTAAATGCTTTTTAATAAAATCTTAAATTATGAAAGCATGATAACCAGGGGAAGGATTACTCGGTGAATACAGTGCTTCCAGAATGCATGCTCACACTTCCAAGTTTGTATTCTTTTTTCCACCTAAAGCCAGCATAGCCATTATTGCATAATCATTAGGTACCATTATTTCCACTTACAGAAGAGATTTTAAATAAGAGATTTAATTATTTAAGACAGGCAATTTGGCTTATCTTTTCAAAATGTCCCTGAACTGCAGGTATATTGGTAAGATCTAAACAAGGCTTTCAAAGAAAGAATTTACTGTATGAACATAAGTATGCAATTCATAAAGGAAATTGTGCTTACCCTATGGCTAAACATTACAAATTATATCATAACAGTAATGTGAGTAGTTTGAGATCTATGGTTATAGGAAAAGTTGTTACTGGAGAGACAGAGAAGGTAATAAACATAATAATACAACGTTATTGCAGAGACAGTCGTCTTGTTTTTTTAAATTAAACATTTTGGAGCCCAAGGATCTAAACGTCTCTGGTTCCTTCATTTTCTGTAACAATACTGATGTTTTAATCTCTGTTTTTTAATTGAGTGCTCTGAACACCAGGGTGTTTCCATGTCTTTTGTATAGCCATAATGGGCACATGCAAAAATCTACTGCAGAGGAGACTTGTAGTGGCAAGTAAGTGGTGCATTTCAGTTTAATTAGCATTTGACTGTGTCTTTGAAACTACAGATTTCTCTAGGCAAAGGCTTGTCAGTGGTCCATAATATACTACGTAAACACATGATAAAATGTTACTTGAAATCTGTATTTGAAGCAAGGACCTTGATCCAACACTTTGTGGGTGTGCTGCAGTACCTTGGTGAACGAGCCTGTGCCTCTGCTCCTGTCTGCAGGGAAGCAGAGCCACAGCAAAAACCTCATTCTTAGGAAAAGCTGTTTATGGGGAAATATTAAATCGACCGCTGCAGCACTTGTTATGCTGACAATCAGTGAAGCATTTCTGTAAACAAATGTTCCAATCTGAGCATTTGCATAGGGAAGAACTTTTTAAAGACCTTGACCTGCATACAGTTCCTCTTCCATTTAAATCAATTATAAAATCATGCTTTCAATGAAAGCAAACTCAAATCATTACTAAGCCTTTTTGAAAATACCACCTCACATTCTCCCTGTAATTTCCATGTGCGTTATTGTCTGTTGTCTGTCTCAGAAGGTAAGACCATGCAACTGAGATCTCTTCCTAAGCAGCAAGCGAGCTGATCCTTTGTGTGCATGCAGGACAAACCAGAGTTCCTTTCTCAGGCAAAGCTGTCAGTGTGACCATAGCAAGAATTTTGGCCCGGGGACTATGGATTTGTCTCTTTGATGATATGGTTGTGAGCTTTATTTCCATTTTTTGCCCAGTTTGCAACAGAAACTTTATTAGTTTGAAAAACAAGATGAGGAAATTAAAGCTGTCATTTGGATTTTTAGGAAAAGAAACTTTAAAGTTGGCTAATGTAGGTTTCTGAAATGACATGTCCTAAGGATAGGTCTTACTGTGCATTAAATCTTTTAACCCGGAAACAGTAAAGTAGATGACAGCATTACAGGGTGAGGAAAGTTTATTTCAGTTTCTAATCTCCTTCACCCTGCTGAGTGCCACTACTGTAATTTCACTGACTTCAGGAAACCTTCCAGGTTTATATCAATGTCATGATAAGAGGAGAAGCAGACTCCTATGATATTGGATACTACCCGTGAACGATTTTGCTTGGCTGGAGTTTACCTGACTGCGATCTTTGAGGCTGGGACTGTGGAGTCTGTTAGATGGATCCAGGCCACAGATCTGTAGCAGGTGTGCAAATAGATGGACGACTGTGTAGACCAGATGTCCTGGCAAACACGGAAATGCTGGAAATGTCGAATGGGTTTGGGGGACTTGAGCCATCTTTCTTTACATCTGGAGCAAAAATAAAAAGAAGAAAATAATATGAGAGGTATCATGATGGCAACAGGTTTGATCCTGACCCCACGAGTACCAAGGGGAGTGCTACTGCTGGCTTTCTTTTTGAAGAAGCAAGTGGGTACTGAGGATTGTAACCATCCTAATTGAGGATGTCTGTCCTCCATAGGGATGTTGCAGTAAATTATTATTCACCAGCAGATCATGCAGCAGCAAATCCTAGGAAAATTTTGCTTCATATCTTTGGGGTTTTTTGGGGGTGTTTTTTTTTCTTGTTTTGTTTTGGTGTTTTGGTTTTTTTTTTAATGTTAACATTGCCATGGATCCTGACTTTGTTCTTGCAGTCTCTGTGTCGCATTAATACCAGATTCCTGTAGCATACTTGAAAAGAAGAGATATCCTTCAGGTGCGTTGTAAAGACTGTATGTTTGCCTAGGCATTTGAAAGGCTGAGGAATGGGGAGGAATGTGAGAGGTCACAATAATAGTTGTACAAGTACATTTTTCAAAATAATATTTTTTTCAAAGCAATTTTCGTGACTTCAGAACATCCATCCTAATGTGCTCCACAACACAAGTGCCTAAATACCTCTGAAAACAGCATTGACTCAGATTAAGAAAAAAACCATAGGCTTCTAAAATCAGCAGTGTGACCTAGAAAACTCCTCTTTAATGTCTAGCTGTCTGTAGGACTAAGGGTTCTAAAATGAAAAGCACTCTGTTCTTTTGCATGTTCAGATCTGCATCCGTTTTGACAGAGCTGAATCTTTCAGCATGTGTCTCCTGTTGAAGCCATTTGAGATCTTGAAACTTAAATGCTCCTCTGACCGTGTCCCTGAAAGGCCTGGTCTGCTGTACCTAAAGCACCTTCACCACACTGAACACTGCACAAATCACAGTAGTCACAACTGCTTCCACTCATTGAGCAAGGATATGAAGGTCTGAGCTGATGAAGAATATAGGATTTATGGCAAAAATGGGAATGTGAATGGGGACTGTGGAGATAAAAGAAGATTTCCTGAGGCAGGGAAGTCCTGAACTGTGGTCCCCATCCCCATATTGTGCTGAACAATGGCTAAAAATGCAAAAATAGTTCAGGGAACAGGGCTGTTACCCAGACAACTGTCTCCAAAATGAATACCGTCCTCACTGAGCACAGCACTCGTACTCTCTGTTGCTTTCTTCTAATCGCACAGCTACAACAAGAGGGATGGAGAAAGTATTGTCATAGGATTCATTAGCAAGCAAATGCGTTTAATGAACAGATTCTGACTCAAAGCGCTTGATCAATACTGGGCTGTATGTTTATCATTTTATGGCTCTTTTAGCTCGGGAACCTCTGTGCTGCTCTCTGGTCTGTTGCCTCTGACGGCTGCACCACCACAAAGGTTTATGAATGTTCAGACAGAGCAGAATTGTCTTTACCACTGACATTTTCAGAGTTTAGATCTCTATCCAACAGGCACCCTCACAGTTATCACTGTGAATTCACTGCTGAGGGAACCATTTTCTGCGTACTTGGTCTGCAGTACGTATGAACATTGCATCTTAGGAAGACAGGTAGGTCCCTACCCTGAGCAGGTCCCAGTTTGCAGAATGAGCAGCTGAATAGACAAATTGTAAGAGATGGAAAGACAGAAGGGACAGGAAAGGGGGCACGTCAGATGCAGGGCAATGGAAATGGGAGACTGTGGTAGGGGTATGTTTGTGTCAGACTGATCTGGATGCTTCATTGCTTCTGGATGGCATTAGAGTTTTTTGGGGGGAAGGATGATGAGCTCACAGGAGCTTTGATAGCTAAATAATTAAAGAAAATAAGTTACTAAAGAAACTAGTTACTAAAGAAACTACAAACTGAGTGAAGGTTTGACAGAGGGCAAGGAAATGGAGTTTACCTTATTTTCAGTTCATCAGTTCAGTCTCATGCTGGATAGTGATGGCTTTGTAGTCATTTCTGTAAATGAAACAGGCAGGTCTTTCCCACAGCTGGCTCCTAACTCTTCCTCCTCCCTGAGCACATTGGCATCTCTGTCCTCCTTCCCTGTGCAAGCTGCTGAATTCTAATTTCCTGGTTAAAACAAGTGTTCAAGGAGTGCTGGGACCTTGCCGCTTCCCAAACAGTGCTGTCGTTCAAACACCTTTCACAATCAATTGAATCAGAAAACTTCAAGAAGGCAGGCATGAGCTGAAAGTTAAATGAATTTTTGCTTTAGGCCCAAAGGACCAAATCTGAAAGTCTTTTGGACATATCTCCTTGTTCTCTACACATAGGATAAGGTTAATTCCCTGCAGATAAAGTCAAACCCTGTGTACTCACTCTTCAGACAAAGACAGTAAAAAGTTCACTGTCACTTTAAAGGGGGTTGAATCCACCTTCTCCTTTGACACCAGAAGTAATGTAGCAGAGTCATTTTCATATCTCATTCAGAAAGCAGATGAGATGTGAATCAACTTGTTTGACAGATGAACACCCTAGAGATAATTTCAGTTTGTCACAGTATGTGTGGCTTCTTTACAATTGCCGCTGAGCTACAAAAGTGCAAAAGACTGGCCCATAAATGCCAGCCATTCTGCTTTCTTTAATTGCCAGAATATAAAGCACTCTGTTTCCTAATTTTAAACATAAAAAACATAATTAGAAATTAGATCCTTCACTGGGAAAACAGACCCTCTTTCTGATGTTACTTTACAGTCAGACAGGAAAAACAGGAAAAAGAAATCACAAAATGGAAAGGAGATGAGGACTGTGGGTTTTGGTGGGTTTTTTTTTTCCTTCTTCTTTCCTCAAACTCTGAACGAGATGAGCTTGAAGGAGAGATCCCATGTGCCTGCTCCCTCCCTGTTTCAAAAGGGGATGGTTCAGTGCACTGAGCAACTCTGTACCAATGCTCTCCTTAAACAACAGGCAGGGGGGTGACTTAGGGTGTCAGAGGCACCAGATGTGTGAAATAGTGAAATACACGAGAGATGTGGCTCCTCATGTGGCATGTGTGCCCCTGTCTTCCTGCTGCAGCTCTTGAAGTGCCTGACATCTCTCTTAGTTTAACACTGGATGCAGGTTTGGCAGTAAAATTGTTGGAGGGGAACCTCCTGATTTCCTGGGCAATCAAAACAATTTTGTGCAGCAATCACAACATTTCAACTCTTTGAGAAACCTACTGGGCTCCATCTTAAAGTGCGATAGATTCTTACTCTTGTTATTTTTCCTGGAAGGCTGCCCCAGATCATCACATCTTCATTGCTTACAAAACTTCTAAATTTCTTTTGAAATAAACCTATGGCTGGCTTATGATATTCATTTGTTCTTGAACCAGCATGGTCTTTTAACTTCTAGTGTCCTTCTGTGTGTTTTCCCTCAGCCCTGTTTTTTTCTTCTCAGAGCTTTAATAGGCTTACAAAACAAAACTGCTTGTTTTCTGTCATTTAGTCCTTACAACTGCTTGTTCTTTACCTTCATTGTAAAATACAGGAGGCAAAATAAATACTGGGCAGCTTTTATGTGGAAGTCAAGATAGGGAGAATGACGGGTCATGTCTTTACACATCTACATCCTGAACATTTTATCATCCCGTTTCTTCCTTCCATACAACTAAAGATCCTCCCCGCACATTCAGTAATTTTCATGCCTGATATTATCCTCCAAACAAAGTAGAGCTAGACTAAATTTCTTTTGCCTTCAACTTCCTCTTTTCCTCCTGTCGCTGAGGAATCCTACAGGTTTTACCTAGAAATCTGGCTTTATCCAACCTCTCAGTCTCTCTCAGTGTGGTTTTGCTTTTCTGCTGTCTGTCCACCACAGACCTGGCATCAATACATTCAGTGCTGCTCTGTGTACTGTTTGTTGAAACTGCTGTGGTTGCTTTATAAACGCAGCACCCTTATTTTTTTCCTTTTTGAGGGTGACCGCTTTCCAAGTTTTAAATTGCTCGTTCTGAAGAGGCATACACGTGGGAGCTGTTGGTTGATGTTGATGTCTGTATAAACCTCCCCAACTTGTTTGTCCTACTCTTGTAGGAGTTAGTACCTTGGTGTCATAGCTCTGGTTGCTGCAAGGCTGAGGAGGGAGCGGGGTGCCAATGGGGAGCAAACCATGGCCTCAACTCTTGACATGATTTAGCCCTGATATACCTGAAGCAACTATTAGGTTACTCTAAACTGTGCCTTTGAGACTTCAGTGAATTGCCCACCAGCAGAGAACTGGCATCTGCCCTGCCTCTTTCACCTTGCAAACATCTGCTGGACCCTCCGTTCACCCTGTTCTGGGAGGTAAAGCGGTGGTGGTTCACACCACCACGTTTACAGCTACAACAGCACAGTTCCTCCTTAATGTATAGTGTTCTTGGGAATTCAATCTTAAATGCCAATGATTTTAAGTTGGATGTTTGCCTAAATATACTTTCACAGGTATCTAGTGTTTGTAAAAGGCTGCGTCTTTCTCATATTCCATCAACGTTCTTGTGTCAGCTTAGGTCTCTTTATTCTTGCCTGCCCTGAATAACTTGATAGATGTCACACACAGCAAAACCCACTGTGGCTTTTCTTCTTCAACTGACCCTGCATACGTTCAGTTTGCCACGCTGGCTTCCTGCACATCTGCAGGACCAGACCTTACAGGGAAGAGAACGTTCTTTCTGAACGTAATGGTGAACTAATAAAGATTATTCCAATACTGCCTACACCTCTAAGGTCTTCTTTTGTGTTTTATTCAAGACGCTTATTAGATAACATACATATGCAGTCTCTACAGCACAGACAGAATCCCAGGACTCCCCAGGAACTGGGTTAACTGGTAGTTCTATTCTGCCACTCTTTATTTCAGTGCACTCAATTTTCTAATGCAAAGTAGAATCATTTAATAAGAAGGGCTCAATGTCCCTACCAGATTAGCCCATAATGGAGTGCTTAGGCCACTGTCATCTCCCTGTTGCTCTGGAGAAATTTCTAATACACGCAGTATAGTCTAACAAGGGTATTCAATACAAAAGAGTACTGCTCCCTTCTCTTGAGAAGATGCTTTAAAATTAATGTAGTGCTTTAAAAAAGTGTTGGGACCCATGCCCTCTTTCTGAAAGAGATTACTTGGGAACCTAGCTTAGTAAGTAAGGCTTCAAAGTTGAATTTCTCACCGGATTTAGAAACATCCCCGTGCTTAGCCATTAGGCAACTACCTCCCATGTTTTGCCAGGGCCTCACTCACAACAGGGTTTCTATTGGTGTACTGACTCCCTTTCTGTGGAGCCTAATTTAGGATTTCAGGCTATAATTTGGCAGGTGAATGGAAGGAATGAGAGACGTGTAGGAGTTAGTCACTATAATGCCGAACACTAGGAGACCTAATTGTCCCTGTGGATGTATCCACTGCTGTGTAGTTGGAAGAAGTTCACACACAGTGAACACAGGGTTATAGCTATGTTAGCCAGTCCTAGTTTTAGAGGCTTAGTAGGCACAGAGAAATAGATGTGTCTCATCATATGTAGAATTTATTCCCGCTTTATCACTTCTTTTTGCAATATGTGTAGTAAATTCCATTGGATGGTTGATGTCACACTATCTAACCATCAGGTGTCTTCCCAGTGAGCAGAGAGAATTTTTTTGCTCTCTTCTCATAGCTTTCTAAACGTCCTGCAGGATTTGAGCATCTTCTCCTCCTCCCATCTGTTCCCTGTACTTCCCAGCAGATCTATCCCCCCACTGTCTGTGTGTCCAGATTCCCACGACATCTCGTCTCACTGGAGGACACTCTTCTCTCTCCTGCCTGCCCTCCTGCAACCATCTCTCCCCTTTGTTGAGTGATTTCCTGGATCCCTGGGCACGTTCCTTGTTCTCTGCTGTCTGCCTTCAACGTGATCCTGGAAGAAACCAGGAAAGGAAGGAGTGAGTGGAGAATGGAAATTTCAGCAGAATATTAAACATGCTGGCATTCAAACGTATCCCCAGGCTCAGGTTGTCTTGCAGTTTGTCCATCCATATTCAGCCATAGTACAGTCAATTCCAAATAAAGATAGGGTTAAACTATGAAGAAATTAAAAAAAAAATTTAAACAGTCTCAATGTTGAAGACGTTTGCATTAAAACCAGTACTGATGTAAACATGTAATTTCTGTCTTTTTAGTGCTCATTTCTTGGTGTAGTCTCATATCAGACAGACCAGAGAAATACAAATTTTACTCACGCTCCAGATACTATTTTTAGAAACCTTCTTTATAAAAAGAAAGACTGGTTAAGTAGAATAGATGCAGGTGTAGCAAAGAACCAGAAGAGTAAACATTATTTTTTCAATTGCCTTAATTCTAGCTTGAGCTGATAGAGGATACCTAGTGCTTTCTCAACTAAATCCATGTGTATCCTTGTTGTACGTTTTGTTTATTGAAGCAAACCTGTGCAATGTTGAACACTTTTGCTCATCGATTCAGAGGAGGCTGTCTGATAGTAGTGGTGAAATGTAAAAATTATTCTAGCGAAAGAGGAGAAACTTTATAGAGATCATTCTGGATGACAGTACCAGTTTTTATGATTTCCTTTAGCCTTCCAAATAATTCTGTTGTGAATTATACTTTAGAAAGAACTTGAAGAGAACTGAAACTCTCCAGTATCAAAGGAATTGAAAACAATTATTCATTTTACTTTTACTTAGAAATGTTTTGCATGGAACAAAAAAAAAAAGTTATTTAGGAAACTTTATAGCTATACTCTGTTCAATTAATGTTTAAAAACTATTGTCAAATGTGCTTGTTAGAATTGAGAACACAGACAACATTAGCCTATTACTTGTGACAATTCCATATTTTTTTAATGGGTGCCTTCGCGAAGCACTGAGTTATGCCACAGAAAGTAAGTCAGGGCTGTACAGCTTTGTAACAAAGATTGATGTGCAAAAGTTACAGGCTGGAAGAGTTTGAGTTTTGTACAGTAGATGCATATTGAATGGTATGCCCTGAATGCAAAACCTTCTTTTCCTTTATAAATCCCACCATAGTCAGTTCATTTTGAAATCCAAAGTGTTCTGCGAGTGGATTGATTTTCTTTCCAGTTTCATCTCTTGACATATTGTTTTTCTTCTTAGTGGACATTTATGTCCTATTTTCCCATTCCAAGCTTCTTGAGTCCTTTTTCCTATATTTCTCAGGTGTCGAAGCTTTTGCCACCTCACGTCATTTTCAGAATTCCGTTTTCTCTGGGTTCACCTAACTTTCATCTGAGCTTCCCCCAAAATAGCCCTGTAGTACGTATCTCACACACTCTGGTTAATTACACCAAACCTTTTCCTTACCCAGCACTATTTCCTTAGTGAGGAAGATTATTTCAAAACTTTTAAAAAGTTCATCTTTCTCACTTCAGGCCACCCTGAAGGTTTTGAATATCCATTATGAGATTTTGTGTTTGGAGAAGTTATTTAAAACAGCTGGAACCGAATGACAACAGATTTTTTTTTTTTAATAAAATTGCATATTAGTGATCTTAACCATTCTTTTTAAAGAAATCCTTTCAAAGATTTCTCACTATTTAGTGAACTTATTGGACTGGCCACTGATCTGAACAGTGGGGAAACCTTTCTTCCAGTGCTTTGCAGTTTCTGCATCATCAGTGTGAGAAAAACTCCTGCCCTTCCCCTAAAAAAAAGACTCAGAAAAACTGAAATAGCTACCCATCTCCTTGAATGGATAATGCTCCCACGTGAAGACCCACATAGGAAAGGACTTGTAAACGTGGTAGAAATGCACTAGAATAAGGTGGTTAACCAGATGTTAATGACCTAACTTTCCATTATCCTAAGACAATGAAACTCCAGTGAATTCAGGGGAAGTGTATTCATTCATGTTACCACCTGACCTACTACCTGCCAGCTGGGCAGCTGCAAGACCCTCACTGAGACCTCCTTATTTTCAGGTACCTGCTCATTTTTTCCTCTTGGTGTTCATGAAAGAATTCTGTCTCACTTTTATTTTCATGTTTATGTTTTAAAGTCTTGCTATTTTATGTTTTAATATTTTGCTTGATTTAATGTTCCTCTAAATTAACTGCTGCACAGGTGGCATAAAAGCCGACTTTGTTATGAATAAAATAAGGGAAGGTCAGATACTAACATGAAGAGGGCAGAATGAGATCAGATATTGACTGTAACTGCAAGAAATTAATGACTGTTGACAGAAAAACATAAATTGCGACTAAAGCCACTGCATAAAAGCTAAAGAGAAAAGAGTTTTTACACAGAAATCTTCTCAATTGTAGGCTAAACAGTAAAATTTGCTTAACAGAGTGCAGGTTACTTGCCAAAAATAAGAATGAGATTTATATATCAGACTCTGCAGCACAAATTAAGTGTACAAGGTAAAGTTTCTTTGCACGTGGCAGCAAGAAAGGACTGGAAATAGGGCCCTTACCAGCCTCTGTAAATAGCTCCCCTACCCACAGATAGATCCTCCAACACACATATATGTGAAGACAAGTAATCAAAATAAGGTGTTGCTCTTTTCCTGTCTTCATCAATCATTTTTCTTAATTATCTTGTTCAAGCCTCATGACTTGCATAATTTACTGCTTATGAGAGTTTGCTGCTGAACTGAGCAATGCTGTGCTGCTGAAGTGCCCTGTGGATGTGGTAGTACCAGACCCTCCACAGTCTCGCTTTGTGTCTATGGGACCTGATTCCCTGTTAGACTGTCATTCCATGAAGCATCATCAGATCTTGTGGCTGAAGAGCTTTAGTAAATCCTGGGCTCGTGGGGAGAAGACCATTGCCACATGCAAGAACAGCAAATAGCCTACAATATTGTCCCAATTCACAAAGAAGATTTATGTCAACATATATTAATTCATGTCTTGGGCCACAACTATAATTTTCTTTGATGAAGGAAGAATAATTCTTTCTAGTTTGTCCTTGACAGACTTTGAAGTGTAGGGTCCATTGCTGATGGGTTGGTTTCTTCTGTAGTATGCAGGCTGCTTTAAAGGGCAATCACTCATCTAAGTGCCCTGCGGAAGAGAGGGATAGGGGATGGCAGAGCTCAACTTCCATGATGACCTTTTGAATACTAAAGCCCATTAACGTCATGTTCAACTTCTAAGGCTATGATTCTTCTTAAAAACTTGCACATAGTAGACAAAGTCTACTCTTGATGCTGAAATCTAGACAGGCTGGCAGTTCTCATGTATGCTTCATAAATAACAGGAAAGCAAGACGAGGGACACCCTGTGATTCGGTATCACACTGGTGTCTGCCGTGACTTCTGTGAAGTGGTACCAGCTCTGCTCCTCCAAGGAAAATCCCACTCTTCCTGCAGATGGGGCACAGACACCTTGCTTCATCTGTCTCTCTCAGAATACTGAAATGTTTTTGAGGTGAGAGTAGCTGCTCAGATGACAGAAGCAAAGGACAATATTTAGGCAAACGTGACATTTGAGAAGAAACAGAGAAATATTTATTTTCAGAATGTCAGTCCTCATGGTGTACACTGTTTTTCTCAGAACTTTCAACTAGCACTCATTCTAGTTAAATGTTTAAAGAAAACATGGATCTGTTAGTTAAAAATGCATTACAAATTCATCATTGTTTAATTTCTGCAGCACTTCCTTGCTAGGGTTATCAAATCATGTTTTATACACTATTCACTTTAATCTCTCAGCAGTCCCATGGCTCATGTACAAGAAGTTTCACCTGATTTGCTATCACGCAAACTGAAGCAGAGTTGTGGTGATTCAGGTCAAATATTTAATTCTGGCTAGGGTCCTGCATCTTGAACAGATGGGTTTTGTCCGCTTATCCATTCATCTTTGCAATACATAGAGTTATTTTTCCTGCTGAGGTGCTTTTCATAATACACAGGCATATTCCAAAAAGCAGAAAAAAATAGCTTGCACACCAAATCCTTGTATGTGGCGGTGCCACGTGTGGGGAATGGTTGACTCGAGTGCCCAGAGAGGAGCAACTTCCAGTTAATGTCTTTGCTGTGATGAGGCATTTATAAAGTTTGCACTTAGTGAAGTAGCACTGCAGAAATTGCTCTCATCAAGGACAAAAATAACGGCTCCTCCTCCCAGCTGCTGCTTTTTGTGGTATTTGTAGTTCTTTGTACTTCTAAGGCCTTTGTCTGCCTGTTGGATTTAATTGACCAATTGCCTAAGTTATCTGGGGGAGAACAGGGAGCGGGAAAAGGTAGGATGGAAAGATGAGAGTATTATCTGTAAAGCTCCCTTTCCCTAAGATATTTCTTTCCCTCCATCCTTAAGATATTTTTCCTTACCCTTGAGATTTTTTTTTCAGGTTCCATGTTTCTTTCCTCTTTTGATTTTCTGCTCTACCAATATAGAACTTCTATAATTTGACGAAATATCAGCAGAGCACATGAGGTCACTGTGTTGTATTGCCAATTTTCTCTGTAAGGGATTGGGTTACTGTTTTTGATTTTCCCCTTCTTTTTGAAACATCAAGCTGCATACTGCAAACCCCAGCCTTTTCAAGCTAGAAGGAATACAGTGCAGGGCAGAGCACCTCTGGCACTGCTCGTCACTTTATAGTGGAAAGTCAATTTCTGGAGGCAGGGGTTTGGCTGCTCTTGGAAGCAAGCTTGAACTTGATCTTAATTAAACTCAGGACTTTTTTAGTGGCGGTCACAGTCCTAAACAGCTATTTAAAGCTACCCAGATGCCTTGAGCCAAACACTTGCACAACTTAATTTTACAAAGCTTTTGATCTCTCATCCTGGGCAGCCTTGTCACTGTTAAAATGAATTAAAATGGAAATTGTCAGGCACTTGACTTGATACTTTAGGTGGACTATCATGCACGATATTGCTTGTTTGGTATCAGCACATTTTGGAGAAGGATGCTGTCTCCTCTCTTCCCCTCCCATGGAAAGCCAAGTCCTGAATTGTCTCTCTCACAGAGAGGGGTTTAATCCACCATGAATCCTCCCAGCTCTAGGTAAAGCCAGGCCTGGGGAAGGAAGGGGAAGGTATGGGTGTCACTTTTGTTCTCATCACTGATCTTTGCTCCAGTGTGGCTTAGACAGGCTCCCTCATGGAGGCATATGCTCTTGGGATCATCCTGGTGCCTTGTACCCTGGGCACGGACACCCTTTGGCAGAGGGCTCCCAGCTCTGTCCTGGCTGGCGCTACGAGATGGGATGCAGGCAACATTCAGTTAATTAAGGCTTAAGCTGTGGTTTATTATAGCACATCTGTTCTTCAAGGGAGGGAAAAGGTGGGCTGAAGACTTGCTGTGAATTTTTTTTTTCTTGCTCTGACCTGAAGTTAGGCTGGCGGTAGCAGCAACATTTCTGTTTAGCACTCTTAGCTACTTCTACATATAGAACAGGCATTTAATCTACTGCGCAATGCTTGGCAATAGAGAAAGAGAGGACATATTTTTCTATCAATGTAATAGAGGTATATTGGGAATGACAACAAAAATTGAATATAGGTCTTACAAAATTCCCTAGATCCTACTAAACTCTACGGGCTCAGAAAATGTCATGAAAACAGGCTTTAACTATGGCATTCTTTGCTGCTTAAACAATATGAGAAGAGGAGGAGTAAAATGTTTGGGTTTTTTTTTTTCCTGAGGGAAAATACTTTTCAGATAAATTGTAGACCTTCCACATATAGAACATGTAAAAATAATTGTAATTCACTTTTTAAAATTGGCCAGAGCTGTTCAAGAGACAATTGCACGTTGGTAAATTCCCTGTGAGATGTACCTTTCAAGCGTGATGTGCATCCCTTTGCAAACAGCTAGCATGGGGTCACTGATTCGCTAAGCCATCAAGAATAGCCATAAGTAAGACAGAGTCAGTGTGCTGATTCTCTGTACAGAGGTGAATTGGATCTTTAGGGAATGGATGGCTATTCTTTTCATAACCCTGATGTGAGATACAGCTGCAGCTCTCTCCAGATATAGATGGGCAGACCTGTGAACAAAATCCAGATTTATCAGCCTCCTCATAATCACCTCCACAGGCAGAGGATGTACATTTGACCTGGCCTCCCCTATCCTTCCCCACCCAAGTATGTGTGCAGTTTATTTCACAAAATGAACAGGAGCAAGGAGAAGTCACTCACCACACAGTGAACACTTGCAAAGTTGTCTCACAGAACCTTCACTACCGTGGTGGCTTTACTGGGGTCTGTAGCTCACTTCTTGATAAAGGCAAGAAACCATATGATGGAGACCATGAAACCTTTACTACAACTTGTTGCATCTTTTTTAGGGCTGTTTGAGACATTTATGTAGGTGCTCTCAGGTTGGTTCATGCTCCCTAAACTAGTCTCTGCATAGGGATTGAATAGTAGAATTGTAACAGTTCTGCTGTGTCTGGTGCTTTACCACAGTTTAAGGGTACAAACTTTAGCCATTTTGAACTTACTCTTTCTTATTTGGCTGTACCTAGAAGCTGGCGGTGGAGAGAGCCTGCCTGCTCATCATATTCGATGCAGGGTTTCTCTATGGGGTATTTATCAGAGCATCATCTAGGGGAGCGCCAAATGACTACAGTGACAGAGCTGAAATTGTTTCCCTTCAGAAGTCTGCATAGAGGGCACGGCACATAGGCTGCATGCATACTCTGCATGTATTTACCCTGGCAGGTTTTACACATCTACTGCATCGAAGTGCAGCCGCTAGGTAACTGAAGTGATAAGCAACAGCAGCTTTCAAAGGGGGAGCGTGAGCTGAACAATGTCGCCTTTCTTGCCTTTGATAAAGACTTTACGTCAGGTTCTTTAGGAAATTTTGACTTGCAGCAGCCTCCTGAACCTGACAACTTGACTCTGCAATCTGGACATCCAACCTTCAGCTGAATATATCTTCCCTTTGGGACCATCTTCCCTAATATAAACAGTAAATTCAGACTCAATCTTATATGCTTTCAAATTGCATGCTTTTCTTTAAGATACCTTTGACAACGGTTTTATGAAATAGTGCCATTAGTGCAGAAGTTGTGTGACATGCATAGAGCTGGTCAAGAATAACATAGGGGAGGATTGCTAAAGGTTTTTAAAGGTTGCATGTGTATTATACCTTTTTTTCTATAAAAATGAAGCCTTCTCAAACCTACTCCTGTCACAGATCTTCGCTGAAACCTCAGTCAGAGTCTAGAGAGCACAAAAAAGGTGGCAAGATTTATATACATTCATAGCCTTGCATTGGTGATGTTACTGCTGATCAGGAACTCAGGCTGTAGCTGGAGTTAACAGCAGAAGGGATGAGCTTGAATCTTAATCATTATGCAGTTATTGGTCTTTCTGAAGTTTTTTCACCCCATTTGCTTGACAATGCATAAAAAAATGTTTCTACAGGTTGTCTTTGACTTCAATGACAATTTAATTACTTCCCGCCAAAGAAACTTCCCTCATTCATGCTCTGAACCTGGTTAATAAACACATGCACTTCTGGTTTTCTTAAATAATTTGCACAATTAAGTTTGTTTGCTGTCATCAGATAGCAGTTAGTGTGTTTGCAAAGGGCAATAGGAAACATGGCACAGCTGCCATGTATTTGAGATGAACTTCAGTACACTTGGGATCTTGACTTTGTTTTCAGTGCTATTTTGAGACTTGATTTAGCCTTTTAGATACAGCATTGAACTAGAATTGGGAATTGCACAGTTCAATGGAATTTAATTTAGCCAATTTAATTCTCACAGTTTTTCTTCTATACACCTTGTGACTTAATCCATCTTGAGAAAACAGTAGTATGGCTGGAAACATATACCAAACTGATAACTTTCATATGAAAATCAGTAGAAGCAATAATTTTAAAGGAGGTCTATTTTTAATATGAAACTCTCTCTAGGAGAAAAATAAGGCTATTTTGAATTTTCAGTGAAATTTCAGGTGCAGACAGCCTAAGTACACTTGAGAAGACCCCTGAAGTATTTTTACCCCTGATCGGCTTCTCCTCTCTGGGTGGACATAAAGAGAACTACTCTCTGAGGGACTCTGCATGTTAAGTTCATTCCTACTTGCCTCAGAGCTTGGTCTTCCTTCCATAGTTTTAAAAACCTAATCTTGACAAAACGACTGATTTCACATCAGGGTTAAAAAAAGGTGAATGAGTTAAGGCTTAGGCTTGAATTTTAGATTAGGACTATCTCTCTTTTAGGCTAGAAACCAGAAGGAAAAAGATACCAACTCATTTTAAATAAATAACTTGGGGAGAGGTAAAGAGCACAGCTGTTTCTTTTTCTAGAAAGCTTCTTACGTCTCTAGCTGGGTTAGCTTGTAGTTAACTGTCTCAGCCCTTGTACTGTACCTGAGGAAGTCTATACTCTGCGTGAGGGTAGATAAATGAGAGTCACAGCAAATGGGTTGGTTCCCTGAACTGCATCCTAGGAGTGCTGTCCTGCTGCGTAAAAAGAACATACTTAGCAGTGCATGTCCCTATTTGGCTATGTTACTAAAATGCACACTTCAAAGAGAAGGAAATTTATCAAAGAACAAAGTATATGGTCAACTTTATGTGTTCAGTAAGGTCTGATCCAAAATCCACTGAGGAAGGTGCAGTACATTTCGGTGTGATTTGAAGGGCTTTGGCCCATGTAATGTCAATGGCTTGACAACTCAGATCAAATTTCTATGGACATTTGCATGCCTGATGATGCAGATGAGTGCTTAATGGGCTCTTTTGCCTAGTCTTAGCAGGTTTGACATCTAGCTGTTACTGGCAGCAGTGGAAGTTCATCATCTTTGCATGGGTGTCCCCTTTTTGCAGGAAGAAAGGTGTTCAGTTTTCTGTCAACTAATTTTGCTCTTGGCCTGTCTCAGCAAGACTCCAAATGTGGTGTAGATTCATAAGGGTAAACACAAACACCAACAACTGAATTTCCAATTATGAGTAACTGGATAGTCCAAGAATTGAGTGGAAGTCTTAGTTAATCATGTAAAACTGAGAGACTTTCGTGTTCTGTGACCATATTTTGTGCCAAGTCATGGTGTAGCGCATACTGTTTGTTCTCTGGCCGATCTCTTTTTGGATGCCATGTGTGGCTGAGCCACAGTCCTTGTGTAAGTGAGCAGACCTTGTTCCCAGCCAGAGAGGTTACCTGAAAGTGACACAGTTGCTTTTTGGTGTCTGCCTGGGTGTCGTACTGTTGTGCAGTCAGTGACAGGACCTGGTCCTGGAGCCACCACTGAGACCCCACACAAACGCTGGAGCGGGGAGGGGAGAGCTGCACCCTCAATCCCAGCACTGGGCGCTGCCTCTCTGCTATTTTACATCTGCCTCTATTTTCGCTCTTCTGTGCTCTCTCTAAGGCAATGGCATGCTTGAGCAAAAGGAATGTGCTGCCAAAATTTAAACATACCTATATATATATATACATAAAAGCCCCTCTCTTCTGCCTGCATACATAAGAGAAAAGCACTTACACATATCACGTGAAAAGAGAAATAATTTGGTGTTTGATTGCACATCAGGCTTCCCAAAATGTATTCTCATCAGACATTCAGGAAACATTATGGTTTTATTACCAAGGGAAGGCTTTTGCTTTTATTATTTTTGTAGAGGAAATTGTTCTGGATTCTATAAAATGCGTTCTTCTAACTAAAGAGACTGTTTGTTTTGAAACCTTTGGCACGAAAGAAATTAACATTTCAGTTTCACAGCTTTTACAATTGCAGAGATTATCTCTAGTTAGCTGCTGTGAAGCAGGGAGTTCTTATTATGTTTATTTGTTTAGAAGCACCCACCTAAGGTTCAAGGCACTCATGTTAATACAAGATGATGGAAAAGCATTCAAAAATATTTGCACACTTCACTGATGCCCCACAAAATGGTTTGTCCTGCCTGGTGATGCTAATGCCGTCAGCCCATATTTAAGTTGCTGCGCAGAACAGAAAGGGAGATGATCATAAATGCCTTCAGCCCCTTTTGGCTCCCTCACCAATTCCATTTGGAGTTCCCACATCTTCTTTTCTTACCTTTATTTTTTCCTCTGCTCTAGATTCCCCTTTCTTCATTCAAATTCGCTGCTCTTATACACATGTAAGTCTCAAAATCCTTTGTGATGTTCCCGTTCATGCTCCACTTTCCTGTTTCACCCACACACCTTTGGTCCTTGTTCTTTTTCCCCATTTGGTTAGTTTGGCTCTCCCACTCCCCCTTTTATTTTTTTTAGTGTTTATTCTGCCATGACAGACAAATTCCCTATCTTTTCCTAGGAACCCCAGGAGACGTGACAGTACCTCTGTTTCCCCCTTTTCCTCCATTGCAAACCAGGAATGAAACCCTTACGGTGAGTTGCAAAGCAGTTCTGCAACATGGAAGGAGTAAACATATTAGGGCATTTGTACCCTCGCCTTCCTGCAATGCCCTTTCCTCCTACACTGCTGTTAGCATGGGAGCAGATGTGAGATCTAGAGATGGGGATGCTTTGGAGTGCATTCAGCCCTCATCTTCCTTCCTTTGTAAAGCAGGATGGTGTCAGCTTGACAGCATCTGTTTGCAGCAGGTGTAAGTGCTTCCGTAGCCAGCTCTTAGGCAGAAAAGCAACTACCATTTAGGTTAAAGCAGTACAAAGTGTAGTGACAGAGATGTAGTTTAAAGATATGCTTTGTGTGAAGTGCTCTTAACTAGAAGCCTGATCCAGCATCCGTTAATTTGATGGGCAGTCCAGGGATGGCCGGAGTAGGCCCCCTGTGGGGTTTTGGGTCAGCAGCCATCCCACAGCTCTGCAGGCTCTCTGCTGCCAGGGAGACCACTTGGACCAAAGCAATGATCAAAGGGCCCAATTCTCTTCATCAGCACACACTAGTTCATCTGTCCGACATCCTATCTATTTAATAAGCCCTCTAGATGTGGAAGGCTCTCTTTTGAATGTAGTTGGAGTATTGAGGCCTTTGAAGGACCCCAAAGTCTCTGAGGCAGCTCTCCAGCTATCACAGACTTGGTCTGCATTTCTAGGTGTGTATGTACACATCGTATCATTTCACCTTTTCTTACACTTATCAAGGCTTTTTTGCTTGACTAAATTTCATTCTATAATGCCCAGCTGTACCTGCTGTCCCAGTATCCTTTATCTTTTAAATTTTCAGCTGCCTGATTCTTGTGGAAACAATTATTGTCTCCAGTTTTTCATTCAGCTGTACAGTAATTGTCAATAGGTTCTAAATATCCTATTTTGTGCCCAATTACGGAGACAATGATTTCCAGGTACAAGAGAAATGTGGAAATATTTCAAGCTTCTGCTCTGGTGGCCTCATATTCAATCCTATGTACAAAAAAAGGGGCAGCTGTCAAAAAGAAAGCACGAATTGCTCGTTCTAGTTTGTACATTTATGTGCCTAGTTTCTTAGAGATTTCTGTACTTCTTTCAGAATAATTCCCTTTTAACATCTAGAGTGTATTTATTTGCTCTGTAGTGCACCAACTTCCAAGCCTTATTGTATGTCTGTCTTATGCCTGTAACCACAAAGGCATTTTCCATCTTGCCTATAATACAACTGTGATAAAGACACAGCGGTTGATCAGTAATCAAGTCCTACTGAAAATTGTATTTTTCCTTTATTCTGATCTGAAACTGAGCTTGCGTTGAACAACATTAATTAAAGGTTAAGTCTCCGGAGGTAGATCATATAGTAGCAGGACAGGTATCATCTGAGGAGGACCCAATGAGCTGAAAAGAATAGCAGCACAAGAAACTAATTTAATTTGACATAGCTATGAATATTTAACTTTTTATAAGGAAATACAGAAATGAAATCAGCCTTACTCACTCTGGTGCTCTAGGAAGTACAGACTGTCTTCCATGTGTTGACTCTGTGAACATGAAAGATTGAGAAGGCTGGGGAAGAGAAGCAGCAACTCATGCAAAGATTGTCTAACCTCTATAGAGCAAGCCTACTGTAAAAATTGAATTCCCAAAGTTTTTATGTTGAGTACTACAATATTGGGCTGGATCACACATGCCTTGCAATAGATGCTCAAGTTTTTAATATACGAGAAAAGTTTTCCACCATGTATGCTTATCGCTTACATGCTTTGTCTTCTCCAGTGTCTCTGAGCAGAACAGGAGTAGAGCTAAGACATGCTGAGATGCCTTGGACACCCCAGGTCCCACTGAAGAACCACAGGTCCCACTTCCCTTTGGAAGCTGAGAGCACAGACAACAGTAAAAACCATCTAAAAATATTCTGTATTGGGGTCATACGTAAAACACTAATCTATCTTCATACTACGCTTAGATAACCCAAAACTTCAGAAATTACTCTGTATCCCCTGTTGCTCCTCATAGCCAAGTAGTTCTTGCTGTGCCTCTTTCTGATCACAGCTTAAATTTAGGTACTTTGACTTAGGTCTTGCATTCACTGATGTTTTTAAAACAGCTGCCATTTTCTCTTTGATTTCTCTTAACATCAAGAAGTAAGAAAGAAAGAAGATATGGAGTAAGTAAGAAGTAGGAAGATATGGACTCATTTTCTCCTTCCTTCTTTTCCCTTGATGGAACCAAATAGGAACAGAGGCTGAGAGAGGAATCCAAATCACTTGTTATCCAAACAGTGCTACTCTGACAGTGCTACTCTGTGCAGCACCTCAACATTTCCTACTCCTCCTTTCTTTGGGTGTGGCCACCTGGGATATGAATGGGAACAGGAACCTCACTCTTGCACACCCTGCAGAGGCCACCAGGGTCTCAGGTGAGAGCCACGAAGGAACTGTTGAGCCCTCCTTCTTGCGTGCACCCACTTTATTGCTGTGAGGCTGAGGAAGAGGGAGCAGGAAGGAGCCCATCTTCACCCTGAGCTGGGACCCAGCATAGCAGGCAGAGGTCATACACTGCCTTCTAGGGGGTGACATTGCCTCTGAGGCTTTCACACCCCTTTCCATTTCCCATTCCTCTCTGCATCAGACTTTCTCATATCCCTCAGGTTCCAGGTCAGACCCCAAGTTCATGCTGCCTAGTCTGTGGGTTTTCTTCACAGATTATTGCTGCTTTTCTTCTTTTCCACCCAAGTCCTGTAAAATTTGTTTTAGGAAGACAGAAACCACTTTTTGCATCATGCTTGAGCTTCACTAAGGAAAATATCACCTTGTATTTTTTCTTTTGCCTGGTGAACTGCAAACCCTGTTATAAGATTTTAGCTCCTTTCAGAGGTCTGAGATTCTTCCTATTAAGTGCCTGCCCCCATCTTTGGCAAGCCTAATAGCCTGCAGATAATTGTGACCACAGAAGCTTTCTACGTGCTTTGTGACTGGGCAGAATGGTCCTTTCTTCCCGCAATTTACAATGCAGATTATTGAGATTATTGATGGGTTCATTTGTTTGCCACCTTCACACTATAATGTGACATCTGTTAGCAAATACTGACTTTATTTATGGTGATGGCTGTAGTTTTGATACAAAACAAGGGTCTGGCCAAACGATTCTTGCCTCCCCCCGTGTTTATTCATTTAGATACAAAATTGAACCATTCCTTTCCATGGCTGAGACACACAAACTTGAAAGCATCAGTATGGTTCGTAAACACCTTAAGCAGCCGACCTTGTCCTAGATATGGGTTCTTGTCCATTGTATGCTAGAGTACCTGTCTTCTCACATGATTAGCATAAGACTGGCTTCACAACATTATCCCTGGTTGACAAATCCTATTTAAGGGTTACCTGTCCCCAATCTTTCATGATTCCCATCTCCTTAGAGGTTAAAAAACCTCAAACAGCATTCTCTCCCTCCAAACAGTTTTTGAAGTGACAATTAGAAAGCAAACCAAGATCTATATCATATAACAGACCCATTTCAGTGCATCCAGACAAATAGGTCAGCTGGTGCAAATGTGGGATTGGTAGGGGAGTCGCTACAGCAAGCCCCAGCCAGGGCGGTGGAGAGCCTGACCTCCATTACATTGCTCCTGTTGCCTGTGGAATTGCAACAGAGGATCGCAGCCTAACAGCATCCTCTCCAAACAGGGACCCCCTGCTGCATGACAAGTCTACAAATCCTCTTTCAATAGTGAAAAACGTTAGTATCCCTTATTCTATGTGGCAAGGGTCAAAATATAAAATGAAGACTCTTATCCACACTCCTCTTCTGCCATGTCTTTATTGCACTGACTGCAGGCGGAGCATCTGCTGCCCCCCTGGATTTCGGTGGTGGCTGGCAGTGTTCTGCACACAGAAAGAATCAAAGCCAGAGGTTGCAGACCGACCAGGATGAGGTCCTGCTTCCATATGGGCAGGCAGCAGAGTACTGCTGCCTCCAGATGTACTGTGGAAGCTAATGCTGTACTTTCCATCAAATTACAAGAATTGGGAAAGCATTGCCAAAGTAGTCTCCTTATTCTGATGAACACTGTGTTGAAACAGATGGCCATTAAACAAGAAGTTTGTTTGTTTGTTTGTTGAGTAAATAGATTGCACTGGTCTCAAATAGCACTCTTTAGCCCCCAGTGGAACAAATCTACTTATCTGAGAGAAACTTCTGCTATTCCTCATTTTGAGTTTTCTGATCAGGAGATACCCAGCTATAATTCATAATTATCACTTCGGGCTTTTGATAACATACCAGAATCTCCTGACTAACAAAACAAGGTGCGGACTTTTTTTCACAATGACAGCAATTAAAGATGGGAGAGATTTATAAAGAGAGTGGGAAATGAACGCTCCATCACTTGAAATCTTTAAATCAAGAGACTGTTTTTATAAAAGATATTTTCCATATCAGCCAATAATATGAAGATAGATGCAGAAACCACAGAGAGGAATTCTATAACTGAGGTTATACGGAAGGTCAAATGAAATGGCCTTAATGATCCCTTCTGGTCTTAACCTATCAATCAAAGGGCATTAAATTTCACTCACTGAGCTGGACATGTGATTATGCAAAACAGAAGTACAAGGATTTCCCTGCTTGTAAAGGGAGAACCTGGAAAGAATAATAACCCTGGGATAAAAATATTATGCTGATCTTCTTTCTGAGCATCTACAAAGTTACAATGGATCTTCTTAAGGTTAGCATAAGTATCCTGGTTATTCCAGCTGAGATGAATGCTTAGAACGGAGAGAATGGATTATGAATGTGTAATTGATTCTATGACCTGAAACAACTGCTTCCTGGTGTTTGGAAACCCTTCTGCATTCAGCTACAAGATGGACAATAAAAGATTGTTGTGGAGTTGTTGAAGTATTTTAAAGAAGTTCATCTTCATGTTTCCTATGCGATACTGGTCTATGCTTTTTATAACAGTGCATTGCGAAAGGGAGCTTCTGTACTGCCTTTGTATCACCAATAGCCTCAAGAATCCTTTTTCTTCCATTGCACCGTGAAACAACACCTGCTCTCTGTTGGATCTCTGGGTCTAGAAATTCGACAATAGAATTTCCCCATAATAAGATGCAGGAAACGGAAAGAAAGCATATTCAGTTTGTTTGTTGGCTGGAGCTGCTTTTAAAAGCAGAGGGATGTGTGGGTGGAGGATGTGAGAAGGATATTTTGTACTGGCATATACATGTGTAAACAGCCATTCAATGATTTTTAAAGAGCTGAGCTGAACAGCACCCAAGAAATACACAATTTTCCCCCAAATCTCCAATGTTTGAAAGCTGGTGGGTTCAGCGCCTGATAACTGTTTTCATCAGTAGGGCCATAGACCAAATGTTTTTTAAACTGTCCTTCAATCAGTGTAATTGATTGGCAGCAATTGATTAAACAGTCATGTGGACCAGTGCTGACTACTTCAGTTTAGAAGGGGGTGGGCAGGAAATGGGAATTGTCAGTGTCTACATGTACATGCTAAATTGTATTGTCAATCAGATGGCCAAAGGCTTCAGTATGTTGTCTGCTAGACTTGGAAAGGAGAATTATGTTTGGGGCAGGTAAAGTTGTCCTGGAGGTTGCAAAAGCATCTCAATTTCTTTTTGTCTTGCTCTGCTACCTTACTTCAAAATTTCTTGGGTTTGGGTATCATACCTGGCGCTGTATGTCAAAGGAGAGCATCCCCATTACAAAATTTCTGTGCCAAGCTAAGTCCTTTGGGTGGTTGCCACTGTATAAGGGAACGTGTATGAATATGGTTGTAAAGCTTTATGAGATCTCTTCATATAGAAATTATGCACTCTGTTGAGGCACAGGAATTTGTGCATCACTGAAAGATTCAGCTGCTCAGCCATGCAGCAGTTTTAAAGGTTCAGTGAACATGGAGTTAGTCATCTGTAGACATGGTCTCTCATCTATTTTCTAGATCTAAGTCAGGAACAGGACATTGAACCATAACAGTTCTTTCTGGGGGAAGGTGTTGTGGGCCCATGAGATGATCACTACCTAGGCAGGACAAGATTTCTCCTGTGGTTCTTTGGGTGGCGATGGGATTTCCTTTGAGGTGGAAATGAGAGCAGATTTAGCTAAAGCAGTTGTGTTGGCTGATTATGAACTAAGGCAGGATTGGAGAGAGGGGAGGCCTGACCAAAGAGAGGAATGGAAGTGGTACCTCTCTTCCTGCCAGAATGACCAAGGAAGAAAGAGGTTGATTGACTGAGAAGCTCCTTACTTGGGAGAGAAGCAATATATATCAGGAATGGTTAGTAGAGAGAAGAAGCTATGAGGCAAACCCCAGAGAATTCTGATTTAAGTCTAAAGGGTGTCAAGGAAAGCTAGAAAGCACACTGGCCCAGCACAGTGGGAACCCACCACAACACAGCCTCATGAAAATCCTTTTTGGGTGACTTTTTGCTAGGGTTGTATCATCTTTGATTTTTCCTTGGGAATTGGCACTGTCACAACTGTAGTTGGTGAAAGACTTTTGGAAGATTTTTTGAGTGCATTGATGGATTTCATTGATTTCTGCCATTGCAAGCCATACTTTGCTTTCAAATCAGACTCTGAAACACTAGTCCCAGAGTCTATTATTAATTCCTGATGTCATTAAGAGATGTTTTCTCTGTCTGCGATGCACTGACATGATTAGAGCTTCGATTTGATTTTCTAGCCAGCATGCTTGGCCCAGGATTCCCAGGAGATATGTTTAAAGTTAGCTTCCTAAATTCATGTTTTAGTCATCTAGTAAATGAAGTATTTTTTTAAGATTCTTAATGCCTAGTTTGGCAGTTACCAGCTTCTCAACTCTTTCTTTGACCAGGCCATTTATTTCAGTGCTCAGTAAGGTTACCAACTGTTGTAACTCCTGGCCTTCCTCCCAAGAGGAGCCCTTCAGCACTGTTCCACATAAAGCCGAGGAAAGCTGGATATGCTGCAGAATAGGCAATTGCTCTATCCACAGTCCTTCCTCCTCTGTTTTACCACAGTGTAACTCCCTTATGTGCGACATCTGCAGTCTTCACCTTAGGAATATAGACAGTCACTCAGGAATGCAGCAGGCATAGATCAAAGGAGCAAGACTGGTAACAGTAAGGGATCTGAAGTTTGTAGCAGAATCTTTTTCACGACCCCCTCCAAAAAAAGCATGTGTTGCTCTATGCAGTCATGCTCAAAAATATCTTCAAAGTTTTCAGTTCAGTCTGGTTTTACTCTCTAGAGGCCAAATTTGATACCTACATATTAACCAAAAGACTTGCTTTTCCTACCTGCATTTGATGGCCTCTTGAAATATGTCTGATGTTTCCATCAGGAGTAAGGAGTAAATGAGGAGAATAACTAGGCTAGATGAGGCTATAAAAATATACTTCTCAGTCTCCAGACTGAAATACTACAGCTCTTTCTGAACTCCTGCCCTTTTTTCACACTGGGATGTTTACAAAGCATAAGAATATTTTACTCTTTAGATCTAGGGTGCCTAAAAAGAGGTGTACTTTATGCCAACTACAAAGGGCCTCAGAATCAGACCTTACATGTTTAATCTGGACGTGCAGAGGCAGACTGTACCCCTGCTCAAGCTTCAGTGCATTAACTAATCTTTAAAGAACAGGGATTAAGGAGAAGCTTTGTCCATGAACAGGTTAGCCCTGACTCTCCAGCCCTGGCTGCACAAATTCATTCAGATTCCTCAGAGGTGTGTAGTACTGATCACTGTCCAGAGGCAGGATACTGGACTAGATGGACCATAGGTGTGAGCCAGGGCCACAATTTCCAGGTAAATTCTCACTGCAAAATTATACTTCTTTCTTGTTTTTTTTATTCCCTCCATGTGCATTATAACATGTTCTATCTATTGGTGTATTGATACTGGTGTGTGGTAATTTGAATGAGTTGGGGTTTTGCCTACTCTTATTTAGTCAGTGTTCATCTTTTCCCTGGTTCTGTTTAGGAGCCTCTTCAACCAAGGGAGGCAGAAGAAAATGTGTGTGGAGGGCTGGAGAGAGGAACCCGCCAGTAAGGATGAGGAAAGGCTGATCAATCCTCCTGCGTTCTTTTATCTTAAATCAGGTTTTATTTAGACCTTCCAATACTGTTCAGTACAAAGGGAGAACTACTTCTCGCCACCAGCATTAGAAATAATAATATTTAACATAGGAAACCTTTGTACATTCTCTTCTCTTTGTCATTTAAGTTACTAAAACATAGCAAGGGAAAATTCTTCTAGTATTGAATAGCATGAATGGAGCTGACTGTTATTGTGTTTATCTATCTCTCCATATACAAATACAGATATATATGACTTCCACTATAACATTTCAGGCATCGGCACCACCTGAGAGCTCTTTGCAGCTGCAGCTGGTGCATTTTGCAGTAAAATTTCTCTCCCCTTCCCTTTTCCCTCAGCTTCCCCCGCCCCCAGGGAACAGACACGCTTTCCACTGACAAATGTTGAGTGTAGCTCCTGAGGATTTAGCATGTCAGGCTGTGTCTACACAGCTTAGGTTTCTATTATTACGCAATGGATTAGAAGGCAGTGCTTTGCCACATAATTACAGAGCCAATCTGTATTAGGACCAGGAGTTTGGATGCCTCTTTCCGTACCAACTATTCACCTCCCACCCACTCAAGCCTCCTCCCCAACTCTCTTACTTGTTTAATAGCTTCTTTTCGTACTCTTCTTTTCTCTGGTTTCTGATTTTCTTCCCTTTCCTGTGCTACATATTTGTTTACTTCAGAAGTGAGGGGTCTGACTGGGTCGTGCCTGCACGGATTCCTATGCAGCACAAAGCACTTGCTGTATGTTGCATCGTCAGAAGAGGTAAGAAGAAATTCCTGAAGCTGCCTGTAGTTCTCTTGGGTTTTTCTCTCTCTCTTTCCTTTTTTTCTTTCTTTTTTTTTTTTTTTTTGGTGTGTGCACATTGCTTGTCTTACAAGCTGTGCAAGCTCTGCCATCTAGAGCACTTTGTGAGATCACTCCAGTTTTTCCTTTTTCCATCTCTGCATGAGAGTGTGTGTGTGTGTGTATATCTCCCTGTCTCTCTTCTCCCTGCCACGATACAACTCGACCCCCCTCCCCAACACACACGCACATACACAGAAGCTGGGCTTGCTGGTATGAACCTGAAGACTTGCAGTACCAAAATGCATGTGTTACTTTGGGATGCACTAGGATCAGAATGCTTGAAAAGCCTGCAGGCTGCTTAGTCCTCCAAGACTGGGTTTTTTAAACCAAA
Source organism: Calonectris borealis (assembly GCF_964195595.1). Classification (NCBI taxonomy): domain Eukaryota; kingdom Metazoa; phylum Chordata; class Aves; order Procellariiformes; family Procellariidae; genus Calonectris; species Calonectris borealis. The sequence continues at coordinate 96,380,296 of NC_134314.1, read as the reverse complement.
CAAGAAAAGAACAAGTTATTCACTTTTTTCCTTCTTTCTTTTTTTTTTTTTCCTTTCCCTTTTTTGTGCTCTGGATATTACTGAAAAAGGAGTCTCAGGGATTCACACACTTGGACTTTACTGAATCAGGCTATGTCTGACAGACAATCTAGTCTGCATTTTGGTTTGCTAGAGATCAACCAGGATTTTTCTGATTATATCTTCTTTTGAAAAAAGGATGCATGGCATAGGAAGAAGGTCTAAGTGCCTGTCTGAGACTATTTTACCGAACCTGGGATAAATGTTACTTCTCAAAGGTAAGTGCTAGGTTTTTTTCATCTGTATATAGAAACTATACAGCTATAATATAAACTATATATAGATATGTACACAAATCATTTATATACAGTTACCTCTGATGGCAAAAAAATCTGTTGTGCATTTTAAAAGCATTGGAGGAATGTATAACTTTATCTTCCTTTTCATGTTAGCCTAGACAAGATTGTTCATGTAGGGAAATTAATCTCAGTTTGGTTTCTGCTTCTCTCGGCATGAAAAGGCAGTTCAAAAAGAATATTTATTTTTTTAAGTGTCAATAGGGATTTTTTTCATGGCAGTTTTGAAACAGTGATGGAAAGATGTTTGAAGGAAAGGATAATACTTTTGTTTCTAATACAGGAAAACCTGAGCAATAGAGTAAGGTTGTGGAAGTGATTTCAGCTTTCTGGAGGAATTAGTAAATCCTGCAAAGCTAAGGAAGAACTTTGCTGGACAGACCAACTCTGCTGTATATAAAAACAGAGAGTAAAAGAGTGGGGACCTTGGCAAATGTCATGTGAAGAAATGGAAGGCATAGGAACAGCTAGAGAAGGGAAGGGAGTGAGGGGTGTGGAGGGGCAGTGGGCACCCACTTCAGTGTCTGCTGTCACAGAGGTTGGTGTTCTTGGTAAGGTGATGCCACTGATGATGGACATCCAGAATTGGCAAGGTGGGCATGCGGGGAATGGGGTACACAAGCATGTATATGCTATGTCATGTCTGTCTGATGTCATCAGCCATATATGCTCTCTACCAGACTAAGTGCACTGAGAATTTGGGTGGGGGGAAGCATCTAAATGGCAGCATCTAAATGACAGGACAAGATGTAGCAAAATGGAAACTGAGTCTCTCCCTGATTTGTATGGACACATGCACACTTTTGCATCACAAAACAAGTGCCAGACTGAATAAAACAAGAAAGAAACTAAAAGGGAGAGCAAAAATCAGTGATTAAGTCAACAAGTCCCAGTATGATGGGTTAGTAAACTGGAAACGTAAAGTGGTCAGTTGTGGTAATATGTGTAAGGAAGGGTTCTTGCACACAAGGGTAACTCCTTCCTACCCAAAGGATACAAATAACATTAATTTAAAACAAGAATCATTTTTTGCCAGCGCTGATCCAGTCTTTCTGGGGCAGTGCCATGGAGGTATTAAGAAGAGCAAGGTTTATTTTACCTACCCCATCTTTGGGATTAATAGGACAGAATAACTCTTCTGACGAGAAGAGACAGTCTTTGAAAGGCAAACAGTAAGCATCACTTAAGTTTATAAAGTCACAGTTAATTAAATTGACACTTCTTAACTTTATTTTACAATGCTCACTGGGGATAAGTCTAGCAGATGCCACACAATTGTCACTGGTATTTTCTGTTCCTCAGAAAAGAGGAAACATTGGCATGCAGGGTATTAATTTTCTATTGGACCTTGCTGTGTACAGAGGCTGTACTAAGGCAAATTTGAGCTTGTGGTGAGAAGGAAGAGAGACAGATAATTACTTTTACTCCTGCCGTGTTTCAGGCTGGTTACCGTTTCCTTGTTTACAGCTTGCCCTGGGTTGGTGGTTAGTTTGCATTGCCTACAGATCACCACTTGAGCACAACAGAGTGCTTTTTGTGTGTGCTCTGCTCATAGCCGTCTTGTCGCAGCAGTGCAAAGCAGAGCTTCAGACCTTCCCTGAAACTGCTACGAATCCTCAGGGAGAGAGGAGATGCAATAAAAAATAAACAGCAATGCTAGGAGGCAGGAGGAAAAAAGTAATTATGCTCAACCAAGCCATTTTAACCTATGAACCCCAGCAAAGATCTGTATCACCTCTCGGATCAGAGACACTGTCTGTCCTGCTCTCCCCAGCACAACTCTGTTTTCTTTAGGGTGATTCTGGGCCCAGTGTCCCCCAGTATCTGGCTGTGCAGGGCGCTGGCAGGCAGGCAAGCAGGCAGCCCCGGGTGCACCGTGCAGGGTGAGAAATGTGAGCCATCCTCAGAGCCTCCATTTCTCCTGCCCTCTCTGCCCCACGCCGCTCTTCACACCATTAGCGCTTCTCGTTTAAATTTACATTTGGAACATAACTGATCATTTTTCCCAACGGGAAGTACAAATGGCACATGTAGCCTTGCCCCACAGCCTCTGTTCTGCCTGCTGCTCAGGTGGATCTGAGCTGATAACTCCCTGGCAATCCCTGTCAAAGTGTTCCTGCTCCCTCTCATTGCAGAGTACTCTGGCCACTGACTGAGCCTTGCAATGTAATGTTGTTAGACCCAGCTGATCCCCTTTTTTTATTATTCTTTTTTGTCATTGTGGGCAAAAAACCAAAATGGGAAACTGATTCAAAATTATCCAGGTTTAACTGGTAGTAGGCGGGAATATACTTCAGGTGACTTAGAGTGAATCTAACTCCCTGGCAAGGGGTTGCAGACTGATAACCCTCGAGCCTGCATTTGCTATCCACCCACACAGAGGGGAGGGAGGGGGTGATGACAGTGCCTGTTCACCCCCAAACCCCTTTTTGCATTGCTAATGCATTTCAGCCTCGACCTACAGAGATCACCTGTGGGAGAAAAAGGGTAGTTTGTTCCAAGTGTGTACTCAGTCTTCTTTCTGACCTGAGTGCTCAGCCTTACTTTCTTTGGGTTTGTCGTAGTGTGTTCTCATGTGTTTGTTTCTGTGGAGAGAGTAACTGTCCTCTAGGAGCTGGACCGAAAAGCAGTAACACTACTTATGAAAGGCAGAAGGAAGACATCCATGGCTCCTTCAAGCCAGTCCTGATGACTGTGGAATCCATTGCCCAACACCAAATGGGCCATTGCTGTATCCATTATGTTTCCCCTTTGCCTTAACCACGTAGGCTTCAATTATTGTGACTAAGGAGCTCATCAAGGTGCTGGGATTCACTCTATCAGTGTCCAGAGGCCGCGTGTGCTCTCAGAGCCTGAACAGCTTCCAGTCATCAACTGAAACTTGTAGCAAAAGACAAGGTTTCATCCAAGTGCGCTGGAATAATAACAAAATCCACTAATCACCCAGTGTGATGCAGCACTTCAGTCAAGGGCCAGCTGTCACTCTCTGCCCAGCCCACCTCCACCCAGGATGCACAGGAGGGAGGGAAGCTCGTAAGCGGTACTTCTGCTTCTAGGAACTCAAATTACCTTCTGCGTGGGCGACTGCCAAACCTTGGCATGAAATTAACAGATGTAAACATGTCATTAAAAGGCCCGCAGTGATGCTGCATGGGAAAAGGGCATGTCATTTTAGAAGTATTTCTGCTTCCCAAGGAGCAGCGGTTGTCTCCATACTTCAGAATATTTGCATGACAGTGTTTCCAATTTTTCTCTCTTCCTGTCATTTGCTCTGTCCAGCTCATGATCTGGGTCTCTGATGACATCCTCATCTTCATAGGAAAACATTTGTGACAAATCCAGGATGCCAAATTCAGCATATGAAATGAGCAGTGGCAGCAAAAGTCAGAAAACATCTTTTCAGTAAAAAAAATGCTGATTTGAAAACATGGGAGAAAAGGAAGAGATGTGCTGTCAGGGTCTGGTCCTATGCAGAATCCTTATTGACCTACATAGAAGGCAAGCTGAGCAATAAATATGCTTGTTTTTCTCAGGAAAATATAGATTTATCAGAACTAAACATGATTGGGAAATGGTCAGTTTTATGAGTTTCCTGACTGACAAAACTGTAGGGAGAAAATTGCCAGAACACCCCATCTTACTTTTTTCTAGAAGATAAATTTTATTATTTCTTTTCAGTTCGTGCATTTTGTATGAAAACTGAAAATAATTCGTATGCAACTTGATCATAAAAGGGGCCATGCTCAAATCCCATTTTGCTAAATGACAAGCAAATCTCTCAGTCGAACTGGAACTAAACTTTTCTAGCTCATTAGAAGGCTTGCATACTTTCTATCTCAGTTTGGGCCAAGGAAATTGTAAGCCCTTTCATTTCAATTCATGGGACCAGAAAACTTTTGTCTGCCACGCCCTACCTGGAAGTCAATTTACTTGGCCAAGTGGGATTATTCCAGGAGCATCTTGCCAACAAGTGCTGTGAGATATCAAGGCCTCTGAGTGTCTGCTCTTGAAATCATTCTTCCAGCTATGGAAAACTTATGTGCTGAGAGGATATGCCAGCTAAATAAGAGTAGACATGAGAGGATGGCTGCAGCCATAGTACGAGCGGTACAATGGAGCATTCAGGAGGCTTCTGCTAATTGCTCTTCAGGAAGGAACTGTTCTCTAGTCCTCTGGCAGATCTGCTGTCACTGTGGTGTTATGGAAAGAGGAGAGACAAGGAGAAGGTCCTGGGAATAGCAGTAAATCCAGGGTCCCAGACCCTGGTTGGTCAGAAGATGGATGAACCAGACCCTGGTGATAGGTAGGGCTGGTGCATCCCAGTGCATACCAACATAGGTTCTGAGCAGAACAGAAAGCTGGATTAAGGATAAAATCAATAGAAAGCACATGATGGCTGAAAGCACCTTGTCTATTTGAATAGAGCTAATGTTGCACTGAAAATCCCCGGAAAACACGTGTGTGGCACTGGTGCAGAAAATTATCAGTGTGACTCCCTGAAGCCAGAGGAGGTAGGTCAGGGCTGAGCATAAATCTTTATGTGCAGCACTGAGACAAATTGCTGCAACTGTCCAGTTAAGACTATAGAGTTTGAGTTGATTTAGTTGGGAGAAGGACAGACTTTGGAAGACCTCAATATGGTCAAGCCACATGGATTGTGGGGATCAGACACGTATTTCCTCACATGCACATTGGTGAGGAAGTAAGGAATTTTTCCTCTCCTACCTTTAGAGTTGCAATTTGCTTTGGTAGGCTGAGGAGCAAGGGAGCTCAAAACGGCACCAGGTGCTGAGTCCTTAGCCATTCTCTCATCATGTCTAAGCTCCTCAGAAAAGCTTCAGTATACATGTCAGTCAGAATGAGTAATCCTTTTGTTACAGCCTAAAGATAAAAATTAAGAACAGGAAAGGATAAGAAACATACTGCATCCTCTGTTGCACCGGCAGGATGGGTGGGTTGTGATATCAGTGAAAGGGCAGCACCTGTGTGCTAGAAAGGAAAAACTGACTACACCAGAATTTATATCAGATCCCTCTGTTAACAGCCTTAAAAAAAATGTATCTGCCCTTTCAGCACAGAATGAAAACAATGAGCAGTCAATGGCAAAAGGAAAAGTCGAGAGGAAAAAAAATGCCTGT